>NW_027529427.1:2521875-2547793 GCF_008692635.1 Crocuta crocuta | reverse complement strand
ACCCCCCGCTTAGCAAGGTTCCTCTCTGCCTGGGTTCGTATCACTAGAGGCTAGAGGAAGACGTCGTGTCCTCTAATTTCACAGAAGTTAACAAGAAAATCCAGCCTTCCTTCAAAGAAACACGAAGGCGGTGCTTAGCAGCTGTTAAAAACATTTCCAAGCACTTTACTATTTTTATCTTCACAACTCTAGGAGGAAGATAACTTTATTTTATACGAGAAATCTACAGCCCAGATAACTCCCTCAGGTCACAAAGCCATGAACCAGCAGTACAGGGTATGAACCCAGGTACCGTTTCGGAGCCTCGCATTTTCCAGGTGGCAGTCATCCTGGGTCCCCGCCTCATAAGGCACGTGCACGCAAACAGAACATGGCTCTTCCAGAGAATACCAGAACACAAGGTGGCCCCCTTAGGTTTCAAGTACACATTTCCCACAGCTCCTGTCGTCCACACTCATCCACCTGCAGCTACACCCACACTGAACCAGAGCACTAAAATACAAGGAAACTTTTATTTTCAATTTTCATCAAGAAATTTGCTGTGGTTTTTTATGCTTTTGNTGGTTTTTTTTGTTTTTGGTTTTTTTCCTTTTTTTTTTTTTTTTTTTCCACTTTATTTCATTCTAGCTGCTCAGTGGCTGGAGCCGCTGGGTTCCTGGTATTAAAAAGATGCCAACAGAGGTAGCTGTGTCTCGCCCAGGGGCCCGGCCCACTCTGAATACCCCCAAAAAAGGAGAAAAGAAAACACAAAATAAACCAACAAAATAAAACCAAAAGGAGGAAGAAATTCAGATCATTTTCTTCAAGCCTGGCGGGAACCCACAAGAGTTTGTGTGTAACAGGCGTTACGGTGGGGAGAAGCCATGGCCCAGAAGGCCAGTCCGCCAGCTCCCTGCAGATGGCGCCGGCGCTACTGCTGCATGTCTCTCCAGCAGGAAGGGCACCACCCCCCTCACCCCCTCCCCTTCCCCAGTACACTGGGGTCTGTTCCTTTACAACGTGGAAGATGGGGCAGAAGGAAGGAGAGGGTCTCTCAGGCCCCAGGGGAGAAGCTGGGCAAGGGAAAGTGAGGAAGGTCACTGCTCAGCGGTGGAGGTGGTATCATCGATCCGGATCTTCACTGCTGTTGGGCCACCTACAGGAAAGAGAGCCAAGGGAGTCAGAATTCCATACCACAGGAATCTACCAGATCTCAAGGGAACTCACTGGCAAGCTCCCTCCCGACACCACCCGCCCCGCCCAGGAGAACAAAGTTACAAGTTCCAGACCGGCTCCGCTGGGACAGCTGGCCCGAAGAACACCCTACCTGCTGTGGAGTAGGCTCGGGTGCTCGGTTTGCCAAGCGGCTGAGAATGTTACGCTCTGACATCTGTAGCCTCACGGCAACTGGAGGAATTCGGGCGATAGTAGCTGGGAGTCGAGTCACATCAGCTTTCATGTCACTCAGCAGTTCTTCTAGCTGTTTCAGAACTGCACAGGCAGGGGAAAAACAGGCGGTGAGCTGTGGTAGTCAAGACTGAGATCCTTCTGAGCATGATGAACCAGGCCCCTCTGTTACTTCTCAGTGATCCAAGTGACTGATGTGCTGGAGTATGGTTGCTAGTCACTGTGTCACCTGACCGGCCTCCACCATACCCAAATTACTACTTCTCATATCCCACTTCCAACTGTCCATGACGCTATCTATGCTTTTTTACCCCACTTCGCCCTCAATGCACTTTGTTCCATATTGTCTCTTATCTCTATTCTCCCTCCATGAGAGAATATTCCTGTTGTTTCATCATCTTCCCTCTCCATCTTCTGAAGCTGTCTCCTCCTTATTTTGTAACAGCCTTCTTTTCCTCATCTCAGCCTCCACCTTGCCACCCCCCATATTTGAACTTTATTTAGAAACGTAATGTTGAGGGGCGCCTGGGAGGCTCAGTCGGTTGAACATCCAACTTCGGCTCAGGTCATGATCTCATGGTGCGTGAGTTTGAGCCCCACATCGGGCTCTGTGCTGACAGCTCAGAGCCTGAGCCTGCTTTGGATTCTGTGTTTCCCTCTCTCTCTGCTCCTCTCCCGCTCACACTCTGTCTCTCAAAAATAAATAAACATTAGGGGTGCCTGGGTGGCTTAGTCAGTTGGGCGTCCGACTTTCGCTTAGGTCATGATCTCGCGGTTCGTGGGTTCGGGCCCCGCGTTGGGCTCTGTGCTGACTGCCAGCTCGGAGCCTGGAGCCTGTTTCAGTCTGTGACTCCCTCTCTCTCTGACCCTCCCCAGCTCACACTGTCTCTCCTAGAAATAAATTAAAAAAAATAAAAAAAGAAACAAAAGAAACTAAATGTGGAAAGGGATCTAGAATCTAACTGGATCTTAAATCACCTCAAGTCACCTCTAAAGTGTCTCAGGTGTGGGGCGCCTGGGTGGCTTAGTCGGTTGAGCGTCCGACTTTCACTTAGGTCATGATCTCGCGGTTCGTGGGTTCGGGCCCCGCGTCGGGCTCTGTGCTGACTGCCAGCTCAGAGCCTGGAGCCTGTTTCAGTCTGTGACTCCCTCTCTCTCTGACCCTCCCCTGCTCACGCTGTCTCTCTCTCTCTCCTAGAAATAAATAAAACATTTAAAAAAAAAAAGTATCTCAGGTGACACTGTATTATTCTGCTTTGCTTTCCACCTCCAAGAACTTGAATATAACGGAGCTAAAAGAGGCAAAGAACTACTGTCCTTGACTGCCTCTAACATATTAGCTTATTAAGGAAGAAGGCAAAGATCCCAGGCAGAAAGACTCTGAAAACAAGTCTTGGAAACAAGGAGTAAATACGTGTTGGGGAGGGAGAGGGGAAGGAGGCTGAGCCAGCAGGAGACAGGGGAGCCACTGGCTACCTTTGTGCAGGACCGCATTGGCTGGCTTGTTTCCTGCCATCGACTCCTTGGACAGGTGCTGATGACTCTCTGCCAAGCACTCCACCTCCGCAAAGCGGGTGTTGAGGGCCATGGAAGGGTGAGAAGGGTCCTCGGACATGTTCAGGTAGGCTGCCCGGCGCAGCTGCTCCTCTATCACCAGGGCTTGTTCTAAGAGCTGGAGGAGGATACAGAGGAGAGCGGAGCTGGACTGATACTCGCTTTGCTGATTTCTGACCGGCTTCTCAGAACCTATGAAGAACCTTACAGATGGCTCCCCCACACCAGCAGTTCAACATCACATTGCTTTTGCTTTTTTTTATCCCCATTTGGAAGTCCATGTTTTTAACTCTTTGCCCTTTATTGATTTGTTTATTATACAAAGATGATAGTTTCAACTTAGGAAATAGAACGTATGAAAATTAAGATGCTAAGTAACTGTACCTCCAATAGATACTGTTAACATGCTCAGATTTTTTTCATCTATATTTTTTATGTACCTGAGATCACTCTCTCTCTACATTGTGCCTTCACTTAAAATTCCACAGTAAAAACCTTCCTTTTATTAATTGCTCTTGACAAAAGATGCTTTTTAGTGGTTGCATGATAGTCCCTCCTGTGGATATACATCGTATCATTTAAGTTGTTTTGCTTTTTAAAATTATGTTTCCTTTTGTCTCCATATCTCACTCCCATTCCCTTTCCTTCCCCAATAGACAACGCTTATAATATACTTACTGGGTGGCTTTTTGTCGGTGTTCTTGAAGACTGAATATCATTTCATGCATATTTCTAATTTAACAAAATGTGGTTCTGTACACATAAAAAGCTTTTTCTTTCTTTCTCCACTTCAGATCTTTTTAAAATGTTCAATTTATGTTGTTCTAACACTAAAACGCTTCATGATGTGAACCCACATTTTACCTATGCACACTCCCAGTCAGGGTCCGTCAAACATCTTCTAGGTTGTCTCCAGGCCCCACCACCAAAAATTATACTGCAATGAACACTTACGTGTCACCTGACGGAGCTACGTAAAAGGTTCTTTGCAATATATTCCAAGGGACAGACTTAATTTGCTCAAGTATCTACCCAATGGTTCTTAAAAACAATAAAGCCATTAGGGGTCAGGAAGTAGGACAGAATGAGAATAATGGGCTGTGGTTTCTTCCGCAAGACATGCTCCATCAAGCAGAATAATCTATCCCCAGACAGACCAAGCATCTCTTTACGATCTACATACCCTGTCTCCTTCACCAACTGCCTCTTACCGTCCCATAATATGAGGTTTCTCCAGGGCCAGCCCTTGGCTTGCTATTCTTTTAATGCACTCCCTTAAGTGATTTCTCCTTTCCCAGTTCAGCCAGCACCTCTGTGCAAATGATCTGATGCTTTTCAAACCTGAGTTTCAAGCACTGAGCGTTCTGATCCCACTCATGTGTGGTTGATCACTCTTTGACCCAACTTGTTTATGGTGATGGGGGTAGTGGGAAGACACTAGGACTTTTCTAAAATTGAACTTGTTTTCTACAAGCTGCTCCCTCTTCTCACTTCCCTGATCTGCCAATGATAATTTTTCTTGGTGACTCAGGCTGAAAACTTTAGTTTGTATCTCAAATCCAGGAAGTCAAGAGTCAGAAAACTATGGCCTATGGCCAAAATCTGGCCCCACTGGCTGTTTTTGTATAGCCCAAGAAGCTAAGAATGGTTATTTACCTTTTTTTAAAAAATTATTTTATTTTCATAAATAATCTCCACACCCACTGTAGGACTTGAACTTATAACCTCAAGGTCAAGAGTTGCATACTCTACCGACTGAGCCAGCCAGGTATCCTGGTTTTTTACATTTTTAAATGGCTAGGAAAAAATCAACAGTTTGTGACACTTTATAAAAATTATATGAAGATCAAATTTTAGCGTCAATAAACATAGTTTTATTGGAACACATTCATACTTACTTGTTTATCACCTGTGGCTGCTTGTATACTATGAGAGTATTTGCAACATGTACGTCCCACAATGCCTGAAATAGTTACTATCGAGCCCTTTAATAGAAAAGGTTTGCTGACCCTACAATAAATCAGTAAATCCTATAAATTATTTGGTATTTTGTTTCCTTTATCTTATCCTTTTCATTTTCTACAACCAGCATCACAGCCCAGCCTTTACTACCTCATGACTATGGCAACTCTATAATCTCATGAATATTGTTTCCATTTCCCTTGATCATATCAAAACTCTTCATAAATCTTCAATGGCTGCCCATTAACTACAGGTTAAAGTCCAAACTCTCTCATCTGGTGCCAAAAAACCCACCTACTGACCTCTAGTCCTTACCTCCCTCTTCAACCTACCTCCCACCATCACCCAAGGCAAGTGTTCTCTACAGCCCAACTGGACTGCTTGCTGTTTCCAAACACCATAAGCTCTGCTGCCTCTAGGTCTTTGCCCTACCTAATCCCATTGGTTCAAACAGCCTTCTGTTTCTAACCAGTCATCTCTATTACATTAATCAAAACTTAATTCTAATACCATCTTCTCCACAAAGCCATTCCCCCCTGGAAAATTCCATATGGATCCCTCCCAATACACAGAGTGGCATTTATTCTATCACACATTTGCCTCTAAACCAAAAGTTCTTGAGAACAAGTACCATGCCTTGTTTGTCTTTGTATCCCTGTGTCATTCACTGCTTGGCACATAAGGTTTGAAGATTCATTAGTGTACATTTCTTACCCCCCAGTTATACTCAGCTTAAAATCCACATATCTTGTCTTCACGTATCCCACTTTGATGGTCTGTACAAAGATACCCTCAAGGTACACTTGCTAAATTCCAGACTGAGATTCTCTTCAGCCCTGGGCTTACTACCCTAGTGATTCTGAAAATGAAACTCTATCTTTACATCCCCTCTTTGCATCCACCCCACCCCTTATTCACACAGGTGCTCTCAAACCCCGAAAAAAGTTATCACTAACCCAATGACAGCCCTCCCTCTTCAGAGATCCAATTCAGTCCCACCTCTGTAACTTTCCTGAACACTCCAACCTATAGTGTACCCCCAACACATCCACTGCATGTGTGTCATTTATTAGTATGTATTTATCTTTAACTAGTCTCCATGCCCAACGTGGAGCTTGAACTCACGACCCTGAGATCAAGAGTTGCATGCTCTACTGACTGAGTTAGCCAGGTGCCCTTCTGTCTGTGTCATTTACTAGGCACAGTCATCTTCAGCCCTTGAAGAGCTGGTTAACTTTCAAGTCTCTAGGTCTTCATTTCTTTTTTTTAACTTTTTATTTATGTAAGTTATCTCTGTATTTGTGAGGCTTGAACTCACAACACCAAAATCAAGAGTTGCATGCTTTTCCGACCGAGCCACCCAGATGCCCCTATGTATCTTGATTTCTAATATTTAAGATACTGGAGAGCAAAGCCCTTCACAGAATATAAAAGGTTAAGTAACGTATATAGGAAAACACAGTAAACAGCATGGCTGCGTGAGCAGACTCCTTCCTGTGTAGCCCCTCCTGCACTCTAAAGGCTGTCACGTAGGGAGGCCTGGGTGGGTCAGTTGGTTAAGCATTCGACTCTTGATTTCAGTTCAGTTCATGTTCTCAGTTTGTGAGACTGAGCCCCACATTGGTCTCTGCACTGACAGTGCAGAGCCTATTTGGGATTCTCTCTCTCCCTCTCGGTCCCTCCCCCTCCCCCAAATAAATAAATAAATGAATAAACAAATTAAAATAAAATAAAATAAAAGGCTGTCACTTCAACACCATATTCCTCCCCATCCTGCTCACCTTGAACCTTCGGGCTAGAAACTTATTCTTGATCTCTAAGAAATTGCCACGATTCATTTCACCCTTGAAAGGTTCATTGAGGATGGCATAGCGTGGGTCATTCTGGATGTCCTGCCACCGGGCATAGCCATGGCTATTGGAAAATTGCTCAGGAAAAACAAAACCAGGAAAGAAAGAACCTCAAACATGGGACCTTCAGAAACCTTCACCAAGAACCTCAGCCCAGACTCAGGCAAAGGATACTTTATGATGCCAGCCAACAGCCAGTAGTCGTGCCGCCGATGCCAGATTTCGTAAGTCTTCTTGGTGACTGTGGCTGCCCGCTCCTCATTCTGCCATAGGGAGTGCAACTCTGAAGAGAATTTGAGAAAGGTTGGGGAGAAAAAGAGACGCAAATGTCTTTAAGAATTCAAAAAGCTCTTTATCTCTGCCCGCACAGATGCCACCTTAGTAGTATGCCTATGGCTTTCTGACACAGAACCAGAGGAACATGAATCAATATTTGACAGTCCCTCATCTAGTAAATTCTTTGCACCCTGGCTTCTGACAAGAGCTCTGATTTCCATTCCAAGGCTTTTCACCCTCCAGATGGTCCCTTATTGTCATACCAGTAAAACCACCATCCGCGATGTTGAACATGAATCGCTGTTTAATATTTTTTTTCTGCTTCTCATCGTTCAGGTCCTTGGGGGTTTCTCCATTCTGAAGCATCACCTCTTTTTTCTCTTCTTCTTCTTTCTTCTCTTCTACAGGATATGCAGAAGAAAAATGTCAGCTCTACACAGAAGCACAGCACCATGGCCTTTACCCACAGCATTATAGGCTGTTAAGTATCCAGCCACCTCTACCCTTTCTAGACACAAGTATTTCTCAAACCCAGAAAAAGGTGCCACCGGCCCATGACAATCATATGTAGGGACAGATGGAGTCTTCTAGCTTGGGATAAAAGAACTATATGGGTGTGGATGGGAAGAGGCCAAAGGGTACCCCAGAGATAAAATCCTTGCATCTAGTTTTAGAGTCCTTTTTAATCACAATCCACTTCTCCAAACACCCACCTTTGTCCTCTACCACAATGGGGGTCGGATCTATTGCTGACTTCTCCTCTACCTTCTCCACATCAGCAACACCTAGGGAGAACAGATGGCATTGAGCATGTATAAAGAAGAATGTTCTGGGGCACTTGGCTGGCTCAGTCATAGACATGCAGCTCCTGATCTCGAGCTTGTGAATTCGAGCCCCATATTGGGTGTACAGATTACTTAAAAATAAAATCTCTTGGGGAACCTGAGTGGCTCAGTTGGTTGAGCATCAAACTCTGGATTTTGGCTCAGGTCATGATCTCACAATTTGTGGGATCGACCCCAGCGCAGAGCCTGTTTGGGATTCTCTCTCTCCCTCTCTCTGCCCTTTTCCCGTTTCCGCCCACACTGTCTCTCAAAATAAATAAACTCTTAAAAAAAGTAAAAATAAAGGAGTGCCTGGGTGGCTCAGTCGGTTGAAATGTCCAACTTCAGTTCAGGTCATGATCCAGTGGCTCATGGGTTGAGCCCTGCGTCAGGCTCTGTACTGACAGCTCAGAGCCTGGAGCCTGCTACAGATTCTATGTTTCCCTCTCTCTCTTCCGCTTCCCCACTGGAGCCTGCTACAGATTCTATGTTTCCCTCTCTCTCTTCCGCTTCCCCACTCACACTATGTTTCTCTCTCTCTCTCTCTCAAAAATAAACACCAAAAAAAAATTGGGAGTGCCTGGGTGGCTCAGTCGGTTAAGCATCCGACTTCAGCTCAGATCATGATCTCACAGCTTATGGGTTCGAGCCCCAAGTCGGGCCCCTGTGCTAACATTAAAAAAGTTTTTAGGGGCACCTGGATGGCTCAGTCGGTTAAGCATCCAACTTCACCTCAGGTCATGATCTCGTGGTTTATGAGTTCAAGCCCTGCATCGGGCTTTGTGCTGACAGCTTGGAGCCCGGAGCCTACTTCAGATTCTGTGTCTCCCCGTCTCTCTGTCCCTCCCATTCTCATGCTCTGTTTCTCAATAATAAATAAATGTTAAAAAAAAAATTTTAAGTCTTTAATAAAATAAAAAATAAAATTAATTAATTAATTAATTAATTTTAAAAAAGAAGGGGTCACCTGGGTGACTCAGTCAGTTGAGCATCTGACTCTTGGTTTCAGCTCAGGTCATGATCTCACAGTTAGTGGGATCTAACCCCACGTGGGACTCTGTGCTGACAGCCTGCTTGGGATTATCTCTGCCCCTTCCCCACTGATGCTCCCTTGCGGGTACCTTCTCTATCCTCTCAAAATAAACTTAAAAAAATGAATTAAAAAAAAGAGTGTTCTGTGTTCCTCACCATAGCCAAATACAAAAGTCTTTTTCTTTAAAGTTTATTTATTTATATTGAGAAAGAGTCAGAGAATGAGAACACATGCAACTGGGGGAGGGGCAAAGAGACAGAATCCCAATCAGCCTCTGCACGGTCAGCAAGGAGCAAGGAGCCTGACTTGGGGCTTGAACTCACAAACCCTGAGATCATGACCTGAGCTGAAATCAGACACTTAACTGATTGAGCCACCCCCGCACCCTGGAACAGTCTTAATCTTAAATCTCAATGATTAACATCATGAAAAACATCTTGAGGAGGAAAAAACCCTCAACTTAAAACCCAGGGTGCAGGGCTCTTCAGTGTCACTTCTTCCTGACATCTCCATGGCCCGGCTAAAAGTCCAAGAGCTTCATAGGGATCTGAAGGTAGTACTTGAAAACATGGATACCTTTGGCCTCTGTCTCCATCGGTTCCTCTGTTCTCTCCTTCACCTCTGCCTTTTCTGCTTTCTCCTCTCCCTCGGGAGGTTCAACAAGGACCTTTTCATCCTCCGAGGCAGGGGCAGGGGGCTGTGTACACTTCAAAGGAAGAAAGACGTTAAGTTGAAGCAGACAGGCCAACAACCAAAAAGGATGAGGGGGCTCATTCATGTATCTGTGGTATGGCCTCCAGTCACCTTCCCCGTCTCTTACCTCCACAGTGGCCTCTGGGGCTGCAGATTTCACCTCCTTTTCTCCTTCTGCACTCTCTTCTTCTTTGAGGCTATTCTCCTCTATTTTTATCCCATCCTCTGCAGACCAATAGAAGACAATTAATTAGGAGGAAGGTCCTAGATCAGCAAGAAGGTCACACCTGCTCAGTTCATCTCATCTTAAATTGTCCTCTCGTGCCTTTAAGAGCCAGCCCTATCTTAGGACGGCTCTCCTAAACTGAGAGGGAGATTGCTCTGTGTCCTGCCAGACTCCGCTCTTAGAGCTGAGCACGAGGGAGCAGAAAAAGCACAGGCAAGGACAAAAGACAGAAAAAACAGTGTACAGGCACACTCACCGGCAGGTGGGGCAGGTGCAGGGGTATTGGGCTGTGTGTCCCCTGGAGTGGAGGGTGTAGGAGTCTTTGGGGAAGGTGACCCTGGCTGGGACATTTTTTTGTTCTCCTCTACTTCAGCAAGTTCTGGCATGCTCCAGCGTCCATTGACATGTTCAAACTCCTGAACCTGGGGCCACAAGACAAAATGGTCGACTTAATTCCAACTCTGGGCTCCTTTCCTGTTGGCCCTCCCGTTTCCCCAGAAACTCTGAACAATGAAAACAGAGGCTCAGGGCTCACCTTCTTTCGAATCAAGGACATGACACCAATCCTCGTAAGGACATGCTGGCGAGACAGGCCTTCTCGGGGGACACCATCAGCAAAGGTCTCAGCCCCATCTGCTCCCGGCTCACATAAATGTCGCATAAAGAGAGACACATAAGCCCTGTAGTAAAGAAGTGAAAGAGGAGTTAAACAGCAATCAGGCCAACTCCTAGACAAGACCTTTCCTACCACTTAGGCATTAACTTAGACAACAACTCTGGCTCCATCTTGAGATAAAGCCCACCATTGCACTGAAGGCTGGTTCTCCAGACCCCACACCATGCCCCAGGTTCTCTTCCAGGGAAGGTAGGAACACAAAGAGCCCTATTACTAAGAGCTTCCCCCATCACCTTCAACAGAGGACACAATTTCCCTGCACAGCCTGGACTAGTAGTGTGGAATGACCAGAGATTAAAAACTCTTGCTCTATTATCAGTCACTCCAGTTCTCAACTTACTTGAACTCTTTCTCTGATTTGCCTCGCAGATCTCTCACAAGCCACTGGGTGGTAAAAGCATCCTGAGGTGGCATCCCATATCGCATAATTGCATTAAGAAAGGCTTTTCGCTGACGAGCATTAAAGCCAAGTACCTAGAAGTAAGTAGAAGGAGCCTACGTGAGAGGGAGCAAGTCTTATTCCATCAAAGGCCAAATATCAAGCACTCACCGACCACCTCTCCTTAGAATCAAATAGCACTTACTTCAATATTCCCACCAACACGGGCCAACAGAGGAGGCAATGGCTTATCTTTATCATTCCGCAGGCCCTTACGACTGGGCCTGCGGGGAGCTGCAAGAAGAAAAAGGATGCATGAGTGACACTGATAGAGGTATTAAACAAAGCAATATTTAAAAGTCAGCAGAAAGGATTAGTCCTCACCTTCTGAACGTTCATCAAAGTCTTCATCACCTTCCTCTGAGGCCACTGAATAATCGGACTGGTTGTCGGACTGGTCGTCCTGCCAATCTGGAGGGAGAGAGGGCAGATGAGCGGGGCCCACTGCTCTAGTGGAACGGCCCATGGGTGGGGGGCGGGGCCGGCCACACACACCTCGGTCCTCCTGGGAGCCATCATTGTAGTTGACCTGTTTACGGATTCTTTTTCCTTTGCCCAGATTTCGGGCTAGATCTTCTTGCTGCTGCTCATAATGGTGCCGCAGCAATTTCTCCCAGTAGTCAGGATCCACACTTTCTTCCTGTTTTATGATTTCTCGTTCTACCTCCTCTTCCTCCTGGGACAGAGGGAGGGCCAGGACTCAGGGGTGCTGAAGTCAGCACCACCAGCTACCCCTGGTCCTCACAGTTCCCATTCTGCTAGCTCCTTTTCAGGACTGGACTCTGAAATACTTAGTACGCCTGGTTGAACCTAAGAACTTAAGAGAAATTTAATTGACAGGACATGGCTCCTCACAGTTACATATAGATTAGTAGTCACTGTAACTAAAGAAAAACATGGGATGACGTTATCACAAGGGAAGGATGAAGAGACAGCACTCTTTTCTTCTAACCCTTTTTCCTGACACCTATAGAATTGGGAGACAGAAAAACAGAGATTAGACAGAAAAACAGAGACAGAAAAGAGAGATTAGATAGCAAGGCAGAATAGAAGGGTTTCTGAAATACTGCAAAAAATTTTTATAAGAGATAAAGTAGAAGGATCATAAGCTCTTCTGTTCTTCATAATTTCATAGAACTTTGCCAACTGTGTGCAAAAAACAAAAACAAATTATACATATATTTCTCTTATGTTCCAGTAATGTTTATGTTCCTCTGAAAATCTATTTTTTTCAGACACTTCAGGACAAGTAACTGATTCCAAATCCCTTACAACCACCAATAACAGCATAACATTAGAGATACCCTAAACGTCCCTCATTAAGGAACTNTCTCTCTCTCTCCCCCCAAAAAAAAAAAAAAAAAAAAAAAAAAAAAAAGGAACTAACTGAATCAATTCCTGGGGGTGGGGAGTGGGCAAAATGGATGAAGAGTGTCAAAAGGTACGAGCCTCCAGTCATAAAATAAACAAGTCCTGGGGATATAATGCACAGCATGATGACTACAGTTAATAACACTGTATTGCATATTTGAAAGTTGCTGAGAATAGATCTTAAAACTCCTCATCACAAGAAAAAAAACGCACAAACTATGCATGGTAATGGATGTTAACTAGACTTATCATGGTGATGATTTCACAAAATATGTAAATACTGAATCAATTTGTTGTACACCTGAAACTAAACATTAATGTTGTCTTCCTTTTTTGTTGTTGCTTTTAATTTTTTTTTAAAGATTTTTAATGTTTTATTTCTGAGAGAGAGAGAGAAAGTGTGAGCAGGGGAGGGTCAGAGAGAGACGGAGACATAGAATCTGAAGCAGGGTCCAGGCTCTGAGCTAGCTGTCAGCACAGAGTCCAATATGGGGCTTGAACCCACGAACCATGAGATCATGACATGAGGCAGTCGGAAGCTCAACCAACTGAGCCACCCAGGCGCCCCGCTTTTAATTTTTTTTTTAATTTAATTTTTTTTTTCTTACAAATAGTTTATTGTCAAGTTGGTTTCCATATAACACCCAGTGCTCATCCCCACAAGTGCCCTCCTCCATGCCCATCTCCCCCTTCCTCCCCCACATCCATCAGTCCTCAGTTTGTTTCTCAGCATTCAAGAGTCTCTCATGGTTTGCCTCGCTTTTAAATTTTTTTAACATTTATTCATTTTTGAGAGAGAGATAGACTGCCAGTGGGGGAGGGTCAGAGAGAGAGGGAGACATAGAATCCAAAGCAAGCTCCAGGCTCTGAGCTGTCAGCACAGAGCCTGATGCAGGGCTTGAACCCATGAGCAGTGAGATCATGACCCAAGCCGATGTCGGACACTTAACCAACTGAGCTACCCAGGCACCCCAATTTGTCTTTCAATTATACTTCAATCTTAAAAAATAAATCATGGAGGGCGCCTGGGTGGCTCAGTGGATTAAACGCCCGATTCTTGATTTTGGCTCTGGTAATGATCTTACAGTTCATGGGATCCAGCCCCACGTCAGGCTNCCTCCATGCCCATCTCCCCCTTCCTCCCCCACATCCATCAGTCCTCAGTTTGTTTCTCAGCATTCAAGAGTCTCTCATGGTTTGCCTCGCTTTTAAATTTTTTTAACATTTATTCATTTTTGAGAGAGAGATAGACTGCCAGTGGGGGAGGGTCAGAGAGAGAGGGAGACATAGAATCCAAAGCAAGCTCCAGGCTCTGAGCTGTCAGCACAGAGCCTGATGCAGGGCTTGAACCCATGAGCAGTGAGATCATGACCCAAGCCGATGTCGGACACTTAACCAACTGAGCTACCCAGGCACCCCAATTTGTCTTTCAATTATACTTCAATCTTAAAAAATAAATCATGGAGGGCGCCTGGGTGGCTCAGTGGATTAAACGCCCGATTCTTGATTTTGGCTCTGGTAATGATCTTACAGTTCATGGGATCCAGCCCCACGTCAGGCTCTGATGTTGAGAGCACGGAGCCTTCTTGGGATTCTCTCTCTCTCTCTGCTCCTCCCCCCCTTGCTTGTTCACTCTCTCTCAAAATAAACATTTAAATAAAGGAAAAAAAAAACTATGGTACTTCCAAACAAGGATATATTATTCAGCAAAAAATGGGGGAGGTCTGGATGGCTCAACTGGTACAGCACATGACTTTTGACCTCAGGGTTTTAAGTTTGAGCCCCATATTAGGTGTAGAGATTACTTAAAAAAATAATCTTAGGAGGCAAAGCTCTTTATGTATTGATTTGGACTAAATCTCCAAGATTAATTAAGTGGACAAAAAGCAAGGTACAGAACATCACGTATGACAAACCACTTTTGTGTTTAAATGAAAAGTGAAAAAAAAGGTGTTTTTCTGTGTATGTGTATATATACATACACATAGGCACATGCATGTATACATATGTATGAATAGACACACATGAAATTTATATACATATAAAATACCTTTATAAAATTATTTAAGAAACGGAAAACTTTAGTTATCCCCAGGGAGGGAACTAGATGGGAAAGAGACACCTTGCTATCTTTTGAATTTTGAACGTGAATTACTATTATTCAAAAAACACAATTTAAAAATCTTATAAGATAGATGGCAGCTGATAATAAGAGGGCCATCTGCATACCTGAGTAGTCAACAGCAGAGGTTATCAATGGGAGACCCACCCTCCCTTCCCAACCATGCAGCACGTGCTGCCCCAGCCAGGCACCCCTCCATGTGGTCACAGAACACCTTATAGGAAGGCAGTTTTGATTGAATACTACAGCCCGTACACCTATGTGAGACTTCTCAGCCACAGTTACAATGGAGTCTGGTAGCATCATCTCCAGAAGAAAACAAAGAGAACAGGTATATATCAGAAAAACACAGCAACAAGGGGGGATGGTTCTGAGTTGGAAGGCTGGGAAAAGATGGCAAAGGCTGCCAGAAAGCTATGTCAATTCAAAGAATTCTGAGTTGAATGGTCTAAAGAGGAACAGAAGAGAAAGTTAATTTTTTTTTCATTTTATACTCTACTTTTGAGGGAAAAAATTGTTAAAGAAGCCATACATTTATGTTTTAGGGGTTTTTAGTTTTGTTTTGTTTTTAGTAAAAAAAAGACTAAGAAAAGGAAGAGAAGAAAAACGGAAAACAATTCCAATGCTATAAAAAGTACAGGAAAACAAGGGCTCCTGGGTGGCTCGGTCAGTTAAGCACCTGACTTGGGCTCAGGTCATGATCTCACAGTTCCTGAGTTCGAGCCCTGTATCGGAATCTCTGCTGTCACGACAGAACCCGTTTTAGATCTTTGTCCCCTTCTCTTTCTTTGCCCCTCCTCCACTTGCACATGCGTGCATGAGCAAGTACTGGCTCTCAAAAATAAAAATATTAAAAAAAAAAAGGAGAAGTAAAAGTACAGGGAAATAGGCTGCCCAGATATGTATCTCCTCTCCTGCCTTTTCTCCAAAGAGATCTGAGATAACAATCAAAAGTTGACTTGTAGGATTAACAAAATACATAAAATGAGATTCTGAGAAGAGCTTATATAAATTTTTTTATTGTGAAATTTGGCAATGAGTTTCCTGACAGCCACAGCAAAACTGAGAATGTGACTGCCCACATGTGATAGTATTTACTTTCAAAGAAGTATATCAAGTCATCAATGTACTTACTGATTTACCTGCAGATGTTTTCCTCTTGTCTCAAATACCATCCTGGTCTCAGTAACAAATTCTGGACCAGTCACCAAGCACAGCACTGCTCTGGTTTCATACTCACCCCCATCTCTTCTTCCCGGACCACATACTGGGCCACTTTGAACGAGCTCAAATATTCATTCATGCCCTGCAATTCTGTGTCTTCTGTCTCATCCTGGTTACGGTCCAGAAGTCGCTCAATGGCCTTGTCGTCATAGTGGATAACACTGCTATCTTCTCCCTCTTTGTTGTCTCCTCCTATAAAGAATCAGGGGTCCATACCCTCAAAGTCAGATTCCACAGCTGCAGTGGAAAAAGCAAGTCCCACAGGACGCTAGGTCCACGACTCAGGACCCTAAGCATCAAATATACTCAGGACCCTTTAGAGAGGCCAAGCCCCGCACCAGAACAAGTTTCTGACTAGCTCACCTCCATCTGTAGCTTCATCCTTAAATAGTTCCTCAGTGCCAAACTTGAGGATGTCATCAAGCTCCTGTTTGGACATGGATCCAGTCTTGGAGCCCAGCCCAGGCCGAACCACTAGATGCGTCAGCATCATCTTCTTCTTTGCCACCTGCGTGATGCGCTCCTCCACTGACGCACGGGTCACAAACCGATATATCATCACCTTCTTATTTTGCCCAATTCGGTGAGCTCTACTAAAAGCCTGAAGTTGGGCATGAAGCAAAGTCAGAAACTGAAGTAATCTTGCTCTTCTTGGTTCTGCACTTGCCCTCACACAAACTTCCCCCAGACCCCACCTTCTCAGTTTCCCCAAATAAGACCCTGGCTAACCCAAACTCTCTGGCTCACAATAAGGTAAAAGACACAAAAAGAATCTATTGTTTTCCCCCAAAACAACTAATTCCAGATGGAGGAGCCCTCACAGAGAACAATGCATTACCAGTAAGTTACTGTATACGAAGGCCACTACCTCTGCTCACCTGGATGTCATTATGGGGGTTCCAGTCAGAGTCATAGATAATAACTGTGTCAGCAGTGGCCAGATTGATTCCAAGGCCCCCAGCCCGAGTAGAAAGCAAGAAGCAGAACTGTTGAGCACCCGGTGCTAAGGAAGAAACCAAAACAATTAGAAGTGTCTCCTGAGGGGCACCTGGGTGGCTCAGTCGGTTAAGTGCCGGACTCCAGCTCAGGTCATGATCTCACAGTTCGTGGGTTCAAGCCCTGCTTCGGGCTCTGTGTTGACAGCTAGCTAAGAGCCTGGAGCCTGCTTCAGACTCTGTATCTCCCTCTCTCTCTGGCCCTCTCCTGCTTACGCTGTCTCTCTCTCTCAGAAATAAAACATTTAAAAAATTAAAAAAAGAAAAGAAGTGTCTCCTGAGGGGCGCCTGGCTTGCTTAGTCAGTAGAGCATGTGACTCTTGATCTCAGGACTGGGAGTTCAAGCCCCAAGTTGGGTGTAGAGGTTACTTAAAAATAACAAAATAAACCTTAAAAGCAGGAAAAAAAGGTCTCCTAAATTTCAATTAATAAATGTAGGAAGAACGTCAGAAATACAAAACATCATCAAGCAAACAGCACAGTAGTTATTACTGTAAGATCCACTGATGAATACTGAAATCAATGTAAAAGTTTAAGGACAAACAGTGCAGGACCATAGTCTCAAATATCTCCCTCATCCAGTTATGTGACAGATAAATCCTGTGGGTGGAAGACCTAGCATAAGGCATATGGGATACGGTCAGTGATACTGTAATGGTGTTGTACGATGACAGTAGCTACACTTGTGGTGAGCAGAGTGTAACTTTTAGAGTTACCCAATCACTACCTTGCACACTTGATACTAATGTAACATTGTGTCTAATATACTTCAGTTAAAAAAAAAAAAACATATTTATCAATTACAATGTGAAAAAGAATAACTACAGACGAGAAACTAAGCAGGTATCACCTGAACCAAAGGATCAAGGTTAACATTACCAGTAACGAGACATTATCAACACCATGTCCTCCATCTGACATGATACACAGAAAAGAACACAGAATTGTGGGGCAGCTAGGTGGCTCCATCAGTTAAGCATCCAACACTTGGTTTCAGCTCAGGTCATGATCTCTGGTTCGTGAGTTCAAGCCCCACATCCAACTCGGCACTGATAGTGAGGAGCCTGCTTGGGATCCTCTCTCTTCCTCTCTCTCTACCCCTCCATTTTCTATCCCCCCCCCCAAAAAAAAAAATAAATTTAAAAAACACAGAGGGGCACCTGGGTAGCTCAAGTCTATTAAGCGTCCAACTTTTGATTTCAGCTCAGGTCATGATCTCACGGTCTGTGAGATCAAGCCCTGCATCAAGCTCTGTACTGGCAGCACAGAGCCTGCTTGGGAGTCTCTCTCCTCTCTCTCTGCGCCTCCCCTACATGCACATGTACAAGTGCAGGCACATTCTCTCTCTCTCTCTCTCTCAAAATAAATGACCATTAAAAAAATTATTTTAGGGGCGCCTGGGTGGCTTAGTCGGTTAAGCGTCCGACTTTCGCTTAGGTCATGATCTCACGGTTCGTGGGTTCGAGCCCCGCGTCGGGCTCTGTGCTGACNCTCTCTCTCTGTCTCTCTCCTAGAAATAAATAAAACATTAAAAAAAATTTTTTTTTAAATTATTTTAAAAAAATGGGGGGAAAAAAGAACACACCATTGCATCTATGTATTCTTGTCTAAAGTCTAAAAACCTCAATCTACCCATGAGAAAACATCAGACAAACCCTAACTCATAGACACTCTACAAAATAAATAACCAGTAGGGGCGCCTGGGTAGCTCAAGCAGTTGAGCGTCCAGCTTCGGTTCAGGTCATGATCTCGTGGTTCGTGGGTTCGAGCCCCGTGTCAGGCTCACAGCTAGCTCAGAGCCCAGAGCCTGCTTCTGATTCTGTGTCTCCCTCTCTCTCTGACCAACCCCTGTTCATGCTGCCCCTCTCTCCCTCTCTCTCTCAGAAATAAATAAAACATTAAAAAAACATTTTTTTTAAACAAATAAATAAATAGCCAATGATAATCAAAAGTATCAACAGGGGCGCCTGGGTGGCTCAGTCAGTTAAGCGTCCGACTTCGGCTCAGGTCATGATCTCATTGTGGGTTCGAGCCCCACGTCGAGCTCTGTGCTGACAGCTCACAGCCTGGAGACTGCTTCGGATTCTGTGTCTCTCCCTCCCTCTCTGCCCCTCCCCCACTCATGCTGTCTCTGTCTCTCAAAAATTAATAAATGTTTAAAAAAATTTTAGAATGAAGAACTATCTCGGACAGAAAAAGACACAACAAGCAAATGCAATGTGGGATCTGGTATTGGATCCTGACACAGGAAGAGGGTAGTAGGAGGAAAACTGAGGACACTGAAGAAGGTCTATAGCATAGTTAGTAGTGTGACACCATTCATAATTCCCTGCTTTTGACAGCTGTACTGTGGTTATAGAGGTTGTTACCATTAAGAGAAGTTGATTGAAGGATACACGTGAACTCTGTGTTATTTTTTTCCAACTTTTAAGTCCAAAATTACTATAAAATAAAAAATGAGGGGGTGCTCAGTCAGAAAGAATGTGCAACTTTTTTTTTTTTTTTTTAATTTATTTCTAAGAGAGAGAGAGAGACAGCGTGAGCAGGGGAGGGTCAGAGAGAAAGGGTGTCACAGACTGAAACAGGCTCCAGGCTCTGAGCTGGCAGTCAGCACAGAGCCCGACATGGCTCGAACCCACGAACCGCGAGATCATGACCTAAGCGAAAGTCGGACGCCTAACCGACTAAGCCACTCAGGCGCCCCAAGAGCGTGCAACTCTTGATCTTGGGGTCGTTGAGTTCAAACCGCATGGTGGGTGTAGAGATTACTAAAATAAATAAATAAACTTTAAAAAATAAAAATAAAAAAGGACGGGAGGCGGCTACAGAGTCAAGTCTGTCACGAAATTGCTAACTGAGTTTGGGTAAGTCCTGCTCCCTCTGTGGGCCTCCAGATACACTGAAAAGGGTAAAATAAAATGCTCTTCTTCCAGCAAAAAAAATCTGCTAGAAATAGTTCAATACATTCTTCCAATCACGGCATTCAAAAGCTTTATCTTCCATATCAATTGATAAAAAACTCAAAAGAACCACCCAGAAAAGCAGATACAGGAGAACAAGGGATCCATCCAAAGACAGGAGTCAATGAGAATTCCTGGATCGAAGGGGCTCCTTCCCTCTTACCATTGAAGCGGTCGATAGCCTCTTGCCGCATGTTCCCAGTTATCCCACCGTCAATACGTTCATACTTATAACCCTCATGTTCCAAGAAATCCTCCAACAGGTCCAGCATCTTGGTCATCTGGAAAAGCACAGTTTAATTAAAGGGGAGCCAGGTGGTAACTGCTTTCCTCATGTCACTGAGGGCTGTCTACTGCTTCCTCCCAAAGCTCTCAGCTCAGCCTGCATAATACCTGAGAGAAAATGAGTACACGGTGCCCACCCTCCTTCAGGTTCTTAAGCATCTTCTGTAGCAGCAATAACTTCCCAGATGCTCGAATTAGGGCACTGCCATCATACATGCCATTAGGCATTTTAGGGGCTTCCTGAGGAAAAAAGCGAAAAACAGAAGAACGTTGAACAAAAGGGAGCGAGCACAACCCAGTGAAGAACGAGAGGAGGCACAACATACCATGGCAGCCACGGGGAAAAGATACGGGTGGTTGCAGCACTTCTTAAGATCCATCACCACATTCAGAAGAGACACCTGGTTGCCACCCCCTCGAGCATTGAGTGCTTCAAAATTCCGAGTGAGGATGTACTTGTAGTATTTCCTACACAGGCAAGACAGAAAAATAAATCAGATTCAAGAGGCTTCATAGGACTCATAACCTTTATATGACTCCTAAGACAGTCCCAAGGTCTGAGATCTTCTTGCCAACATATCTCACTTCAGGACTAAGCAAACCTAACAAGCACCACCAACACCAACAGCACAAACACCATCACATTAAATAAGGTGTTTAAATAAGACCTATGACTAGAACCTATCAGGTTTCTGTAGAACTTTGCTCGGTCCTATCACCAGAGGCCTTGAGCAGGATACAGGGAGGGGTAACACTGCAGACTAGTAGATGTCTGACCACAAAACGAAGTCAGTGCTTCTGTCCCTTCTGACTCACTTCTGCATAGGGCTCAGCTCCACACGCACAATCAGTTCTGTCTTGGATGGCATATTTTTGAACACATCAGCTTTGAGCCGCCGCAACATGTGAGGGCCCAGCATATCGTGCAGTTTTTTAATCTGGTCCTCCTTGGCAATGTCTGCAAACTCTTCCAAGAAGCCTTCCAAATTGCTTCAGAAAAAGAAAAGAAAGTCATATGGGAAATGGGCAACAGAAGAATTAGAAGCAGAATTATCAGCTGATTACGGATAAACACACACTTACTGGAACCTCTCTGGGGTGAGAAAGTTGAGCAGATGAAACAACTCTTCTAGATTGTTTTGTAATGGAGTTCCAGTCAGCAACAGCTTGTGTTGGAGTGAGTAACCATTTAAGACCCGGAAGAACTGGAGAAGCAGATGGAGAAGATAAAATTCAATGAAAAGGGAGCTCCAGTATACCTCTGGAAAACTGAGCATTTTCCTGCCCAATGGTGAAGCTGCCACCTCCCCTCCATTTCCATCTCCCTTTTAAGGTCTGGCCACCAGGGAGTATCAGTGAGGAAGGAATGCAAAAACCATTTGACCTGTTCCTCTCCTAGGTCTCCCCTCAATGAGTAAGTGGCACTAAAAAACTAAAACTGGAGGCCATGACCTCCCTCCCTCCCCTCTCACCTTTGACTGATTGTTCTTGAGCCGATGCGCTTCATCCACAATGAGGCACGCCCAATCAATGGAACCCAAAATGGCCATGTCAATGGTGATCAACTCATAAGATGTCAGCAGCACATGGAATTTCACAGACGCCTCTTTCTGCACAAGAAAGCAACTCGGTCACTAGTGTTCAACTCCTCCAGTGCAGGCAAGCCCAAGGGACTCTCCCTCCTCCCAACTGGTATCCTTCTGCCTCACCCCACCCTAAGCAGACTAAGCCCACAGCAGCAACTCTCTAGGGTGGTCTCCCTCCCGGTGAGATACCTTCATGCGAGAGGCTTTCTTGCCACCACGAATGGCGTTGTCTTCAAAGGAGAACTCATTCTCTCGGATGATGGCACGGCTGTCTTTGTCACCCACATACGTCACCACATACATATCTGGAGCCCACATTTCAAACTCCCGCTCCCAGTTGATGATGGTAGAAAGAGGGGCACTCACTAGGAAGGGGCCTTTGGAATGACCCTTGGAGAAAGAAGAGAAGTGGCGGAATAAGGGCTGAGGGCCCCAACACAAGGCCGGCCCCGCACCCACCTCTACCCTAGGACCAGCTGAGGGCGGGCACGTGTGCGGCTGCTCCTACTCTCACCTTTCTCTGCATACGGAAACGTCCTGCCCGCTCCTTCCCACAAAGTCACACCCACCTTTACAGAGAGTTTAAAACTCGACTCCTTCCTGGAAGTCTTTCCATGCTAATTCCACCCACAACGCTGCTCAACTCAGCCCAAGGACTGAGACTCTTATGCATCCACCACTGATTCTACCCAAGGTTCCATCCACTCAATGTGCCTCTGTGTACACGCGTCTATCTTAGAGATGCCTGGGTGGCTCAGTGGGTTAAGCATCTGATGCTTGGTTTCAGCTCAGGTCACGGTCTCAATTTCATGAGTTCAAGCCTGACGTTGAGCTCTGAGCGGGCAGCGTGGAGCCTACTTGAGATTATCTCTCTCTTCCTCTCTGTCCCTCCCCAACTTAAGCTGTCTCTCAAGGAAACAAACTTTTAAAAAATTAAAATAAAGAAGACATGTCTGTATCTTAGTGTAATCCCACAATGTTCTTCAAAGTCTGTGGCCAATTTTTTTTTCCTTTTTTCTCTCCCCTCAGAGTGTAAAAAGAGCAGGAACACAAAATATCCACACACAAAAACCTCACGGCCCCAACTCTCCTACCTCCTTGTAGAGAGAATAGAGGAAGACTGCTGTCTGGACAGTCTTCCCAAGGCCCATCTCATCAGCCAAGATGGTATCGGTGCCCTGAGCCCAGGAGAAGCGCAACCAGTTCAAGCCCTCCATCTGATAGGGGTGCAGGGTTCCACCTGTCGCGTCCAGGTACTCCGGCTGTCGCTCATACTTCACTGTTGGCTGAAGGATGAAATGAAGAAGTGAAGAGCCAGCCAGGAACCCCCTCCCTTCCATAAGACAGCAGCTGCTTCCTCTCTTCACACATCCTCACTAGATCCTCAAGAGCCACAAAGCATTGTGGGAAGGGGCACCTGCGTGGCTCAGTGAGTTGAGCATCCGACCTCGGCTCGGGTCATGTCAGTTTGTGAGTTTGAGCCCCACGTGAGGCTCTCTGCTGTCAGCGCAGAGCGTGCTTTGGGTCCTTTCTCCCTCTCTCTCTGTTCCTCCCTCCCCCCCTCTATCAAAATAAATAAACATAAAAAAATTATAGGGGAAAAGGATCCTTAATGGCTATTATAATTTTGTGTTTTATTTAGTATGTGCCAGGAAGCAAGGCAACTAAAACGTATCAGGCAGTCAGAAGTCTTGTTGTTACAAGTTCACAAATGACTCATCATAGCCTCACTAGCAATACAATAATTCTGCTATACAAGACCCGCCAGGTAAACAATCCTATGTTCCCCCTAGAGTCATTTTTTTTCACCTTAACAGTCCTCACATTGGGGCACCTGGGTGGCTCAGTCAGTTAAGCATCTGACTTCAGCTCAGGTCATGATCTCATAGTGGGTTCAAGCCCCGTGTCGGGCTCTGTGTTGACAGCTCAGAGCCTGGAGCCTGCTTCAGATTCTGTGTCTCCCTCTCTCTCTCTCCCTCCCCTGCTCACACTCTCTCTCTCAGAAATAAATAAAACATTAAAAATTTTTAAGAAAAAATATTACACAAATAAAACCCAAAGGAACTGAGCCCTGAATTAAGGGTCAGAAGACCCAAGGTCCAACACAAGTTTCTTAACACTTTTCTCAACCACAGAAAACACACATCCTATGTTTTTATTTTTCTGATGATGCAAAGAAAAAATGACCCTAGTATTTCTCTGGTTCACAAAGATGTGGAGAAGTAGGGAAGTATTCGAGCTCTAAAATTCCTACTGGCAGAGCATTACTAAGAGTGCCACTAATAGACTGGAGCACACAAGATACATCATCTAACCCAACAAACCGTGCCCTCCCTCTTCTGCCCCAACTCACATCAACTGTTGGAGTTTCAGGAGGCCTCTCCAACTTCCTCAGCTTCACCTTCTTGAGCTTCTTACCTGGTCGTCCTTCCTCACCCCTCATTAACTCCCTAAAGAAGACAGACAACACAAAGCTGCCTAAGGTCCTTCTCAGTAGGAACCAACTCCACACCTCACCAAAGTCACCCACCTGTGGTTCCAATAGCTCTGCTTGAACAGGTCGTAATCCTGTATCTCCACATCCTCACTCTCCCAGGATGCCTGATCATAGGGCAAGTCCCGCCACTTGATCAAGTAGTGGACATGGCCTTTCTTATCCACACTGCAAGTTCAAAGAGAAAAAAATCTTCAGAGCCAGAAGGCCACACTCCTCTCCACCTAAATAAGCCTCATTTTCAAATACTGCCAGGATCGTATGTTCCAAACAGACTTCTAGAAGGCCAGATATCACATATATGGAGTCTCTACCATACCAGTCTCTGGACTTAAAATTACATCTAATCTACAGGCTTCTCTTAGGGTTCAAATACCAGGATTCAGTCAGTTAATAACAACATATGGAGCACACATCTCTTCCACGTTTAAGTTACTGTTAACATCCCTTTGGCAGCAGTCTCCTAATGGATATGCCGCCTACCTCCAGCACACCCAAGACAACCACCAGTCTGGCCCGGCTCCACGGGTACCTGTGGTTGAGAATTCGGTGGATCATCATCCACTCAGGTTTTATCCCATAGCGATAGAAGCGCTCCTCCATCTCTGCAAATTTAGGGTCTTTGTTCTTGCGCTTTCGGCTCTTCTCCTCATCACCACCAAAGTCCCCAGACGGCGGTTCATCCATATCATTCTTCCGCTGGTAGTTTCGGAACATCACTTGACAGTGCAGCTCCAACTGCAAGCAGAAAGAGGTTCAGTCACTGAGGAGCGGCATTCACTCCTTCCATCCACAAGGCTGTTTTTCATGACCGTGTCCACTGTGGCCCCCAGATCTCTAGCCCATCCCAGGTTTACCTGCAGTTCAGACACCCAGGAGCAGTGCCAGTAAGACATGCCTTGCCATTTCACAAAGAACTGCCGCTCTGGCCGCCCCTCCAGGGGCTTAGGGGAGGGAGTATTGGGATCAGCATCTGGAGGCCGAGGCACTGGTGTGGGCGATGGTGGCTGACCCCACTTCCAGATGAGAATCTTCTGAACTTTGCCCTTAAGAGCCGGACACTGAGAGGAAAAGATGATTCGACACCAAATCATTACCAAGGGGAGGAAATGATATAGCCCACAGCCTCAATATTATTATTAAAATAATACTTCTCATTTTAAGAACAACCATTCTAGTGAAGAATAACAGAATTCCCTCTCTCCACTTCTGGACTTCTGGACTTCATCCAGGATTTGGGTGATACTATCACTCTATATGCTTAACAAGCCCAATAGCTAGACTTTAACAGTAACTCAGAACAAAGAAAGCATAGAAAACTCACAGACCCAGAGCCTAGAATTCTTCTATGGAGCAACTGAAAAGCAATTAAGTGACCCTATTAAACCATTCTAAACTACCAAGACCTAATGGATGCTCTAGGCCGGAAGAACACTGCTCTACCCCCCTTTAAGAGAGCTGGCAAAGAATTAGCAACTCTGTTCAAAGTTAGTCCTACATTTTCCCAGACAAAAGTATCCCCAGATTGCGTGAGAAACGAAAATACGGGTCTCAGGGCTAAAAGATATAGCTCTCCAATGACCTCTCCTGCACCTCAGCCTCCTAATGTCTACATATAGAAGAGGTAAACCCTTCTGCTAGACTACACTACCCACACCTCCCACCCTGACTGGGATCCGTAACTCACCGTACAACGGGGACAGAGCCATTCACCATTAGGGATCTCCGGAAGTGGGGGGTTCAGGCAGTGGATGTGGTAGGAAGAAGGACAAGTGTCACAGCAAAGCAGCTCCCCGCCATCTTTACAGACACGGCAGAATTCCATATGGTGGTCATCCTCCTCTTCAGGGTCTCCTCCAACCTCTTCCAGGATCTCCTCACCCTCCGAATTGTCCTCTTTAGCCTCCCACTGGATGCCTTCCTTCTCCTGCAGTAAAAGTCCAGAGTCAGATTATTACCACC
>NW_027529427.1:2515078-2521577 GCF_008692635.1 Crocuta crocuta | reverse complement strand
TCATATCCATCATTTTTTTTTAATGTTTCCCAAACTCCACACCAGCAACACCACCCAAGCCCGAAAGATCTTTATCACCCCACCCTTTCTCTTGAGGGTTCCAAAAAGCCGCAATGGCCAGGTACTCACACAGTGTGGGCAGCTCCACTTGCCCTCGGGAGCCTTCTCCATATCCGGATCCAGGCAGACCATGTGGTAAGCTCGGGGACAGGTATCACACAGGATGATCTCACCGCCTTGCTGGCACACCTCGCAATAGTCCTGGTGGTCTGTCTCATAACCATCCACAGCAGTCACCTCCTCCTCGCCTGGGCAAGGAAGAGGGAAAGCCCAGTTATTAGAAAAAAACTACCTCCCCCCACCCCCTCTAAAATAAACCAACTCCCATCTCCTTAGGGAGATTCTTCCCCAGTCATCCCCACCCCATCCCATCACACACAGATACAAAAAAGAAACACACCTTTCTTCTTCTTTTTAGTGGTTCGGAGTTTCTTGCGGCTGCGGCTACTGCGGCTGGTGGAACCATCGGAAACAGAATAGCTATTGATACTGGCATCATCGAAGTCAGACTCCACATCTAAGTCATCATCCTCACTCTGGCAGAATAAAAAAGGAGGTCAGAGGTTAAAGCCAACGTGAAGGAGAGTGCTAGGGAAAGGACTCCTCTTTTACTAGGGGTGCTAGAATCCCAGCAAGAACTATCATATAAGAAGCCTAGTCCCCTTGTTCTGTGGCCAACTCTCCCCATTCTTACATGCCTACAGTGAGGGCTGGACCCCAACAAGGTGGCGCCCTATCAGACACGGCACCCTCCCGGACAGGATGGCCTGGGCTCTCACCGAGGATCTCTTACGCTTAGAACCAAAACCTCCCAGCTTGATTTTCAGGGGAGCTACTTTCTTGGGTTTAGGCTTCTTGGCATCAGGTACACGAGGGCTGCCCTTGGGCTTCCTCCGAGCATTGGGACCTAAAACCAGAAGAGCGCAATAAGATCGTACAATCCAAATGTACAGTAAAGGGCAGAAAATGGGAAAGACAGTAAAGTGGCCTCCACCTAAGCTGGTTTCCCTGTGTCCAGCTTCCCAAGCTTCCCGCCTAAATCCAAGATTCATTCCTCCCTCCCACTTCTATCTTGAGGCTGACAAAACAGCATCACCACACTTTCTCGGTCTTCAATATCCCAAGCCCACATAGTCCCACTGGGTCCCATTTCACCTTTGCCCTCCTTGGTCTTGGCCTTGCGGATAGGCACCTCCACAGGGGGAGGAGGTGGTGCAACTTCAGTGGCCGTCACCATGCTCTCCACCACAGCCACCGCAGCCGCTGCCGCCGCCGCCACTGATGCCCCAGAACTGCCTTTGAAGGGGTTGTTGGTGCTGAACTCACGCCACTTTGCACCCAAAACCATCATCATCTTGGAGACAGCAATCTTGGGGTTTTTGGCAGCAATGAGGGGTCTGGTGGAGAAATGCACAAGAACAGCAAAGAGGGAAAAGGTTAAGAATAAAAGAGGGAGAAAGAGAAGTGAGAAGAAACTACAGAAGCATTCTCCTTCCCCAGCCCCCAGGCCCTCCTGTTCACCGGACAAACTGGCTGAAGGCCTTGTAGTTGGTGAGGGTGCGATAATCCTCCTCTGAGAACACATGGTCAATGTCTTCCATGCCCCAGTCTTCCAGGAGCTGAGCGGAAGATTTAGGCTCCTGCAGAGAGAGCGAGGTCAGAGAGCTGGCATCCAGCGCCCACACTTGCTCAGGGAAACAGAGATGAAACAAAAGACTGCAAGACCAGGGGAGGGGAGCTGAGAGAAAATCATCATAAACAAGGAGAGAAAACATTCTACGGGGCAGTGCGGTGTCTGGGCCACGAAAGACAGCAGTTGAGAGCGAGCATGGGAAGAGGACGGAGACCCAGGTACCTTTGAATCATCATCATCGTCATCCTCCTCCTCTTCCTCCTTGCGCTTGGATTTGCTTTTCTTCTCTTTCTTAGGTCCAAGCTTCTTCTTCTTCTTCTTGCCAGGGGTATAGTCGCTGCCCTCACTGTCTGAGCGCAGAGCCACCTCTTCCTCCTCCTCCACAAACTCCGGCCCCTCCCCAGAGCTGTCCCCCAGCTGCCGGCATAAGAGCATACGCTGGAGCAGGGAAGGGGGAGAGGGAGACAGACACACACATGCTACACACATGCTGACCTCAGGACAGCGCTGAGGCCCATCCCCAGGACCTGGCCCACCACTCCAGAAGAAGAAACAAATGCCGCCGCCGCCACCCCACCCCTCCCCCCTGCCGGCCCCTCAACCTTTCACAGAGCTCCTCCCTTCTTCCTCCTGTTCCCCAAAACATCCAGTCACCCACTCACCTCCTTTTTTTGGCGCTTGCTCTTAGGGATTTTAGGGTCCCGAGGTTTCTTAGGCTTTTTCTTCTTCTTGAGCTTTGGAGTCTCTGCTTCTGACAAATCCTCTTCTGGGTCCTCTTCGTTTTCTACACATAGTTGGCAGAGAAAGGTAGGTAGAGAAAAGATCAATAGCAAAAGGTTAGAGCCTAATCCAGAGGCTTTAGACTTTATTCCCCCACCTCTTGTCCCAGATTCCACTGAAGAGAACTGCTATACTCTCCACAGAAGGAAGCTGATACTCAGGACAAAAACAGACAAAGAGAGAGCTGTATATACCCGAAATAGGCCTGCCAGGCCAGAGCAGGCCCACCTCGGGCAGCTGTCCAGACCCCTGCCTCCTTTCCCTCATCCCCAACAGGAGTCCTCTATACGTTCACCAGTGCAGCTGAATCAAGCTGCTGAGAATTAACCAAATAAAAGGAATAGGTCTAGCTCTCCTGTAACTGGCCACCAAGTATTCTATAAACCAGGGAATGAGAAGGAAAGGTCCTACCCGGAAGGCCAAAACCAAAACAATACACTTTCACCACATTCCCAAAATGGTTATCAGTTCAGGGGTCCCATGAACCACACCCTTCACCACCCACCAGAACCCCCCCAAGCCCCAGGCTCAGTTTCCAGCCGTATCACACCCACTCTCAAACAGAATTCCCTTTCCCCATCTCCAGCTCCACTGTTCCTCCCAGCTTCTCCTGGGTCAGTAGCCTCTTCTCCCCAGGGGCCCAAATCAGCCCAGCTGTCACCATCTCCTCCACACACACACACACACACACACACACACACACACCCATCCTCCTCCCATCTGGCTCCACCTCCTCCCCTGGCTGGGAGCACACACAAAGCCTAGGGTAATACTGAGAGCTCCTGGGCAGGGATAGGTGGGAAGGGGCACAGAAGGGGAGGAGAAGGCCAGGAGGCAGCTTCCTTTGTAACTAACACACATTCACACCAGCTCCCTCCTCCCTCCTCTCTCTCCTTCTTCCTAAGCCACCCCCGCCCAGGGAGGGGGGAGTGGAGAAGGGAGTGGAGAGAAGGAGGGAGTGCCTCACCCACTGAGGAGAGGGAAAATGGCTCCTGACCGCAGAAGCCAGCCCAGGGCACCCAGCTGCCAACATAGGACAGACAGGAAGTAGCAAAGGAGGGGGGTGGGGTTGAAAGAGGTAGCCGGGGAAAGACTACCTTCACAAAGACTTCCCAAATTACTACCTGGCCCTAGGTCCACATGCCACTTCTCCTAACACCTATTCTGGGATGACAGTTCTCAAGAGGCCACTCTAATGTCCTAGACAAGGAAACCCAAGACAAACATGAAGGTAATACTACAACAGGAACAAGATTACTCCCTCAATCCTCATAATTTTTTCAATCATCAGAGCTAAGATTTAACAAAGGCTCAACAGAGCTGTGGTCAGAACATAAAACCTCAAATTTTTGGTATCCAAAAGATTTACATTGAGAAATAGGAAGCCACCAGAAGTCTCTGAAACTCAGTTTCCCACTCATCACCTACCTTCCCCAAGAGTCCAAGCAATAGATCCTAAACCACTTCTCACGGATTAGAAGTAGCCACCCATCCAACATATAGGAGTGATGTCTACACTGAGGAAAAAGGAGCAGCACCTGGACAGTGCTGGACAATATGCTTCCTTCAATCCTACTCATGCTCTTCGCTCCTGACCCCCCCAGAACTAGCCCTAAAGTGCTTCTGGCTCCGCCCTTCTCGAGCAAAGCAGATACTAGGGAACATGAGACATTAAGCTTGACAAAGCACCATCAGCCTCCCCCCACTCAGCCCAGGATCAGGCCAGGCGCAAGAAAGCCCCTCCCATTCCCTTGGGAATGGAACACCACCAGCCTGGATCTCACCAGAAACAACCATTTTCTTAAGCCTTCTCCCCAGCAATCCCTAAGTCGCCCCCATCACTAATCAGTTACATCTCTCAGTTCCTCGTCTTCCTCATCTCCATAAAAGCTGGAGCTGGGCACAAGGACAAACCCATGCAAGTGAAGGGGACACCAATCCACATAAGACCCCCAAACTTCTCAGGCAGATAACGTGCTGACATGACAAGTGGCAAAGTGGCTGAGACATAAAAGAAGATTTGGGAAAGGGGCAGGAATGGGGTGTGGCAAGCGGAAAAACTGGGTCATGCTACAGCTTGGGGCAGAGTTCACCCTCGGAGCCTGCACAGCTCCCAATCAACATGGGGGGGCAGCCCCAGACCAAAGGCCCAATGGGAAGCCAAGATGTGGAACCAATATTGGCTAGAGAGCACTAGTCTACTCCTCTCACCCCTCACAGAAAGGATCAGATCAGGTTACCAATACCACCACCCCACCCCCACCTTGGGCAACAGCACAGAAATTTGCCACCTTGCCCTACACTGTGATGAGACTCCAGCCTAAGTTTCTCATCCCAACAGCTGAAGGAGACTCAGTAACACGACTGCCCCTCTCCAAAGAGGCCTCAGATTCAAACGAAGACTTTCCACTCAGAAAATGCCAAATGTAGAAACCTCTTTCCCAGACCACCACAACTTGCTGCTGGAGCTAAGAAAAAAGGCAGAAGTGAAAAATGTTCGACGGGAAACAAAAACGGGACCAGCAGCAGGCTCCGGAATTAAAAGAAAAATGAACATAGCAGAGAGAATAAAGAAACGGCATGTTAAAAAAAAAAAAAAAAGGTGGAAAAGAAAGGTCAAGGAAACAAATGGGTGACTTAGCTAAGGGCTCTGAAAAAGGAAAGACAAGCGAGAGCAGAGACATCCACTTAGATGCATGACATCAATCATCGTTTGAGAACAGGCATAGGGCTACTCCAATCAGGCAAGATGGTTATAACCATACGAGTTTGGCCAGTCCAAGGAGCCACCCCCAAACAGACAGAACAACCCCCAACACACCTACACAAACACTTCAGGCCACCAGCCCAAACCCCAGACTACCTGCACAGAGGCAGAAGCCTCTAGGAAAAAAGCCTGGATTATTTCCACTTGCCAGAGGAAGGGGGTGCTCCCTAGTATAACCTTCAGGCTGTGACATTCCTCCCTAGCCCCCATCATTTCCCCACTAGAAACATTCCAGCAATCTGCAGGCTAAAAGCGCTCTACATCCCAGCTGAGGAGCGCAATTCAAACTTCACACAGTTGAGACAGCACAGAAAACCGGTAACTGATCAGAAGCTAAAAATAATCAGATAGAGAGTAACGAGCACTCCCTCTCTCCTTTCCACGGCAGCAACCACAAGATCCAGCTAACACAGATGCCCGGCTGGCCTCCAACAAGCAGCCCTCAACACCCACCCACACCCTGCCTCCCGCGGTCCCAACCACCTGCATTTCTCCAAGGACCCACACCAGGTAAGGTCTGCCAGCCCGGAGAGCTCCCTCAACGGGGACCTGCACAGCATTCCTGAAGACAAGACAGTGCAGCAAGCTTGCATCTCGGTCCCAGAGCCCAGGAGGCACATGGCTTCCACCCCCTCCCACAAGAGCTCCGCAGAAGGGAACCACTCCCTTCGGATGCCCTCCACCTCAGACTCTGCAGAGAGAGAGAGAAAAACTCAACCATGCCTCACCAGAGTCGCTAGGGAGGGCCCAAATGCCTCCTTCCTGCCCTGGGCCCTGGGGGAAGATGTTACCTGGGTGGGGTGGGGGTAGGCTGTTGTTCAAAAGTGCATCCATATCCTCCTCCTCGCTGCCCGCCGAGCAGGGGGACGGGGAGCCCAGGCCCGACGCCATCCCCTTCCGCTCCCGGCCAGGGAATTGGCCCAGCTGCTCCTGCCTGCGGCCTGGGGCCCTCTACACTGGCCCGAGTCACTGTGCGGGGGAGGGGGGGAAGAAAGAGAGAACAGTCAGTGACGCGCACTGTCCCCCTCCCCCACACCCACCCGCTCTTTCCGCCCACCACCACCAGCGGCCCCCCCATCCCAGCCACCCTAGCAGGGCACCCGAACCACTCAGGCTGAACTTAGTTCCACACTCCTCGAGGGCAGCCCGGAAGCCGGCTCCCCAACTGGAGCCCCCCAGATGAGCGGGAGCGACGCCCCCGAGGGCAGGCTGGTGCAGGCGTGGGGAGGGGAGAAACCGGGCTGGACTGAGCAGGGTGG
>NW_027529427.1:2514341-2514994 GCF_008692635.1 Crocuta crocuta | reverse complement strand
CTTGGGGGTGGGGGGGCGCCTCCCTGCGCCTGGGGAGGGGCCAGTCCCCAGACAGGGCAGCTCTCCAAAGGCTGTCCTCTGGGACAACTCAGGTTCTCTGGAGGAGCCGCGGGGCCGAGGGGGCGTGGAGGTTCAGGGCTCCAGGGGGCTGAAGGCAGGGACGTGGGGGCCGAGGGAGCGCCCACCGGGCAGGGGGCCGGGCCACGTGTCCCGGGGGGCAAGTGAGCAAAGGGCGAGGGGGCGGGCGCCGGGCATTGTGGGAGACCAAGCCCGAGGTGGGAGTCGTGGGGAGCAAGACTCCGGCCGGCTTAGGGCGGGGGAGGGGAGTAGGGCGCCCTGCAGGCAAGGGAAAGGAAGGGTCGGCTCCTCCGAGCAGGGGGCGGTCCGCGAGTCCCGGACGTCTGAGGAAGGGGTGGGTGGAGGGATGAGCCTGGGGGCTGGTCGGGCTGACAGGGGCGTCTCTTTGGGAACCCCGCGCTCTCCTCACCCCGGAGCCGCCGCAGGTCGCGCTGGGTCCGGCCCGGTGTCACTCCCGCTCCGGCTCCTCCTCGCCGCGGCCGAAGGGGGGAAAATGGCTCCGGCTCCGGCGTCGCCTCTTAAAGGGCCCGAAACACCGGCCGGGAAATCCCACCGCACAGGCCCCGCCCCCCCAC
>NW_027529427.1:2484591-2514227 GCF_008692635.1 Crocuta crocuta | reverse complement strand
TCTCCTTAGGTCTCCCGGGCAACCCCCGCCCCCTCGTCGCTCAGGCAACCACTGGCCACGCCCCCTTCGAGCGCGCGCGCGCGTGTCACCCGGGCAACCACCCACCTCCTGGCCATCCCATAATACACACGGACACCCCCCCCCACACACACACACCACACACACACCACCCCCCACACACACGCACTCCATACACCTATATGCCAAGGCTGTTGACATCTCATAATATTGCAAACCTTTTGCAACTAACCCTTTCCCCACCTCAGACATCCCATAATAGCCATCCCTTGCCAACTTCTTCACTCTTGGCCCTAATGCTGACATCCCATAATAATTCGTCACCTCTCCCTCTCATGGCCATCCCATAATAAGCACCCCTCCCAGCACTTCAGCCTCACATCCCATAATACTCATCCCCATCCCCCACAGACATCCCATAATAACCACTCTTCATCCACCCCCAGTTTGATATCCCATAATAGTCAGAAACTCACCCCCCCACTACATTACAACAACGGACACTTCGGCCTCCTCCCACACACATCCCGTAATAATCAGTTTCCTACTTTCTATACTGGCATCCCATAATAACCGACCCCCTAGCCTGCAGGGGCTGAGGGCAGCTCAGGCTAGGGTCTAGATCCTCACACCAGCACCCTCAGCCTTCATACATTGATTCTAGCTCCACAGCTCATGATAACCACTTCTTCCCTGTCAAAGAGATATCCCATAATGATCAGCACCCTACAGAGATGGTCATCTAATCTCCTTTTCTCTAACACTGGAAAGATATCCCATAATTGTACTCCCCCACCCACACCCTGATATCCCATAATAATGTCAAGGAGACTGTGGTCCACCAGACATACTATATAATACTCCCAGCACAACCCAGCCTCACATCCCATAGTGCTTCACCTCCAGCCACCACCCCTATACCTTTCCAGCCAGGCATCCCATAATATTCATAGTCATACCTCCCCCACCTCCACTGGCTGTCAGTCTGTTCTAACACCCAGAGCCACAAGGGTGAAGCAGGCTACCCACACTGCCCTGTGCCCGCCCCAACTTGTACACTCCTTCATCCCTTTCTGGGCCAAAGCAGTATCCTGGCATAGAGCCTCTTGCTGTCTAGGATAAACCCCACCTTCCCTCATCCCACCATTTCCAGACACTCAGGAACTGAGAGTCAACCTAGGGTCCCACCCAATCCCACCAAAATCCAGTTATTCTCCAGATACTTACCTCCAGCTCTTAAATTTTGAGTAAGACCAATCAAATATCATGCTAGCCAGATGAGCCATTTACATAAAGTTTAATTCACCCCACAGCATCCCATAATAATTATAAACTCCTATCTTTAGAAAAGAGTCTTTAGACAATTTCTCAACATTCCAGCAGTCCTCCTCCCGCCTCACCCTGCCTCCCCCAGCTCAGGTAATCCATTCAACGCACGTGGGTCACTCCTATGGATGAACATTCCACCATGATGTGAATGATCCTGGTGAGGATCACCATGATGAGGATCCTGCTGCATAGAGACCAAGAGCCAAGACCTGCTTTGCCTCTACTCACTCGCTGCTATTCATGTTCATCCAACAGATGTTGACACAGTACCTAGTAAGGCACCCAGCCGGGCACCATGGGGAAGCAAGGACCCCAGATGCCTCCCTTCAAGAAACATAAACAATCCATCAAACTATGAGACAAGATAGAATGTCTGCTGTCCAGGGAGAACTACCGAGTGCTATTTTCCAATTTCCTGTTACAGAGAATAAAACAAATTGCAACTGATCTCAGGAGAGATCAGATCCCAGGGCATTGAGGTGGCTCAGTCAGTTAAGCATCCGACTCTTCATTTCAGCTTGGGTAGTGATTTCATGGTTCATGAGTTCAGGCCCCAAGTCGGGCTCTGCACATGCAGAGACTGCTTGGGATTCTCTCTCCTGCTCGCACGCATGCTCTCTCTTTCTCAAGATAAATAAATAAACTTAAAAAGAGAGAGAGAAGAGATCATATGCAGTAGAGATTCTTGATAGTCCTCCTAGAGGGTGGAAGGTATTCCAAAAGGAGTTATAATAGATGGGTAGTCAAGATATCTCCTATCTGTAAGGGATTTTGATTGGAAAGCAAATGTTCATCTATCCAGTGTTTCTAATACTGAAATCCTATAATATCATGTGCCTCCTTTTTTTTTTTTTAATTTGAGAAAGACACAGAAAGCAAGCAGGGGAAGGTTAGAGAGAGAGGGAAAGGGAAAGAATCCCAAGCAGGATCCATGCTTAGCACAGAGCTTGATGCAAGGCTCGAACTCACAAACCATGAGATCATGAACTGAGCCAAAATCAAGAATGGGACGGTTAGCCAACTGAGTCACTTAGGTGCCCCATGTGCCTCCTCCTTGAGATACTTCATTTTTGAACACCAAATTCTGCTTACCCTCCATATTCTGTATTTTTTGGCCACTTTCTTGTTTATATCCTGAAGTCTCACACTTACAACTGCCCCCATCCTCACCTTGTTGCTGCCCCAATCTCCATCCCAAAACAAACCCCATTGATGTACAATATTCATCATCTTCCCTCCTCCCGGTACAAGTCAACATTCCATAATGCCTTCTTCGTTCAATTATGCCACCAGGTAGCCTTCCAACATATACCTTCCGTTCCCTAACTGAGTCTATCCTGCAGGTACCTTGGGGACCCAGACCTAGAAAGTCCAAGAGCCCAATCTTAAAACCCTTTAGCTCTCAGAGAACTTGGACCCATAAACCTCTCACTTTCTGATCCCCAGGGAAACAGGATCCAACTGAAAACGAGTGTCCCATCACCACTGCCTGGCTGCCCCAAACCCCAAAGCCAGAGAGCATGTCTTTGCCCTCATGTGCATTTTTCACATCCTTGCATTCCCCATGGTGCCCAGCTGGATGCCTTACTAGGTGCTGGGTCAACAAATCCAAGACCTATGACTGGGACAGGTTGAAGAGAAACTTGAACTTACTCCTAGGAAGGGCCTTCCTGATCAAAAGTGAGTAGGATCAACCTCGCACCATCTCTGTGTTGCTTTTCGAATCCCAACTTTCCTAGAGAAAGGGCCTGGCCAGAGGATTCTGGCCTCCCCTGGAACCCAGGGCTGGAGATCTGGCAAGGAGAAATAAGTTCAGGAGAGGCAAGAGCTTGCTTTAGGACCTCACCATCCCTTGCTTCCAAGCAGAGCAAAGTGATGCTGATACATCTTTCCACCAACTCCTGCCTGACTTAACTCCCTGGACCATCCTCTGGCTACATCCATGTGGTATGCAGACCCTTTCCCCCATTCTGCAAGGCTGCCACAGTCTTCCCCATTCAGTTCTCATGACACCAAGATTGGGCCCCGTTCATTGGTGCAAATCCTCCCCCATGACTGTTCTGAGTACTAAAGATGAACCTTGTACTCCTCATTTAGGGGAGAAGAGGCAGTTCTCTTAAGATACCATAATGTGGGTATACCTTCTTTTAACTCCTTTGTGTACAGAGCTGCCAGATACCTACTGTGCCCTCCTCTCTCCCCTTTTCTCTAGGGGATCCAGCCTGCCTCTTGGCGTCAAATTCCCTTCTGTAATTTCTCCATCTGCCCCACAGCCTTTTCATTTCATATATATACCACATTACTACAGTGGCTCGTACTGTACACCAGGAAGACAGTTTTATAACTGGGTAGTCACAGCTTTGTGCCTGATATACACACTGATAGCTTCTGCTCCCCACGGCCCTCTCTGCCTCGATCCCTGCGAGTTCTACCCACGTATCCCCTTGTCATCTTATTCCCCACTTCTACCTACTACGACCCCGAGGAGAATGTTCGAATCCCTTTCTCTCTTCTTGAATTCCAGAGACGGCTAGGATGTGTGTGTTTATGTATTCCTTTTGTGGCCTTTATGCTTCTGTGCTCCCCCACTCCCTACCCTGGCCCCATGCTACCCTTCCAGATAAATTATAAATAAACCACTAGCATGATTGGCCCACAGAGACTAAGGGTGGGATAATCTCCTGATTAATGCACCCAGGGGGACAGCCTCTCTAGCCGGTTACCTTAGAGTTCTGTTTCCATCCCATGGTACAGGAGAACCTAGAATAACACTCAGAGCGGGTTGTTCACGGAGTTTTCAGCACATGCTCTCTCTACATCTCTGTTTTGTGTCAGCCCCAGAAACTCTGCACAGAAGAGGTCTAAGGGACCAGTGTTCTCCTGCTGTATCAGAAAAGGAGATTGGAAAGACAACATAGGGAAGAAAAGCCACAGTGACAGTGCATTCTGACGGCTAGACAGGATGCAGGTCGCGCAGGGCTTGGGGTGGTGGGGGAGGGGGAGCGGTAGTGACAGGCTAGGCATTTGTCCCTCAGGAGCCGACAGAGCCTCTGTTTCCTGGGTTTGACTGCAAGGTTGCAAAGCCTCCCGGCCCAACCCCCTTACCTGAGCTAAGGCTCAAATCCAGGAAAGCAAAGGGAGATGAGAGTACTTGGGTACTGCGTTCACCCAGGAGCACCACTCCCTCTGATGTGCCACTCAGCCAGAACCCCAGCACGCTGGCATTCTCACTGACAGCCCAACTCTGCTGGCCCTGGACTCAGCGACCGTGCAGCTCCCAAGCTGCAAAAGGACCCAGGTGTCCGGGGTTCAAATTTGACCAGCTCTAGCCTGCCCCAGGGGCCCCTTCAAACATCTGTCACAGAAGAACCTCTCCAGCCAGTTACTCTTGCCAGGCCTCAGGTCTGGCTCTAGGGCTCACCCCACCCTCCACAGCTCCTTTCCCTCCCTCTTCCTTCCTTTCCTTCCCACCCCCCCCTCCACCTCCCCAGAGCTTCACCTACCCAGGACAGCCCCACCCAACTGTGCAGGGCACATCCCATAATAATCTTTCTCCTTGCTAGCCCCCACCCCCCCCAAAAGAGAGGCGGCCATCCCATAATAGCCACCCACAAGAGACATTCCGCGGTGACCGCCCCCTCCCTGCAGAGCTGCCGGGAGCAGCCATCCCATAATAGCTGGCCGCCTGTTTTACTGGTTACGGCTGTGGAGGGAGCTGGAGAGGAAATGGAGGGGAGGGGGGAGGGGAAGAGGATTAAGGGCCCCCACTTTGTGGAGGAAGAAGAGGGAGGAGAGTGACCCAAGGGGTAGGGAGCCAAGGGGGACACCCTGCAGGTGGGAGGTGTGGTCCACTGGTCACAACAGCCCTGCTTTGGGGTCTTCTTCCCATTCCCCAGGGGCTGCCTTTCCCCCTGAGCACCCTGGAGGTGTCTGCTGGTCAGGGGAGATGCCTAGGATGGGTTGAGGTGCTCAAAGTGTGTGCGTGGGGGGGTGGATTTCAGGTGTTCCCCTTGGGCCGTTTGAGAGAGAAGGCAGACCTTAGAGAGGATGGAAAGAGAGTAAGGGGTGGGGGGGCTGGAGAAGAGCTCCTCAGGCCCTCCCCATTCTGCACCACCATCCCATAATAATCCCCCCAGCCCCACTCCCCCTCCCACACACGACATCCCATAATNCCCTTCCCGCCCCGCACCCCTTCCTCCCGCCTCCAGTTGGATCCGGGCCTCACCAGCCCATAATATTCCCCAGTCTCCTAAGGCTGTTCCAGCCCATAATACTCTCCCTGTCTCCTAAGGCCTCTCCATCCCATAATACTGCCAGACGCCTGACCTGTGGGCCAAACCCCAGCCCGTTCCACACATCGAGGCTGTGTCAGCGCCGCTGGTCTCCCTCCCTGTCCCTCCCTCCTCCCTTCTCGGCGCTTTCCCTCCCGGGCGCTCTCTCCCGCCCTCCTGCCCTCGGCCCCTCTCCGGGGCCCCACCCTGTGCCTGCCCGGGCCCTTACTTCCCCTCCAGCCTCCTCTCTTGCCCTTTCTCCTTTGCTTGGTTCTTCATCCCATGCCCCCTCTCCTCTCCCTTTCAGGCGCCTTTCTACCCACTCCTCTGTCTGTGGGATGGACGCTAGGCCTAGTGGGGAGAGACTGCCCCCAGAGGGCAACAGGCCAGCCACTGCCCCTGGAAACGGTCTACTTGACCCAGCGCTTGCCCAGCGTGCCTTGCCCACGCCGCCCCTGGCCCTGGTTCTGATTGCTGGCCGCTCTCTGTCTGGATGAGGATTCACCTTGGAGCCTTTGCTGTCCTCCAGAAAGATTCCCCTTGGGCATCACAAACAGCCTTCATCAGTAGCCTCTCCTCCCCACCCGCGAGTTGAAAAGAGAGCTCCCCCTGATGGGATTTCTCCCAGGTGCCTTTCAAAGGTGATCTCAGTGATCTCACAACAACCCAACAAGTAATACCATGATCCCCATTTCACAGAGGAGAAAACAGAGGTTCAGAGAGTTTAAGTGTCTTGCTAAAGTCACATTGTCAAGAAATGACAGGGCTGAAATTAGTACCTGCCCAGGTTGGTTCTGTTCTGAAGCTCTGAGAGCCTTTGTGTTCCCCAAGGCCTGTGTGAGAAACTATACTTTTCAGTGCCGTCTCCTCCGGAAAGGATATGGCATGGTGAGAGCTACCCAGCCTCCCTCTGTCTCAGGGTCTCCTAAAAGAATGACGAAGGAAGGCCCTATTGTGAGATTAACCTCCCCCTCCCCATATCCTTCATGGGACCCCAGGTGGTAACCTAGTAGGGATTTTCCTCAAGATGGTTCAGGGCTAAGAGAAGCATCTCTGCCTCTTTGGGACCCCTTACCTTGGCTGTGATTCTCCTGAATTTTTTATTTCAAGACAGATGATTGTGTGTCTACTCCCAGCTACTCACCATTTGGAGGGACCATCCAACAGAGGAGGCAGACTTTGGAGAACCGGGGTGGGGGGGGTCCCCTCTGCAGCTTAGTTGGCCGGCAATCAAGAGTGCTGCCTTGGAGATGTTGGGTACCTCCTGGCTTGGGGAGGGGAGTCACGGCTAACTACACAAAGGCTGAGCCATCCTGCCTGGGTGTTCCACCAACCTGCTACTCCCTTCTGACTCCCGGATGGGGTGCATCTCAGGGCTCAACACAACCGAAACCCTGAACGAGTCCAGTTCTCTGCACTGATACAGCTGCATTGTGTTCTGCATTGGAATCCAAGGTAAGGGGAAGGTGTGCTGGAGGGTGAGTGGGTTAGGAGCCTGGAGGAAGTGGTGGGAAGAGGGAGCAGAGATGGTGCAGCAGATTCAGGGTGAGAGAAGTCATCAAGAGAGGTGGCCCGCATGAGGAGGGAAGGAGGAGGAAGGAACCCAGGGAGGGTGCGTGTGACAGAGCCACTAGACGGTGGGGAGCCGAGGAAGGGGAGATACAATGGAATGTACAGCAAAGAGTAGTTGTTTGGGAGCCATTTAAATGAATACTGTGCCTCTTTCTGGTTGTGTGACCTTCAAGACCGAAGCTTCTTTAGGGTGTTTTGTTTGTAAAATGGGGGTAATCATCATCCCTCACCCAGAGGGTTATTATAATTCTCAGTCATTAAATAATATAATAATAAGCCCAACATTANGCGGGGCTCGAACTCACAAACCATGAGATCATGGCCTGAGCCGAAGCTGGACACTCAAGCGACTGAGGCACCCAGGCGCCCCTGAGGTCCTGGAAAGTACTTTTAAAACTTGTTAATGCTCTTCTCCCTCCACCTAAGATGTTCACATTTTCCTCATTTGGATTCTCCTAAAACTCCAGGACGTGGGGCAAGGGCTCTGGATTTCCCCACATCTCACCTCCATCCTACTGCGCACTCAGTAATTGGAGAATTCTGTGAAAATGGCAGCAACTACGGATGTTCTTAAACTTCCCCAGCCTGTTACTTGTCAGGTTCTTCTGTTCATTCCTCCTCTGCCTGTCACATCTCCTTAATCTAGTCTTGCCTCTCCATACTCGTGATAGAAACTCTTTGGATGTGCTGAATGTGGGGAAACAGTCCACCAGAACTTAGCCACCGAGATTTCACAGTTGGGGAGAGGACCCATTTCCATCCACCTCCACAGGCTATGGTCATACTTCTCCTTGACAATTTTAACAGCAATCTGACCAGTCTTCATTTCCCTTTAGATTCCCCTCCTCACTTCCCTACAGTGTATCCCACGCTGTTTGCCAGAGTGAGCAAAACCTCACTCAAGAACCTTTAGGGACTTCCCACTGCCCACTAAATTAACACCTTACTCCTCATTCTTGAATCTTGCATGTTGAATCGTGGTTGTTGACTTGTTCTATGGTCCCCCACTAGATAGTAAACTACTCCACACCAAAATTAACTGTTTATCATTCAACAAATATTTATTGAGCACTTCTTTTGTGCCAGGAGCTGTTCTAGATGCTGGAGATACATCAAAGAACCAAGCAAACAAAAATCCCTGCCTCCAGGGACCTTACATCATATCTGGGGGGAAGGGGTGGAGAAATAGACAAGAAACTATAAAAATTATAAAAATAAATAAGTAAATCATATAGTATGTTAGAAGATGTTTGCTGGGTGAGTTTTGTTACTTTGGAATCCAATCACATATAAGACTATGAAAATACTCAATTTTTTAAAACCATGTTCAATTCAGTTCTGTTGGATAGGGCAAAGTTCTGAGACTTTGAACTATGATCACATTTGATGCTCCCAGGGCTGGAAGGGCATGGGTCTTAAACCCTAAGGATGAAGTAAAATGGAGCAGGTGCTCACCATCAGGCCTCTTCTAGAGCAATCGGAGAGGCTGGCCCAGGGCTCTAGCCTCCCACCTGATGGTGGAAGGCTCTACTTGAAGCCTATCACTGAGGAATCTGGGTCACTTCTCTGCTTTGGCCACCAGGGGTCATTTTACCCCTGTAAATCACCATCTGAAGCTATTGCTTAAAGACACACAAAAGGATTACTCCAAACTACAACACACAAGAGACACACACAGGAAAAATCTGACACTGTCTCAAAACGCTTTCAATCTCTCTCTCTCTCCCTCTCTCTCTCTCTCTCCACACACAGAAACATACATCATTGAGAGACATAGAAATGCATACAGGACACACGCATGGCAGCAACTTCCTCAGTTCCGCAGAGTCTCAAGATGCCAACTCTGAAACCCCTCCCAGCCCCACTCCTGTAAAGAGGGAAGGAAACAGTAGGTGGCCCATTAACCAGTCTTCCATTTCCTTTGCCTCCAGCTGGTGAAGAACAGCCAGCTTATTCCTGTCCTCCCATTGCACTCTTATTTTCCTGGAAATTTCTTTCCTGGCTGTGGCAATCCGTCCCCTTTTCTCTTCCCAGGGAAAGAGGAGCCCCGCCCCTCCTCTGAGTGTGTGACTAGTTCACCCGCACCTCAGGGCTGCCGCTCCAGGAAGCCCAAGGTGGTGTTGCACTGGGTGTGCAACCCCTACCTACCTACCCCTGCAAACCCTCAAGCCTTCAGGACTACAACTAGCAATTGATTTGCCAGTATTGCCCTGCCCCTGGCAGTAATAAGAAACAATGTATATATATGCCCTGGGAAGAAGTTACATATGAATTCTAATAGTGGCTCTTTAAGAATGTCCACAAGGTCAAAGTTATTTTCGGAATACTGCTTCTCCCATCATGTCATTTGTCCTTTGCATTCTCATCTCTCATAGGTGTACAGTGGAGTTTTCCAGAGGCTCCACGAAATCTGATGACATTATTGCTCTCAATGGAAGGTGTGCTTGTGTGCTTCTGTTGTTAAAACTTGTGGGTTTTAATTTCTGATATGGTTAAGTATGAAAAGAATAAAGTGTAAGCAAAAGCTCTTTGGCATTCTCGATTTTTAAGAGTTGTTAACGGATCTAAGAACAAAGTTTAAGAACTGCTACTTTAGTATAAAGAATTTTCTCCTTAATTCTAGATGAAGCACCAGAGGCAGAGAGAGAGAGAGAATTTAGGATGGAGGAGGTCTCAAAGGCAGGGCAGGGTGGACTGAGAAAGGTGGAAAGGGCTACAGGGACCGGATCTGGGGAGAAAATGCCCTCCAACACTCGGTTTTGCCCTGCCCCCAACCACCGCATGCTGCGGGTCAGGCCCAAATTGTTACAAGTCACTAACCAAGAAGGAAACCAATTCTGTCTGTAGCGAGTAAACTCATATTGTGCCTCAGTGCTGGGCAAGGGAAGCCCAGGTGGAAACGAGGGTGGGTGGCACCTGTGGTCCTAAGACTCCTGTGGTGGGTATAAATCCAGGGCACCCACTTTCTGTTCTATCTCCCAGCTCTCAGGGTCCTTCACGACCACGCCAAGGGCATGTCATCCAGTCGTCTGCCTTTGCCTTGGGAAGGCTCACAGCAACACTTCCTAGGGACTGGGGCCGGGGTGGGCCTCGTGCTCACCGTCACCACCAAATTAAAGAAGGCAATTAACACCGGCATTCCTCCTTCCCGTGTCTGTGGCTCCCCACACTTTGTTCTCTTCTGCATTTATGGGCAGGAACTGCCACCCAGAAGTCCCAAGCGCCCAACCCACTTCCCTCATGTACACACCCTGGCAGTGTGCTCGTGGGAGCGGCGCTAGGGGGTGAGAGGTGGGGGTGACCCTGCGGTGGCAAGACGTGCTTTCAGAGGGCTGAGTCCTCGAGGCACTGGGTCCAGGGCCTCCCGACGTTGAAGGGCCTGAGCAGCTCCTGTCCGGCGGTAGCCGGCCTGGTGATGCTGCTGGTCTCGGTGGGCTGTTCGGCGAGCGTGCCCAGGGTTCCGTTAGTGGCCAAGGTCCTGGCGCGGTTCGGAGTGCCCAGGCCTCGCAGCGTGTTGCGGAAACCCTCGGCGCTGAAGTAATACACCAGCGGGTCCAGCACGCAGTTGGCGCCGGCCAACAGCACCATCACCATCAGCACCCCGCGCACCCGATCGCAGGCGTCGCTGCTGGCCGCCACCAGGTTGCCCCGCAGCAGCCCGTACACGGCCAGCGTGGTGTTGTAAGGCACGAAGCACAGCAAGAAGATGACGAGGTTGGCCAGCAGGAGGCGCACGGTCTTCCGCCGCCGCTGGCTCTGCGTGGCGTCGGGCCGCGCCAGGGTCCAGAAGACGCGGCCCGACGAGTAGAGCACGGCCGCCAGGGGCAGCAGGAAGCCCAACGCCTCGGCCAGCAGCACGAGCGGCAGCAGCCCGCCCTTCCACAGCCTGTCGCCGAAGCTCTCGAAGCACAGGCGCACCTGGCCGCCGCCGTAGCTGCAGGACGAGGGCCTGTGCACCAGGACGGTGGGCACGGCGAACACGACGATGAGCGCCCACACTCCCAGGCAGAGCAGCCGCGCCACGCGGGGCCGCCGCAGGTGGCGCAGCCGCAGCGGGTGCACGATGGCCGCGTAGCGGTCCACGTTGATGAGCGTCAGGAAGATGCAGCTGCCGTACATGTTCGTCTGGAAGATGGCGCCCGCTGTCTGGCACAAGAGGTCGGAGAAGGGCCAGTAGTGCAGGGCGTAGTAGGAGATGCGCAAGGGCAGCGAGAGGGTGAAGAGCAGGTCGCTGGCCGCCAGGTTGCACATGTACACGCTCACCACGGAGTGCACGCGCAGCGCGCGCAGGAAGACCCAGAGGGCCAGCGCGTTGAGGGGGAGCCCTGCGGCCAGCACCAGGCTGTAGGCCACCATGTGCAGGCGGTGGGTGGGCCGGTAGTCCGGGCACGGGATAACTGAGCTGTTGAGCAGCATCGTACCGAAGTGTGAGGAGGAGCTAGGCCAGGGGCGTCGTGAGGCACACTAGGGCTCTGGCCTCGTGTTCATCTCTGGGCCGGGCCTGGAGGCCCGTGCAGAGAGAGCCCCAAGGCAAGCAGGGCATGGGAATGCGGGCTATGGCGGCGGGGAAGCAGATGGCTGCCGGGGGTCGGGTGCTTTGGATCACAGCTTCATCAACAGTGGAGAGCTGGAATAGCAAGGCAAGCCAAGGTCAAGATTATGCAAAGACAGGGCGGAAGTCACACATGTTTATCTGGCTAACCTGGCTGGCGACTTGAGCCTTTACTCAGCCTCAAGTCTTTCCCCCACCTTCCATCCGGCCAGAATAGCTTTCTGCAGGAAAGTGTTATATAGCACAGTGTTAAATGCCAGCCTCTGGAATCAGACTGCCAGGGTTTAAATCCTAGTTTTGCCAACTTGCCAAGCTTTGTCCTCAGAAAAGTGACTTAATCTCCCTGAACCTCATGTTCCTTATCTGGGGAAAAAAAGAGGGGGTCCCTTCCTTCACAAGGCTGTTAGATTAAATGAGATGTATGTAAAGTGCACAGGTTGCTATTAGTATCAAAGAACGTCTCTCCCTTTCTGTCTTCTACAGATGTTTACTGAGCCTTTAGAAGGTTCCAGGCATGTTCACAGCACTGAACAAAACAAAGGCCTTGCTTGACCCCATCTACTTTACATTCCACTGAAGGAAGACAGATAATAAAGTGCAAGTACATAGGTATTATGTCAGATGGTGAGAAATATGATGGATGGAGCACCGCCCCTGGAACTCCCCAGCTCTGCTGGCTCCCAGTTATCTAAAGAATAAAGTTCAAACTCCCCAGTGCAGTACAAACTCCGAGCCTCGCTCATTACATCACCGTTGCTCTTGGGTCGGCTGGGTTTGTGGTCAGAGTAACCTGGCTTCAGCTTGTGGGACCTCTCTCAGTTTTTTCATCTGTAAACTGGGGATAATAACCCAAAGGGCTCTCAGAGGCTGATCGCACATCAGCACAGTCCTGCCAGGCAGGGGAAGGTTGTGCTTTTCTAGCTGCTCCCCTGGCGGATCTGACTAGGGAGCTTCCTAGATGGGGTTCTGTGATGGAGGGAGAAGGTGGTTTCTTTTTTAAGTGTATTTTATTTTTGAGAGAGAGAGAGCGAGAGAGAGCAAGTGGGGGAGGGGCAGAGAGCAAGAGAGACAGAGCATCCAAAGGAGGCTGTGTGCTGACTGTAGAGAGCCCAATGTGGGGCTTGAACTCATGAACTACAAGATCATGACCTGAGCTGAAGTCAGACACTTAACCAACTGAGCCACACAGGTGTTTTTTTGATGAGGGTTCAGAGGGGACCCTAAGTCCAGAAAGTGTGGCAGTGAGGCGAGGAGGTCCCAAGGGCATTGCCAAGGCCGCTGGAGAGGGCAGACCATGGCAGCCACAGTCCTCAGGCAAAAGCCGGCAGGATATGGCCAGGAGGTAGAGGAGCCAGAGGGACGGGACATGGTTACAGGATCCCACTCCCCTTAATGTCCTATTGCCACAGAAGCTACTTCTCCATCTTTAACCCCCAAAAGCCATCTTTTAGGGGGGACTGAAATATACAGAACTTCAAATTTACCATTTTAACTCTCATTAAGTATATGATTCAGTGACATTAAGTACGATCACAATGACGGGTGACCATCACTACTATTTCCAGAACTTTTTCATCATCCCAAACAACTCTATACCCGTTAAATAATAACTGCTGACTCCTTCCCTACACTCTCTCCAGCCCCTGGTAACCTCTATTCTACTTTCTGTCTCCAGGAATTTGCCTATTCTATTTGAATTAGTATTTTCATTTTCTTTGGGTAAATGCCCAGCAGTGGAATTACTGGATTATATGGTAAATTATTTTTAGTGACTTGAGGAACCTCCATATTGTTTTCCGCAGTGGCTGGACCAATTTACATTCCCACTAACAGTGCAAGAGGGTTCCTTTTTCTCCGCATTCTCGCCAGCACTTGTTATTTCTTGTCTGTTTGATACTAGCCATTCTGACAAGTGTGAGCTGATATCTCATTGTTTGGGGATTGACTTGCATTTCCCTGATGAAGAGTGATGTCGGGCGTCTTTTCACATGTCTGTTGACCATCTGTATGTCTTCTTTGGAAAAATGCCTATTTGGGTCCACTGCCCACTTTTTAAAATAGATTATTTGATATTTTGGTGTTGAGTTGTATAAGTTGAATTTGCCTATCCCAGGTACCTCGTATGAGTGGAATCATGTAATATGTATCCCTTTCTGTCTGGCTTTTTTGACTTCACATAAAGTTTTCTAAGTCCACCCATGTTGTAGTATGTACCAGAATTACAATCTTTTTTTTTTAATGATGCCATTTCTTTTTTTTTTTAACATTTATTTCTAAAGGCCAAGAGACACCGGTCATGAAAAGGGAAGGGGCAGAGAGAGAGGGAGACACAGAATATGAAGCAGACTCCAGGCTCTGAGCTGTCAGCACAGAGCCCAATGCAGGGCTCGAACCCACAAGCCATGAGATCATGACTTGAGACGATGTCAGTTGCTTAACCGACTGAGCCACCCAGGCGCCCCTACAATCTTTTTTTTTTAATAGCTGAAGAATATATGTATAAAAATTTTTTAATCTATTCATCTGGCAATGGTTACTTGGATTTTTATGTGTTTTTGGCTATTGTGAATAATGCTGTGCACGTGGGGTCCTTTCAAAAGAAACTGCTTAAATTCTTTTTTTTCCTTTTTTTAGATTTTATTTTTAAGTAATCTCTGCACCCATCATAGGTCTCAAACTCACAACCCTGAGATCAAGAGTCTTGTGCTCCACTGACTGAGCCACCCAGGAGCCCTGGAACTGCTTAATTTCTTAAAGAGAAACAAGTTGTAAACTTGACCTTAAGAAGTTTTCTTGTGAGTTTTTTGCTCATTTGTTCTCCCCCCAACTATGACTACCAGCAGTTTAAGACTTGTAAGAGGTCTTGTAGAATAAAGGAGATAAAAGTTTCCTCTACAAAATACCCATTTCAACAATGAAAATAACACTAAATGGAGCTGAAACGTGCTGAAAGGCAAATGAACTGAGACTCCTTCCCTGACACATGCCCCACCTCCCATGCCCCTTTGTTCAGGTCACACCAAACTGATGATAATTTGGCACATGCCTTTGCACGTGCTCTGCCTCCCATTCTCCAGCTGGCAAAGTCAAACATTTCTTAGGACTCTGGGAAACCTCCCCTGACTCCCCCCCTCCCCACAGGGCAGCTGTAGCTCCCTCACAGGTGCTTCCACTCCGCACATGTGTACCTCAGGTGTCCCACCTGTATTGTAATTAGCTGTTCTTAGTCTGCCCCTCCCACTAGACTGTGAGCTCGAGGAGGGAGGGGCTGTGGACTGTGACTTAGTCATCGCTGTAGTCCGAGCCACCACCTCCATAAATACTGCGTGAAAAATACTAGCAATCATTTACTGACCATTCGCCACACCTTCCAACAGTCCTTTGAGGTAGGTGTTTATCCTGATTTTTACAGGAGAGGAAACGGGAGCTCTAGAGCTCAGTGGGCATTCAAACTCAGGATTCAAACGCAGCTCCAAGCTGCCCCTCGCTGCTCGCAACAAGAGTGGATGGTTGAATCTGAGGATGCATGCTGCACAGAGCACTTGGTCTCTTACAACTGCCCCTAAGAAATCTGTGCCCACAGGGGCGCCCCAGGGGCTCCGACGGTTGAGGGTCCAACTTCAGCTCAGGTCATGGTCTCGCGGTTTGTGAGTTTGAGCCCCATGTTGGGCTCACTGCTGTCAGCGCAGAGCCCGCTTCGGATCCTCTGTCCTCCTCTCCTTCCCTGCTCCTGGTCTCTCTCTAAAAATGAATAAACATTTTAAAAAAAGAAGAAATATGTGCCACAGGCGCCTAGGTGGCTCAGTCAGTTAAACGTCCGGCTTCGGCTCGGGTCATGATCTCACGGTTCGTCGGTTCAAGCCCTGCATCGGGCTCTGTGCTGACAGCTCAGAGCCTGGAGCCTGTTTCGGATTTTTCGGATTCTGTGTCTCCCTCCCTCTCTGACCCTCCCCTGCTTGCTCTCTCTCTCTCTCTCTCTCTCAGAAATTAAAAAAAAAAAGAAATTAAAAAAAGAAATATGTGCCCACAAATAGTGTTTACTTATTTGTCCAGTTGAAATATAGACTTTTTTTTAACATTTATTCATTTTTGAGAGACAGAGACAGAGCGTGAGTGGGGGATGGGCAGAGAGAGAGGGAGGCAGAATGCGAAGCAGGCTCCAGGCTCTGAGCTGTCAGCACGGTGCCCAATGAGGGGCTTGAACTCATGCACCATGGGATCATGGCCTGAGCCGAAGTTGGATGCTCAGACAACTGAGCCACCCAGGCGCCCTGCAAAACATACTTTTTAATAGCCCACTTTTCCTTGAATTTCAAACACTGGAAACAGACGCTTGCTTTCACACACAGGTGTGCCCCTCCTTAGGATGTCCTCTTACCTACTTAAGCACTTAGTTTGCTGCCTTGAACTCCTCCGGTTGTTTTATGAGTGTTTGATTCCATTATCCCCACCTAGATAGTAAGGTTGTGGTGTGGGGCCCTATCTTCCACTGCTTTATTCCCAAGCTCACTCACACTTCAGTCTCTCTGCTTGGCAGGCCCTGGTGACATTCATTGGCCGCCTGGAAGGAAATCTTCCCCCTCCCTCCCCCCATGGCCACCCATCCTGTAATCTTGTTGCAATATCTCTTGTATCAATCAGCCCGCCAGCCAGTTCTTATCACACCCATGACCATCTTGTCCACGTGTCCCCCTCTTAAAAGTCCTGTTTGGGAACAGCTTGCATTAAAATTTTGAAAACAGTTTACTCTCTAATTACAGTAACACTTCATCATTCTTAACCATTACTTGAAGAATCAATAGCTTCTTACAACTGGGAGGCACATGGCAGACAATGAATGAGCAAATGAGTAATTATTTTCCAAGAATCCCGAGTATTTCTGTCAATAAATTTACAATTTTAAAGAGACCATAAAGGGGTGCCTGGGTGGCTCAGTCGGTTAAGCGTCCGACTTCAGCTCAGGTCATGATCTCACAGTTTGTGGGTTCGATCCCTGCATCGGGCTTTGTGCTGACAGCTCAGAGCCTGGAGCCTGTTTCAAATTCTGTGTCTCCCTCTCTCTCTGACCCTCCCCTGCTCATGCTGTCTCTCTCTCTCAGAAATAAAGAAAACATTAAAAAAATAATAATAAAGAGACCATAAAGTCCTAGGTGAGCTGCTGCCTAAAGGTACGGTTAGGAACCCTTTAGTAAGGCAGATGGTGATGCATTCGTTACTGGATTCCAAAGTGGAGAAGTCCTTTCTGTCAAAAAGTCACCTCTTTCTAACAGACACACACACACACAGTGGCCCGAGCTGGGCGTTGAGAGCTGCCAGGCCCTGCCCTGGTCCCCACCCCATCTGCCCGCTTCCCTGGGGCTCCTGTCAGTGGAGCTGAATGGGCACCGTGCCAGGCCAGATGGCAAAGATGGGAAAAACTGCCAAAAAGAAGGCAAACAGGAAATGGAAGGAGGTCTCTAGCTGTGGTGGGGGAGGGGCGGCCCCGGGATCTCTCCCCAGTCCTGCCTTGAGAAAGAGGTCAGGTTATGGGGGAAACCAAGAAAACAGCAGCTGCCCCAGAAAAGAACACCGGGGCTTCGTTTCACCAGAGGGGAGGAGGGACACGGAGGCCCACGTAATCTTAGTAACCTCAACAGGCACGGATGTGGTCACAAGCACACCACTTTGCACATGTACATGTGCCAAGGACCCACAGAGGTACAGATACACTAAGGGATGAGCACACGAGCTCCCTTTTAACATACCAATCGCTATGTATCCACACCCTCCACCACACAAGTACGCGCATGCACGGAGGCACGGACGGCTGGGCCAGCGGAGGAAGAGGAGTCACAGCCCTTGCCTTAGGGACGGTATTCTTCCACATCCAGACGTAAGGAGTCAGGCAGCCTCGGGAGCACGTACCCACGCAGACGTTCACAGATGGAACCCAGGGCCAAGACACTGAGGGGCACAGAAAGGACCCTGCATCTGGAGGCCCTGGGGACTGGCCATTGCACACCACCCGCCCTCCACAGCACTCACACACCGGAGCGTGGACGGCCGCTTTCCTCCTCCCTCGGGCTCTTTCAGCTTCCCACGGGCACATCCGAGGCCCAAGTTCCTTATGTCCTCAAGTCCTCCTGGACCTGTCCCGTTGCCCTCTGAGCTGGGCTGGGCACTGCTCTTTGCTGAGATAAGCCAGAGGGGCAGAGCTATTTTCTGCCAGGCAGGAAGTGAGAATGTGAGTAAAAATGGGCAGGAGGCTAGGTCATGGCCATTCCTCCCTCTCCTCCACATAACCTGCCCGTGCTATCCACCCTCTGGCGGCTGACCAGCCACGCGGAGAGGGCTGAAGAGAAAGGAATAGGTGATTTGGGACAGTGATGGGGGCAGGGCAGGATGAGAAGTAACTCCTCTTCCTCCAGCTTCCTCCTGTCCGCCTCATTCTCAGTGCGCACCCCGTACCCCCTGGTCCCTCCCGTTTATTCACCAAGTGCCTCGCGCTCTTTCTGTCTCCTCTTTTTAGTAATTCACATCCTCCAGAAGTTCGAAAAGAAGAGATCTCAGATCTCATCCTCCTTGCCCCAGGAGATTGTTCTAGAAGAGCCCCAAACCTCATTTTAGATTCCAGAGGCCACAGCTGGGAGTCATGGCCACCCCTATGCAGTGTGTGCTCCGACTGTCCTGCAGGCTGAGCCCGCTTCTGCTGCTGCACCCAAGCTGCGCTGGGAGGATGCGCCCTTTACCCACAGACAGGCTTGCCTGTAAATTCTACCTCTCACTACGTGAATATGCACACTCCTCCAACGGGTCCAAACCGTGCTGGAGCCTCCAAGAGCCGCCTAACAAACTCTGAAGGCTTTGCGGAAAGCCCTGTCCTGTAGCTGCTTTGAGGACACAGATGAATTCTGCTCATCAGAGGGGTCTGCGGGGTGGAGATAGTACAGTGTCACCAGGCTGCATGGACGGCCTCTTCCTACCCGAGGGGCCACATTCTTCTCAAGGAGAAGAGCCTCTGGCACAGGCCCCCCGGGGGAGTTGGTTCCTCTTTCCATCATCTCTCCTCCAGTTCCAGGCCTGCTCTGCTTTCTCCAGCCAACATCCCTGCCCCAGCCTCCCCCGACCCACCCCTCACTTCCCCACCTGAGCCTGCGTCTTCCTGCATTTCCAGTATCATTCTCGGCCACGTCTTCTGTTGGGAGCCATTCTGAGCCCACCACTTGTGAGGGTAAGGCAAGTTGGCAAGGCTCTTGCCATCAGATGACGTCCGATATCCACCTCCACTCAAGTATTTTTGCTGGAGCACCGACCCCCAAGGTACCTTGTTGATCGGCATCGGGAGTGACTTGTCCCCTTATGCCGGCCCTGGTATGATGGTTGCACCTTGTGAAGGAACTTATTGTGGGAACTTCTTCTTTTATGATTATGGGAACAGGCATCATGTCTCCGGCAGGTCCTGTTTCCCTCCATACTTCCCTTGAGCTACGAACAGGCTAATGACCCTTACTCATAAAAGATTGACCTTTACGTGTACAATTCTGTTTCTACCGTTGCACTAGTCTAAGAGGCTCATACAGCTCAACATGTAAATCAACTCACCAAAATGTTTCTCACGCCCTAGCTATTCAAGAAATCATAGACAAAAAACCAGACACAAAGGTAAATGCACTCGAAGAGGCTATTCTGTGTGTTGGAAATGAGTTAAACTCTTTAAAGGTACGGTTGGCTCTCCAGTGCCATAAGGAATAGAACTGGACAATTAAGTCTTACCCGGAGACAAAGAGCCTAACTTAGAGAGAAGGAACAGATAAGGGCAGAACATAAGTTACCACATATCCCTTTGCTAACTGGTGGTGTATAGCAGTCGCTTCCCTAAGGCCTACATTCCACAAACACCGTCCCTTACCCTGGCAGCTGTGAGGAGGATGAATAAGAGTATCTACAACCTAACCTATGACTTAATCTTAGCGTTATTAAAATGTGTGTGTTATCCTGTTTTTCACTAAGAACACCCTGTTATTTTCTTAGTTACTCAACCTCACTGTAATTGGGGTAGTTCTGCAAGAAGACTTCTGTAAAACCTGTTTCTGTTTATTTTCCAAAACATCTTATCACAGAGAACTATCCATTGTAAACATTCCATTTTCGGATGCCATGTTAACATTTGGCCTATAAATACACCAAAACTGACAGGGCAGAGATGCCTGCCCGGTGATCAGAAAGGATCTCGGGGCTCTCCCACTCTCTCTCTCACCGACACCGTCCATCCTTCAGGGACCCCTGGACAGGCTGGAGCTGGACTCCAGCAGTCTTCTCCCTCCTTGGGTATTCTGACCTCATCTCTCCCATTCTTCTCTGGGAAGAAGCAGAAGGCAAAGGTGGCCTACAGCTCAGTCATTCCTTTCCCCCTATGTGTGGATGTCACCTCCCCACCTGCACGTCTCCCCTCCACCCTGCTTTCAAGAGCTGGAAAAACAGGAAATAAAATTACAATCCAGAGAAGTCACTCAGACCAGATCACCCCTCTACAGCCCAACACTCGGAGCCGTCTATATGCATCTTACCCTTGCTTTGGGGCCTGGGTGGGTCTAAAGAAATCTGGAGCCCTTTGGCCTCTTTGACCTTGCTATGAACTCCACAGCACTTGTGCACCCTGGCTTCCCCCTCCCCCTCCTTCTGTGGGTTCCCCAGGGCGTATAAGGCCTCTCTGTTGCTGAATATGCCCTAAGCGCACCGAGCTGGAGGGGCTGGAGAGGGCTGGAGAGGGCAGAGACAGCAGGAGCTGGGCTCTGGTGTTTCCGAATGACCAGGAGGTGAGGCTTACAGGTATGGGTAAGTTTCCATTTTCCTCTCAATCCTTGCCTCGCTCTCCCCCGGGGCTAAGACTTTCTCACCCTAACGAGCTGGAGATACAACCTGGGGGGAGGTCCCTCCTAAACATGGGTAATAGGTAGGCAGCTGCCCTTAGTAGAAGGATACGAAGGTATCATAAGACCTTGCCGACCCTCAAATATTTCCCCCACCTGCGCTCAATATCTGAAATTTCACTCCCTTCACGCCACTCATGAGCCACATTCTAGCAGGATTACAGGGACATTAGAGCCCATCTCATCTAATCTTCTCATATAGAAAATAAGCACCCTGGGTTAAGGCGGTGTTTCTCACAGACCCCATTAAAATGCACCTTGGTTAGCTGGGAAGGATAAGCATAAGAACACATCTCTGCCAGTGAACCCATTAGTGGAGCCTGATCAGATTAGTTCATTGTCATCTAGCAGAGGGCCCGGCCTCCTCGGAGGGTGAATGGGTACGAGGGTTGAGTTTTATCTGAGAGTGGGAAAGGGCTGGACACCACCCCCAGAGAGCCCTCCTAAGTGGTTGTGTGAAGCCCAAGGTCCAGCATAATGGTGGGGGCCTAAAGGGTGAAGGGGAGGACACGTCCCCCCCAGGATTCCCCAGCATGGGGGCTTCAGACTTCAGAGGATGTGCCGAGTGTGCTGGCTGCCTCCCCTCATTGTTCGAAAAGGTCTGACTGCCTGAGGCAGCCCCTTTTAGCTTCTTACTCTATTCCAAAAGGTTTTCCAGGGCCCATGGCCCATGCTCATCTCCATCCCCACCCACCAACCCCACTCTGAAGGAAGGACGCTGCCCATTGTGCCCCCTGCGGGGCTCAACCCCCCCCCTCCGCCGTGACACCCCCATACCTGTGTTCCTTGTGGCTTCCGCTGCCTGCTCTGAGCTGGGCTGGGCTGGTAGGACCTGCTCCTGAGATGGGTGGGGACACTCTCTCCTGGCAGATCTCAGCAGGTCCCAGCTCCTTGCACTCACCCAGCCCCACACATGGAACAGGGAGAGAGAGGAAGCAGTGTCCTCTGTGGCCTCCACAGGTGGCCAGAGAAGAAATCCCCAACAGAGAATGGCACTTAATCCAGCCCCAGCTCTTGCTTATGAATGACTCCCCCCACCCATTGCTCACACACTCCCTAGCTTCCCGGAAGCTTAACTGGCACACCCACTCACTGATGCTAGATGACTAACCCACCAGCCTCTCGCTGTACTCCCCAGTTCCCCCTGGGTGTCTCTTTCTCTTTTGGGTTCCAGCAGGCGGTTTCGTGCTGTCCACTCATGGCCATCCCCCACCCTGCCCAGGGCCATTCCTCCCTGCTTCTGTGCTCTCCTAGGCTGTGAGCTCTGGGTGCTGGCCGGGGGGCAGTCCCTTGTCTCTGTGCCCTCTGTCTGGGCCCCTTGTCTTCTGCATCAACAAGGCTAGGCATGTTGTCCATGCTTAATGCACAAAAACTTAGGTGAAAAAGGATGTCAAAAAAATCTGAGAAACACTAGACTGAACAGGTTTCTCTATTACAGGGCTTCTCAGAGCCTTTAACATGCCATTAAAAAATTTTTTTTGGTTTATTTATTTTTGAGACAGAGAGAGACAGAGCACCAGTGGGGGAGGGGCAGAGAGAGAGGGAGACACAGAATCTGAAACAGGCTCCAGGCTCTGAGCTGCCGGCACAGAACCCAATGCTGGGCTGGAACCCATGAACCGTGAGATCATGATCTGAGCCAAAGTCGGACGCTTAACCGGCTGAGCCACCCAGGCACCCCTTTAACATGCCATTAAAGGACTGACCGTGTGTTCCTAATTGAAGCAGGGTGAAGTGTGCATGGGGGTGCATTATACCATGCTTTTGTGCATGTTTGAACTTTTCTGTTAATAAACAAGTTGGGGGTTTTTTTTGTTTTTTATTTTTTTATTCTTTAAAAAGTTTAAATATTTTGAGAGAGAGACAGAGAGAGTGAGCAGGGGAGAGGCAGAGAGAGAGGGAGAGAGAGAATCCCAAGGAGACTCTCTGCTGTCAGCATGGAGCCTGACACGGGGCTCATACTCACGAACCGTGAGGTCATGACCTGAGCTGAAACCAACAGTCAGACACTCAACCGAGTGAACCACCCAGGCACCCCGATTTTTTTAATGCTCTTAATCACTGTGTTCCTGTAGAAGGAGAGGCTGTACAGCTTCTCAATAATACGTGTCCCTAGAACACATTTTGAGATCCCAAGTTATTAAAGGTCAGCGCTGGAGTCACACTTCAATGTATATTGTCAAGACGTGACCACCTCAACCTTCAGACCATCTGCCCCAACACGGGATGTTAAATGAAGTGTGTTCTGAGCTCCCGGCCCCAGCCCATCTCCTCTCTCTCGACAAAGTACAAGTTCTGCCCTGCTTTCCTGGGGTTGTTCCCCCAGGGCATTATCTCAGTTGAGCTCTGGCCTTTATCATCCAGAGGGACATTCCTGTACTCATCTGAGGTCATGGGCTTCAGAAATGAAGATGCATGCCCGCACGGCCCATACCACCCCTAAGACCCCATCTGGGGCCTCCTTAGGTCTTTTCCTGGCAGATGGCTACTTCTCAGAGTCCCATTCATGAGGCTCTTTCACCTTCAGATAGATCCACAAAGCCCAGGGTTTGGAAGGTTGATTCCCAGGGAGCCGGATGGCAGTGCTGAGGATGGGACTGGAACCAAAGTAGGCCACACAGGTTGAAAATAAACACTTTATGTAAAGACATCCTTTAAGGTGGGTGGAGTTCCCATCATGGCCACTTCCGGAATTACTGCCCCAACCCAAGGTCAATGTGAGTAGGGGCCAGGGAGGAGACCCATAAGGGGCATCCAGGAAGCAAACTGACAGATGGGGTCTAAAAGCAATGGAGAACGTGGAAGGGTCGGGCTGGGGTGGAGACAAGATGGCCCCCAGCTCATCCTGCTTGTCCTAGAGTCAAGGTGCTAAATTCCTGGCTCCATCGAAGCACAAGGTCCTCACTTTTGGCCTGGCTCAAGAGACTGTAAGTCTCGTTCTGCAGACATCTCATACGGGACACCTACACAGGGATTGGGTACACACAGTCTGTGTCACAGACCCTGGAGACAGAGGTGTGGGGGAGGGGACGTGTCAGAAGTACCAGAGGCGAGTGGGCCCGGGTGCAGGGCAGTAGAAGGAAGGAGGAAACAGATGTGGGTTTTTTTAGGCTGCAAGAGACACCAAGTAGCCCAACCCCCTCCTTTAAGAAGCGAGGAGCCTGAAGAGGGAGGAGGAAGTGACTTATTCCAGACTCCTTGGTGAGTAAGAACGGGAGGCAAGACCGAGACCTCAACAGCCAATGCCCAACCCGGCTAGGGATTCTTGCTGGGGTGCCCGCTGGGCCCTCACCTCTCACTTGCAGCATCCCTTCTGGACCCCTCTGGCCTGGGAAGGCCTCGCTTACTCTACGACAGGAGGAGTGGGAGAGAGCGCTCTGGCGCAGGTCTCTGCCCAGAGACGAAAACAGGGAGCTGTTCTGATACCTGCTGCTTGGAGCAGGGGTGGGGGGGTGCTCAGAATAGACCCCTCTGTGATGACCGATCGAGGAGCTGATGGGAGAAGGGGGTGCACGGGGTGAGGGGCTCACCTTCCGATCCCGGCTTCTCATCAGGCACTGTTGGCTTTTGAAGGCGCAGTAGTTTGGATACTGCACATAGTCTGTGTCACAAATCTAAGCCAGGAGCCGGGAATGGGGAGGCAGGGAGATATGAGAAGACTTCTAGGACACCAGCCCTCCGGCGAATGCCCAAAATGGCAGAACCAGGGCCAGGGGTATCGCCCTCGAGAACCAGACCTTCCACACCAGAGGGGCCCCCCTCTCTGAGGACTAGGCCTCTGTCCCCTCTGCTCTTCCTGCCCCACCCTCAGTCACAGTTGGGTGCTGAAAAGAAGCCAGGACCAGAGAATAAGTGGCCGCCCTGCTAGTCAGCTTGCTGGGAAAACGGCTGGGGAATGGGGAAGGGGGGAGGGGACCCGATTCGTGGTCCAATCTCAGGGAGCCTTCTAGTGATGGTTAAGTGAGGTAGAGGGTAGAAGAATCATGTGTGACTTTGGGTGAATCACCTTCCTCAGTGGATCTCGCCTGCCCATTTTTACATAAACCCAGGGGAGGAGCAGGGATGGTCTCTGAGAATCTTTTCAGGGCTGGGGGCACAGGAATAAGAGCTAGGCAGGGGCCTCCCAGCTCAGCTACCAGCCCTTTCTTACGGTGTTCTGGTCATTTCCTTGCCTTGATTTTTCCTACTAAACCACAGGAAGAGGGGACCTGGCTGTCAGTTCCACCAAGGAGGTAACTTCAGGGAGAGGGGGAGCAAACTTGATTCCACTGACCAGGGAAAGCACTAGAACCTCAGGGAAGGAGGCTGTCAGACTGAAGCAGGGAAACACTGGGTCACAGGTCAGTGACACCTCAGCCACCACCTAGTCCTTTGTTGTAGAGGGGAGTATAACTTTGAGCCGGTGTGGGAAGTGACTTGACTAAAGCCCCAGGCAGAGCTGGGAGCAGATCCCCTGCGTCCCGCCTTCCTGTGCTCTCCCACCCCTCCACCTTTCTGANGGGGGAGGCAGGGGTGGGTGGGAGGGTGGCTTCTGGTTCCCTGAAGCCAGAGGCCTAGCCCCTTTGCACATCCTAGGGCTACTTAGAGCAAGGAACTGGAAGGAACTGGGATAAGTGGGATGGAGTTGAGCTTTGGGGAAAGGCTCTGACCTTGGTGGGGAAATCCCCATCCTGGAAGCTAAGGAACTCAGTCTGGAGCCAGCCGGACACTCGAATATCTTCGCAGCCCTTTGTGGCTAACCGGGCACACCAGAAGTCCATGCGGAGCCCGCCGTACATATCCAGCCCGTAAAAGCGGCCTGACGTTAGGGTCCCTACCTGCGGCACAGGGGACAGGGGAGAGGTGCACGCCCCTGCCCGGCCCCGGCAGCCCTCCCTTCCCCGCTGCCCAGTCCTGCCCGGAGCCTGAGGCCTCCCCCACTGCAGGCTGCCCGGCGGGGTACCTGGGTACCGATGGACATGCTCTGGGCTATGAGCAAGGGGCTGATGAAGGGGGTTTTGTGGGAGCTGTCACACAGCTGCCGCTGCAGGACGGCTTCTGACTGGCACTGTTCCAGCTTCAGGGAACAGAAGTCACAGAGGGTGCAGGAGGCTGAGTGTCGCCGCCCAAGGCTGTCGCAGACCTGGGGTGGGAGTGTGGTTGACAGACTGAGGCCGAGACCCTTCCAGCTCCGCAATGCTGTCCCCGCAGAACCTCTTCACGTTCAGGCTCTTGCAAAGGCTTCTCTGGCTTTTCTCCCTCCCCCCTCCCCGAGGGCTCCTCCAGGACCTCTCCTCAGCTCTCTGTCTCTTCACCCTCTTCCCGGATGACGTGTCTACGCCCAGGTAATCTTCACCTTTCTGCAGTCAACACCGAAATCTTCAGCGTCAGCTCTGATCTCCCTCCTGAGCTCCTAATTCTCATTGCCACATGCCTGACAGATGTCTACCACCGGGTGACTTACAATCACTCCCAACTTAGAGTCTCTGAAAAGGACTCCTGACCTTCCCTTTCTCGCCCTCTCTCTGCTAATGATAATGCTAATATTTAGTCGACACAGGGCTAGGCACCATGGCCCTAAGCACTGTCCCCTCCTTTAGCTTTCATCAGAGTCCTGTTCTAGCCTAAGTACTAGTGATATATCTCCATTTGACTGATGAGAAAACGGACTCAGTGAGGCTGAGTAATCCACTCAGAACCAGGTATCTAATAGATAGTGGAGCTCTGTCCCAGCTAACTCCGAAACCCACACTCTACTCAAGAAACTAGGTCCCGAACCTCCAAGTTCTTGGAAGAACTTATTCAGAGTGGAGCCACCTGTCTCCTAGCTGGTGTCTGTGTCTTGGTTGGGCTTTCTGAATGTTCTCAGGGGGGTCTTGCTAACCAGCATGTAAGGTCCTGCCACCCTGGGTACATGCGTCACAGTGCACAGAATCTCTCACATCACCTTATTTACTCCTCACGCAGCACTCCCTTAGAGCATCACCATGGCTCTAACTGAACAGCGTTACTGGGTTAGCTTTTCCTACCAAATTAAATACAAATGCTTCAGACTGCCCTTTGAGATTTTTCACCTTACGACCCTTTCTATCTCTCTGACTCTATCTTCTGCCACTCTGCTCCAGGTAAAATGGGCTCCTTACTGTTCCCTTAACCAAACCCTGATATCCAGGGACTTCTCCTCGACTCCTGAACTTCCTACACTCAAGGGAAAAAAAAGTCTCTTTCTCCAACACCTGCCATACACTTCTTTTATAATCTTTATATAATTTTTTTAATGTTTTATTTATTTTTGAGATAGAGATAGAGACAGCATGAGCAGGGGAGGGTCAGAGAGAGAGGGAGACACAGAATCTGAAACAGGCTCCAGGCTCTGAGCTAGCTGTCAGCACAGAGCCCGATGCAGGGCTTGAACCCACGAACCGTGAGATCATGACCTGAGCTGAAGTCAGATGCTTAATCAACTGAGCCACCCAGGTGCCCCTAAATTTTTTTTTTATAAATAAATTTTTACTTTACTGAATCCGTCATGGGTCCTGGACCGCTTAAGGGCAGGAGCCATATGTCCAGTCATGGTCTCTCAGACCTTTGTGCCTACCATTCCCTCTAGCAGGAACCTCTACCAAGCCCCTTCTTTTGCCTGCTTACCTTCTTTTATTTTCAAGTCTCCTGTTTGAACATCAGTTCTAAGAATTCTCTGATCTTCCCAAACATGGACCGTGAGGCCCCCAGTTGGCTGCCTATGCACTGTGTACTTATCCATGGCTGCCTTTATCCCTCACACTGTTCTGCCTGCCTCCTCCTCTGTGTCTCCCACTAGATTCTAAGAAGACTGGGTTTAGTTTACTCACCACCACCATCTCAAGTACCTAGTACAGAATTGGTACACTGTACTCAAAACTCAATTATTTGTTCAACAAATGGATGAATGGATGGTTGGCATGCCCACAAACAAAGGTTTGCTAACTCATCTTCTTTGAAAACCTACAGGATGTCTTCCTGGGAATGGGGCTCGCTTGGTGCTGAGTCCACACTGAGACTGGGATCTTTCTACACATCCTTGGAATGGGTTCTATCACTCCTCTGGAAAGGGGAGCTACATCGAAGGCAAAGCCAAGTATTCAAGATGGTGAACTAGATCAGGAGATGACTCAAGCCTAACAACTCAAGAGAGCTGAAGAATGAACTCCAGACTGGAATGGATTTCAGACTACATCTTGAGCCTTCTTCCTTTTTTTTTTTTTTTTTTAAAGTAGGCTTCACACCCAGCATGGAACCCAGTGCGAGGCTTGAACTCATGACCCACAGATCAAGACCGGACCTGAGATCAAGAGTCAGATATTTAACCAAGTGAGCCACCCAGGTGCCCTGCTGAGCCTTCTTCCTTTAGGGTGAACTGGAGATGGCCTTCCAAGGATTCTCTCCATGTGAGAATCCAATGATGCCTGTGCTTCCTGGATCCCTGCCTTTTCCCCACTCTCAAGGCCCAGTCCAGTGTCAGGCCCAGAGGATGGTAGATGAGCATGTATCCATTAAACAGCGTAGCGGGCATACCGGCTTCCCGAAACCAAGGATCTCCTCCTCTATGTACTGCCAGGCCTTGGCTGTGGGGGTTATGGTACAGGTGTTCTCCACAATCGAATAGCACAGCACCAGCATGGCCTCTATGTGAGGCATCTGCAGGAGGCTGCAAGAAGACAGCACCGGCTGGTGGGGATGGGCCAGGGGGCTGGCGCAGAAAGCCACATCCACTCTTCCCCCCTCCCCTTGGTGTCTGGTCTTAGTCACACGCATTGAGCATGCTGGCGGGGCTTTAGAGGTCTCCAGACCAACTGCCTCCTTTTGAAAATTAGGAACTGAGGTCCTGAAAGGGGAAGTAATCTTCCTCAAAGTTGCAGTGTTAATCAGAGGCAGAGACAAGATCAGACCCCGAGCCTGGTAGCTCCGGGTACAAGAGCTACATCGTGGAGGGAATGGGCATTTAGGGTAGCGCTTAAGCCAATGACTGGCGACCGAACAGGTAGGGCAGACAGTTGCTAGGTGCGCCAGCAGCGGAAGCTGGCCTTAGTGGGCCTTGAAAGCTGAAGCCAAGGAATGGGAGCTTCTCCTTCCCGTAAAAGGCAGCAAGGAGGGTAGGGCTGGTGGGGGGAGTCAGAACCATCCGCACCTGTCGTGGGTTGGCTTTCTCCAGATGGGTTCTTCATCATACAGGTCATTCATTTCATCCATTTCCTGGGCTGACCGAATGAGCTCCTGGATGTTCTCCATGATCATAGGCGTGGACTCCACCTCCCGCACCCGGGGAGTGAAGGAGAAAGGGTTGGAAGACACAAATGCAGACTGGAACTTGAGCCCTGGGTCTGCCTGCAGCCCAGTCACGGACTCCAGCCCCTCCTCTGCGCCCTGGCCTTCCTCCTGCTTTCCCTCCTCGTCCAGCTCTTCCTCTTGCACTTCTTGCTCCTGCCCTTCCTCCTGTTTGTGTTCTTGCCCTTCCTCCTGCTTGTGTCCTTGCCCTTGTTCGTGCTTGCGCTCGGAGCCCTGCTCCTGGCCCCCCAGGGACAGGGAGGACTGCATCAGCTCCTCCACGTTGTTGTTGAGCCTCTCCGGCCAGGGCTGGAAGGCCTGTCGTTCCGTGGCTGCAGCGGGGGTTGGAGGGACCAAGAAAGAGAACGGAAAGGAACAGTCAGGCTTCTGGCCCCTGAGTGTCTTGGTTACAGAGGGACGCACACAAACACAAAGGCACAGGAAAGCGGCCCAAATCAACACCTATTCCCACCGTACAGAATGCAAAACATGGGGAATACAAACATCAAAATAAAGGAATGATTAGCACGGCGATCGCGGGGTCTCCTTCCCAACTCCCTCACAAGTGCTCCTCTTCCCTAACTCCCGCCTCAAATCCCACCTCTGTCCCTCTCACTGAGGAAACACCAAAGATTCTGAACAGGGAGCAGCTAATCCTTTCGAGAGTGAAGATGTTAGTATATGAAAGCCCCGTTTGACAAT
>NW_027529427.1:2465253-2484507 GCF_008692635.1 Crocuta crocuta | reverse complement strand
AATTTTAAAAAAAAAAAAAAAAAAAAGGGCACTTGTGATGAGCACTGGGTGTTATATGTAAGTGATGAATTACTAAACTCTATTCCTGAAACCAAGTGTTAACTAACTAGAATTTAAATAAAAACTTGAAAAAGGGAAAAGAAAGAAAGAAAGAAAGCCCCAGAGGACTCCCATATGCAGGAATGTTTGGGATGAATTAGGAAACGTGAGTTTTTCCTAGAATTGTAAGTAATGTCAGAAGATGCTCTGGGGCAGGAAAGCCCCAAGATGCATTCATAAAGCGCANCCCCACATCTTTCCCCATTCCCTACCACGGATGCCTTAACTCTGGGACTCTGGGATTTGTGGAAGGGCTTGCTGGTAGCCTCCCAGGGGCTGGGAGGGTCTCACCTGTGACGTGAGATGAGAGGGGGGAGGTCATCGTGGTGGGTGGGACTTCAGAGGAAGTGTCAATCTCCTTGAGAGTGTTGGGTGAGAGGATTGAGACTGGCTGGGAGCACCGGACTCTCTGCAAGAAGAGAAGGACAGTGGGCATGCCTTTCCCAGAGGGCAGACTTCTATTCCCACGTGCGCCTCAGTCCTCTTCCGGCATGTGTCCTCGCTCACGGTTGCTGGGCAAGGATGAAGGGGTATGGTCCCTGGTGGAACCCTCTAGACCTGAGAATGGGTTCCCCTGTGAGAGAAGACTCTGTGTCTGGGCCACACCTCTGCCTTCACTCTGGCGTTTGACTTGTATGAAATCACTCAAGCGTTGGGAGAAAAGGGCGGCCTTGTCTCTCGGCCTCTTGCCTACTTTTGGTAAGATTATTCCCCAAATCCGAAAGCCCAAGACGAGACCCTATTCGCAGGTAATCTGAGTACATGATTGACAAAGAGGCAGGGAGAGAGGATCTAAGGGTGGCCCCCTTGGAGCCAGCCTTCCTCAGCTCCGCACCCCCTCCACCTCTCCGACCGTCTTAGGACACCAGACCCAGCTTCCGTCTGGGGCCTCACCTTGGCGTAGTAGACGTGGTTGGAGCAACGGTACTGAGTGAATTGGCAGAAGGACTCAAACCAGGAGGCATAAGGGAGGTCGGAGCAGACAGCGCCTGAGAATGGGCGGGGGGTGCAGAAGGTGAACACACCAGGGGGTCTCCCCCGGGGCGGGCGGAGGGCTCCTGGGGTCTGCGGAGAGGCGAATCCGGTCTGGGGGTGAGGTGCAGCCCACGCAGGGGAGGTGGCCCACGCCTCCGGCCCTCACCGTCCCTCACCGTCCCTCACCGTCGGGCACCAAGCCGTGATTTTCGTACTGGTCCAGCTGGACGAGGGTGGGGTTGCGGCAGCCGTGCGTTGCCCGGAGCCGGCACGTAGTCTCTGCCTTCCAGGTGGGGGTCAGCAGTGCAAAGAAGCGTTCGTATTCGGTGGCAGAGAGGGGGCTGCCTGGAGTGGAGGCGGAAACGGATTCCTGGGTTGGGGCACAAGTCGGAAGCAGGAGCAGCGCTGCGGGGCACGGAAACAGACACTTGGATGGACCGAACCCAAAACCCGCGCGGGCCCCTGGACGGACCGAACGGCAAGAGGGGCCCCGTGGGAATCAGAAACTGGGGGACGTCTGGCCGGCGGTCTCAGCCCGGCGATCAGGGTGAGGAGACTTCGGGGGCAGAGGCTAAGGTCTGACCCCAGAAGCTAGGGAGCAAACACAACGCGACCACCCAGAGAAAGCGGTTCAAAACCCTGTAGCGAGGGCTCCCGTGCGCAGAGCCTCTCACCCTTCAGGAGTGAGAGAAGGAAGCGAGCGGGTAGCTTCCTCATGGCCCCAGTCGATCCGCCCGCGTTTCCCAGACCAAAGCGGCCTCTAACGGGCCAAGCCGGAGACAGCCGGCGAGCGCGGGCTCGCAGACCCGGAGGGAGGTGCCGCCCACACGTCACAAAGGGCTGGGGGCGGGGCCTCGGAAACCGACGCGCGCCCCGGGGTTCACCGCGCCCGGCGGCCAGGGTGGATGGGTCCTCATGTGTGTCCTATTCCACCTCGGGAGGATGAGGCTGGCAAAAGCTGTCATAGACTCAGTGCCTTCGATGGAGGAGGGCGTGTGTTGTTCTTTATATGTGCTCCCTTAGTTCATTCCCAAGGTCATCCCATAGAGTGGATACTGTTATCCCTGTATTGCAGGTGGCGAAACCGGGGTTTGGAGGGGCCTAGATGTGAATGAGGCGGCGTTCTGGGGCAGCCAGGGACGGACTGTACAAAACAGAGTCAGGGCCTACCTGCGTGAGAACTAAAGAGGGAGCCTTAAGGTAAGAAATGAGCCCCAAGGGGAAGCAGGCAGGTTCAAGTAAGGAGGTAGGTGCTCGGGCGCCAGGATGGTTCAGTCTAAGGAAGCAGTTTCCCAGTGGCAAGTGAGCGAGACGATCCAACGGCATACGGGAAAAGTGTTTTTCTGTTTCGTGTTTAAAGCAAGAAACCAAGCTAATAGTATAGTAGTGCATGCATAAAACACCAATACACGTTTATTGGAAATCAAATGAAAGATGTTTTATGGAGAAAAGATGCAGAATTTGTAAAAGTTTTGGAAAGCCCTGCTCTGAGGCACAGCCCCCAGCCAGCTTTGTCCTTCCCAAGTTGAGAAGTTGTGGATTCTGGGGCTGAGGTACCACTTCGGGTTCCAGGGCTTGTTCTACTTTTGGCATGTCATCCTCCCACCTCTAATCCAACCCAGAGGATGCAAAAAAAAAAAAAAGCTTAATTAGCACAGGTACTAAAATAGTGTCTACAATAAACACAGCAGGCCAACACGGATAGCTTTTATTCACCTACTCAAATTCCTTTACATGTGAGTGACCTGCATCCCACCTTGGCCCCTCTCCCATTCACGAGGCCGGGATGAGCCCTGTTGGCACAGAGCAAGGGGTGCCCCTTCAACTAAGGCCACTGCCCGGATGCTCTGGGGGAGGCCCTACCATGGAAAAAGCAGGAAGAGAACAAAGAGAGCTCATCACACCATGGCCCCCTACAGGGGCAGGGGATCAGGGGGGCCGGGGGTGCCCCCATGCTACTGCCCCAAGTCCTTCAATACAAAGCAAGGGGAGTAAAGAGGACCATCCCTTGGAAATACAGCACCAACCTCGGCATGGAGGCAAAGGGCAGTGGGCAGGACCGCGTCCCTCTGAGGGGGGCAGGCTGAGTGAGAGCACAGACGGTCCACGGCTGCGGCACCCCTCCCGGCCAGGGTTAGGATGCAGCCTCAGCACCAGGAGTGGGGAGAGGGGAGGAGGAGGGATGACACCACCACGCCGTGCGCTCTCCCTGGGCCCCCCGGGGCCCCAGCACAAGCTTTCCTCTCCCCACTAGCCCGGGGCCGAGGACATGGAAGAAACTGTGTGGGAATCCAAAGCCCTTATCTATTTCTTCTTCCGTTCCTGGGAGCAGCGTGGGCAGAACCTGAAAGGAACGTGACAGAGAGGCGGACAGAGACAGTGAGTGGAAAGGGGAGCGCCCTCCGCACGCAGCTCCTCGGCAGGCAGCCCGGCGCCCAGCGCGACTCTCTCACTCACCATTTCCCCCGAGGCTTGGTTGTCAGCCCCACACAGGCAAAGTGGAACCACTCGATGGAACACTGAAAAGGAGGAAGGTGGAAGCAGCAGCAGTCAGGGGCCAGGGTAGCGCAGAGCAAAGAAAAGAAGCTTCCTCCACAGATTAACGAGAACAGTGTTCCCGCATTCCGCCCCTCTGGAGAAATCTTGGCGGTCTGAGGCCAACGAACTCCACCTTCCTCTTACCCCGGAGTCCCACCATTCAACCATTTCTGCCCCTCTTGAACCCACTCCCTCATGGCCCCCGGAACCCCATCTGGAGGCAAAACGGTTGGTTCTCACATCAGGGTTGTCACAGCCAATCATCTCTCCGTAGGAGACCTGGTGACAAAGGCAATAGGTGGGTTCGTTGGGATCCACAGGCATATCCAACACATCAGAGGGGTGGACACTGCCAAAGGTCACTGAGGGCATCCCATACTCAGGACTTCTGCGTGCCAAGAGGAAGAGAACGTGTCATCTGCGGGAAGGGAAGCCACACAGGTGGTAGAAAGACACTGTGATGGGGCAAAGGCATTCGTGGCTTCCCTCCTCTCTCGAGCAGATCCCACAATGATAAGGAGAAGCTACTGGCACAGAAGATGGAGAAAGTGGCACGGGGCAGCGTGGGGCGTGAGCGCGGCGGAGAGAAAACTATGCCACTTGGCAAAGTGCTCCCTTAAACACTCACGTGCGCACAAGTTTTAACTTCTTCTGGGCAGCCTTGGGAGCTTCCTCATCTGAGTTCTTCCCTTTGGAACGAGCACGGGCAGCTTTCTTCTCCTTCTGAGTCCGGCCTTCTAGGAAAGAGGGGGGGACGCCAGAAGGCAGGGAGATAGAAAGATGGGTTAACTCTTCCTTCCTCCACCTGCTTCCAAGCTGCTGCCCCTCCCTGGTAGCTGGAGAGGGGCCTCTTCTCCCTCTGAATCTTCGCCCACCTCGCAAGCCCCGCCCCCCTCCTCACTCTTTTTGCCTTTGCTAGAAGAGCTGTCATAGTCACTTGACTCAATCTGCTTCTCCTTCAAATCAGCCTCAAAACGGGCCAGGTCTGTGTCCAGTCGCCGAATGTGTTTGTCCACCTGGGCGGAAGGAAGGAAAAGAGAGGGGTACGAGGGTAGCTCCAGTAAAAGACAGTAAAGTTAAGGCGGATTCTCTGTATCTCCCAGACCCAAAGCAGATCCCAATACGGCCGGAGGAGGGGTCCAGGACCCCAAGGATTAGACGGGAGGTAAGTGGGGAGCTGTGAACAGGGCCATACCATCTCATAGGTCTGCATGGCAAGCTGCACCTTGTCGTCACCAAATTCCTTGCACTTGCCATAGGCTTCCTGGATCTGTTTGAGAAGGGCCAGTTTTTCCTCGGAGCTCAGGCTGCGGGCGCTACTCATATACTCAGTGGCCAACTTGTCAATTTCAGCCTTGAGGTCTACAACAGAGACAGAGGCCCGGTCACGATGGCCCCTGGGTGGCTGGGTGAGACGCGCTTCTTCCTCTCGCTTCTTGGACCTTTTCCATGGACCATCATAACCTTCGAACTAAAATGCCCTGAAAGTTCACAGGTACTGTGCCCTTTACTCAAGCAATGCAACATATTGACAGCGTTTGCGTTATGGGCGCCTTCAGGTGCTGAAAGCCTTGCTGGCACAGGTGGAACTTAAATGACTGAAACGTAAGGAGGCGGGGGGCCTCTGCACACCACACTAACACAGAAGTGTATTTTGGTTGATGTCCGAAGGTGCTGCTTTGCAGGGCTTGCTGCTTCTCAAGCCATGCGTTTGGTCTCACAGCCTCCTGATTCCTTGACTCAAAAACATTCCATAACAGCTCTGAGCGCATACGGACCCGGCTGGGTCATCTGCTGCTGCAGGCTTCCAGGTCTGTACAGCTGTGACTCATCATTTCAAACTAGGCCCTAGTTCATTTATGTAACAGTTCTTCTACCCTATTTTGCTCACCAACCTGTTTGTATCTTCATCTTTTTTTTTTTTTTCCTGTTTGTTCACCTTCGACTTTGCTCCAAACATTTTCATATTGGAAGGCTGGTGATGTCCCAAGACTCTGAGAGTGTAGATACTGCCTAATATTGCCTGATATTACTACCACTACTGCCTAATATCTGGTAAGGCTCATGGAACATGTCTATGAAAAGAGACCAAAGAATAACTGTAACATGGCGTGGCAGCAGACACGTGGCGGGACCTCTGTACACACTGTGTTGGTACCCCATTCCGTCTGAGGCCTTTGGAGGAAGCTGAAAATGCAGGTAGGTCGATAACCTCCAACTGCCCTTCTGTGCATGAACTCAAGAGTTGGAACCGAGTTACAAAGGATGCAAAGCTGGTTCTGAGCATTTGGCAGGCAGTTCTCAGGGGTCTGCATCCGGGATTTTAGAGGACGTTCACCTTTTCGTGAGTAAACTTACCCAGCGTAACTGAAACCACAGCTCTGGGTATTCTAACACCCGCTTGTCACATCTTTGAGCATGGCTACATACGGATGGAAGATAAGACCTACATATCCTTCAGCAGGTATGGGGGATGGCTCCAACGAGGGGGACATCTTTGACCTTGAAGAGACCAATCTGGCCACTGTAGAGTAGCCTCAGGCTCCAAGCGAATGCCTCAATGCAGCCAAGCTTGCTCAACATCCAAGGTAGGCCACAGATCATATCTACTGCTTCTGCAAGGCTGAAGAATACAGTGTAGAGATCCTGATGTTAATTGCTGCTTTTCCTTTTTTTCCTTTCACTCTTTCTTTCGGTTTAAGAACGTCTCTACCAACATGACTTGCGGTCTGCAGCCACAATGAATTTTTTTGATAGTAACATTATCAATCCACTGGAGCAGAAACATCCTAATCTTCTGATAGTCTTCCTATAGACATATTGAACATAGAGAACAGAAATGACTCTAGAGTTGCCTTCTTTCTGAATTCTTCTTGCAGATATAAAGAGCATGGCATCTTTGAATTCTTGAGGCATTGTCACAATCCTCTATTTACTACAAAAAGCTGATACAGAAATGCAGATCATCATTGCTCTCCTTTTAAGAATTTCAAGAGAGGGAAAGAGAGAGAAGCCACCGTTCTTCAGATCAGATCAGATGATATGGTGACACCAAAGAGAAAAAGAAATGATCATCCACACTCATTACACACACAAATCCCTTACTCTGTACATACCCTCTGTTCTTTGATCCAGGTCCCTCATGAGCTGAAAGTTTCTCTGCAGTTCAAAGGGGAGGTTTTCGATACCTACGGAGAAGAGGCGGCACTGAGAATCACTGAACTTCAGAGGCCTAACAGGTGTTTTCAAAGTACACGTCCAAAAGGGATGCAGTTTTCCCTTCTTGGAACCACTGGATTTATCTGGAACACCACTCATCATTCCTTTCTCAGAGGAAGCTGTGTCTGTCTCCAAAGCCCCCTCGGCACAGCTTTCCTACCTTTGCTCCTTCAAGGACTTTACTCTAAAAATCAGCCCCTCCCTTTCCTTGATTTTCAATCTTTGCCTCCAGGCTCCTTGCCCTTAACCCAAATGCCCTCCTGGTATCCTCCGGCACTCCTCACACACATACTTCCACTCTCCAGAGTAGTCAGAATGTTCTCTTAGAAAATTAAATCTCATCAAGTCAACTCCTGCTTTAAAACCATCTGGTGACTTCCTAACACACAATTCCTATTCCCAGTTTTGCACTTTCTGCCCCATGCTTGTCTTACGCCAGCCTGAACTCATGTCAGTCTCCCTTTGTCTGATCTAACTGGACTGGCCTTCTCCGAGTGCCCCCGACTTGCCAGCGCTTGTCTTGCTACCCAGCTTTCCACTTCCTGCTTTCTCTGCCTGGAATGCACTGCTTGAGGTTCTTCATCCCACCTCCACCATACCACTTGGCCTACCAAACCCCTCTTCGTTCTTCAAAACTCAGCCCAACCCAGCTTTCTCCAGGCTCCAAGTGCCCTGGGTTATGCTCTCAAGTTATTCTATCTCTACCCTTCTTCGCATTTATCCAACTGCAATGAATAATTAATTGTGCAATCAGTTGTTTGGTATCTATCTCCCCAGCCTTCCAGAAGGGCTAGACGTGTCTCTCTTCTCTCATTTTGCTATGGCTTGCATACAGAGGGTCTTCCAAAAATACTTGAATAAATGTATCTATACTTAAGTCCCTCCACAGAAGAAAAATCTCTTCCCGTGACTCCATTTCAAACTTCTAAGATGCCTCCACTGCTTTAACCTACAGCCTCAGGTCTGCTGCCACCAGTTTACGGATATTACTTTGAGTCACCAATGACTTACCAAATCAAATGAACTGTTATTAGTCCTATCTTAAAAATTTTGTCTGCAACAGATGGCACATCTTCTTGCTTTCAGTAACTTTCTTCTTCTTAGGATTCCAAATCTCATCATATACTTTCTGATAATTCCAATAGTGATGGTTTCTTTAGCCTGTCCCTTTAATGTTAATGTTTTCTTGAGATTATATTTCAATCCTCTCGTTTTCTCACTTTACTTGTATCCCCTGAATGATCTCGATCTCATTCACTCATACAATTACCGTGCCTATGCTTAAGTCTAAACTGAATTAAGTATATTGCTGATGGTATCCTGTCTACCTTACTTCCCAAGCCTGAGATCAACGGGTCACCTTAGATTCTTCTTTCTCTCTCAACTACTCATTCAATCAGTGCTGTCCTTTTTGCTTCTAAATATTTCTGTCACTCTCTGAGACCTGACCTTATCATACCTCAGTTATCTTCCTTTATGAAATCACTTTACTTAAGAAAATCTGTTGGTTCTTCACTATCTAAAGTGGAAACCTCTTAGCTTGGCTTAAAAGACCTTGCAAGATCCAGCCCCAGCCTCTTTTTCCAGCCTCACTTCCGAATCTTCCACCGTCGAGTCCTATATATCAAACACGCTGACTTCACTTTACCCTGACCTGCCACAAAGCCATCATAATACCTTTGCTGATGCTTTTCCCAGCCAGCAATTTCCTTTCTCTCTCCACACTGGCGAATAAACACTCAGTCCTCAAAACTCTATTCAAATATCACATCCAGAGTAAAGCTGTACCTACATCCCCAGGTAATCAGCCCTTCGTTCTCCAGTGCTACCAAGTCCGTCCTTTTGATGTATTTCTATTATTTCACTTGTCACATTGCTTTGTAATCATTTATTAGCAGAATCTGTTATGAGCACTTGAGGGCAGGGACTTTGTCTTATTCATTTTGTTAGCTGCCTTCATGTCTGACCCCGAGCAGGGCCTCAATAAATGAATGAATGAATGAACAACTCCCAACACTAAGGCAAATGTAAGCGCATCGAGGTGACAGACAGGCTTTGTGAAGGGGTGGGTTACACAAATGGCATAAACATACCACCAGATTTCTATTTGAAAGGAACTGGATCTTTACTCCAGGAAGAGAAACGTTCCAGTTTATCACCTGACAGTGGTCACTCATAGCCCCCTATCCCCAAGAGAGAACGCCTCGAAGAACTGAGCGGAGTAGCTGCGAGCAGGTCTTTGTCGCCGCTCCAAATGGCAGTGGGTGATATGCTAACACAATCGATTCTGACCGATTCGGGGTAAAAAATATATATATACATAATATATGTTACATATAATATATATTATATATATATATGAATATAAATATATATATATCCTGAGGCTGGAGACCCTGGAGTTGGGGTCGGCAAATATCTTCCCAGCCCTGCCCATTAGCCCTTCAAGAGCCATCCCCTCGGCCCTACCGCGCAGCCCCTCCCTCGTCTATACCCAAAAGCCAGGCCTCGACCCTGCTGCCCCGCCCCCTCTTTCTTCACACCGTTCAATACGTTCTCTCACGGAACCCCTTCAGAGTTGTGACTTTCTGACCACCGGGACTTCGGGGCCGTACAGCTCCTCCGTCTCGATCCCCCCCACCACCACTCTATGACCCCTGACCCCCTCCTCCAGCCTGCTCTTACTGTCCAGATAATGTTCCAAATACATCCCCGCAGCCATCTTGAAGCAAAACAAAGCAACTTCCGATCCGCCCCGGAAGTGACTGAAACGCAGCAGGGGCTGAAGCTATTATCCTTGGGTTGCAGCCTTTCCGCCCTTAAAAGAAGAGCTTCCGCCCTCACTAAATTATCATCTGGGACGCATCCGCCCGACGTAGAAACTTTCCCTTTTGCGTGGGTAGCCGGGGCCGCCCGTACTGAGGTGCCTAGAGGTAGCTTTAGCCCGCTTCCGCCCTTACTGAGTCCCCAGTACGCGACGGAGGCAGGCATGACGTCACTGCGGGTCGCCATTTTGCATTACCTATCAAACTTTTTTTCCCTCCAAAAAGGGGATGTGCGTTAATGCGGGGGAGAAAACCCTTTTCTCTTTAGGATTGTATTCCATAAATATCCCTTTTCAGGGACTGGAGACTCTTTTTTCCTTTTTGCCGGGTATGAATCTAGTGACCAGAGCAGGTCCCGGATGAATCGAGACTTTCTTCAAGGTGGCTAGCTTCTTAACGAAGTTGGGGAGGCATCGTTGATGTTGCGAGATTTGAACCCTCCGTCTTTCCACTCACACGAACATCAGCTCTCCTGGATTATTATTTTTTTGTATATAATCTCTACTTATAAATACAATTACACAATAAAGCTATAATTCTCCACACCTCGTCTGGGTGCCTGTCCTTTTACACTCGAATACATATACACACCCATAAAATAACATAGTACTTCTGGCCTTGCCCTCTTGCTTTTGTCTCTCTGCCTCCTCCACTCCTCTCCGTTCCCCCCTCTCCCCGCGTTTATATATGATGTTAACACCATGATTTGGAAAGGATTGGAACACAGAGCTCTGTCACAACTGAGCCAGTTAGATGACAGCTGTCATCCTAGTCAGCTACAGTATAACAAGGACTCTTCATCAGGATGGAAAGCAGTCAAGTGCACGCCAGACTGCCACACTAGGAAACAACGCGAAGCCTATAACCTAATTGTGGCTTAAGATTGCGTTATGGAGATTGTCACCCCTAACTCACACATTGTTAATAATTATCAATGCCACAGAGCAGATTTGCAGCCACCTAATTTAGACCAAGCATGTGAAGAAGGGTAAGGCGAAACCTCTGGTTTACTACAGAGCAGGTTAGGATACGGCAGTTGGATCTAGTGGACAACATTCCGTCATGCCCCCGGATAAACAATTTAATCTCTGCGCCTATGTCCTTCTCTATAAAATAACAGTACCTATCTCACAGAGTTCCTGCTATGTAGGAGTGTGAGTGAATCCTTAAAAAGAGTAGATTCTGGTTCTAATTCTTGTGAAGATAGGACGATCGGGGCATTTTCAGCGATTGGTGAGAGGGGGGGAAAGCAATACTTACGAAGCTAACATACACAGACATATTTTGTCAATGGGGATACATTCATTGGTGTCACACCACAGAATGAGAGATATTGGATGTCCACCCAACAAACTAGCCGAGCCCGAAACTTAAGTGGGCATGATTTCATTAACCGTATAAATGCCACTAGGTGAGAAGCACAGTTCCCCAGCAGTACACAGAGGACAGTCACATTGTTGGATGTTGGAACTCTGCCACAACTTTTTCGGTGCTTAAAGGTTTTTAAGTCTCAAAATGGAACCTTGGAGGTGACCTAGTCCAATCCCTTCATTTAACAGCTGAAGCTTCTCGGTCAACACCGGTTGGCAGTAAAGCCAAGGCTGAAGTCCAGGTTTCTTGACCACATTCTGCTCAGCACTTCAACTGTCTTGCACTGTTACTCAATTCTGGTTATGGCTTCAAGCACTGCAAACCTATGTATATGGATAGGATGATGTATGTATGTACACACATTGCCAGCTGGATTACAATGGAGCCGTGATGCTCAGGCAGGAGTGGAGGCCCTTTCAGGAGGGCACACTTCAATTTCTTTGATAGGGAGCTTAGTGGTTTTATTAACACATGACTGAAACGTTGCTGTCACAGACTTAGGCATCACAGTCCCCGCGACATTTTTTGTACGTAGAAACTTTCATAAACCAAGATCTCACTTGGATTAAAAGCTGTGCCCTTCTACACCTGGGGATGCACACAAAGAGCCTCATCACACACAACATTCGTTCTTCACACATACACACTCTGGTGTAAATCCTTAGTACTGTCCTTCACATCTCCCCAGAGAGCTTCTTCCCATGCTTGCTCACACCAGTAGCTCCACTGCCTCTGATCCTTTTACACGAATTTATTTCTATACAAGGTTCTAAAAACACCCCTTGGTTTGTACATAAGTTTTTTTTTTCTTCATTTTAAATTGCTTTATAACAACTGGATTCCTGATTTTTTTTCATTTTGTCTTTTCTCTGAAATCTGCCATGATTTAAAAACAAACAAAAAGGACAAAAGGAAATAAAAATGCCATTGGCCAGAAGACAGGGTGGAGAAAAACAAAAAGGACAAAAATAAACAAAACATCAAATATGAAAATTCTCAGAGATAATGCATTTATAAACACAGAAATGGTTACAACAAAGATGGCCGATGAGTGGGTATATATATATATATTTATATATATATTTATATATAAATCCGTGTCCGGCAATTGACCGTGGCACCTAGGGAGCTAAGTCCAGTCCTTGTGTTTGCCCTGAACTCTCCCTTCTCTGCAACACCCTTTGTTTTGGGCTTTCATAAAGAACACAAAGCTCCCACAGCTCCTCCGGCTTTGGGGCTGGGAGACTGAGTACAGGGCCTTGGCTGGCAGAGAAGGGGAGAGGCTCCAAGGAAAACCACAACCCACGCTTCTAAGCCACCCTTGACCATTTGGGGGATCTCCGGCCCCTTGGGGACCACATCTCAGCCCTTGCCCCTTTACAAATAAAGGGGGTCTGACCCCCACCGAGATCTCCCTCTTCCAGCATTAGGTAGGAAGTGAAGTGAGACCACGAGGGACGACGGCTCCCGGGTATCGGGGCGTGTGAGAAACCGCTGTTCTTCCGCAGGCTAGACTAGAACAGGAGGCTGGTCACATTTAGGGCTCCCTTCTCTCAGAGATCTGGGAGGACCAGCCTCTAGTCTTCCACCAGCCCCAACTTTTGAGGATTATGAGGGTAACGAGAGGGTAAGTGCCCACACTGGAAAAGTTTCTATGAGGTCATAGCAAATCCCTCCCTTGAGCACCAACCCCCAATTTTGAAAAGCTATGCTTGGAAGGGGAGGCCGCTGGATTACACTACCAGCTCATTATTCCTTTGCCAATCAGGAGGGCTGATATTCCTTTTGAAGAGGAGTTGAGAATAAGCATGGTATCCTGTGAAGGAAGGCCGTGCCTGAGGCCCAAGGAGATGGAGGCAAGGCCTGTCAAGGAAGGAGACTTTTCCCACCAAGAGAAGTTGGAGAAAGAAGGGACCAGAATTTCTTTCCCCTCTTCCCAGTGGGTGGCAGCACAGGTCTCTACGAGCTGGCCAGGTGCTCCACCTGGATGGTGCTGGTGGTGACAGTGAGGCAGATGTCCTTATGATGCTCCGCCGTCTTATAGGGGGTCAGGTCAAAGGAACACTGGGGTGGAGGGTTGGGGTTGCTGTCCCCACCACCCCCACCCTGGGGGGCTGCCCCAGGGGACTGGAAGTGTGGTGGCTGTGGCTGTTGTTGCTGCTGCTGCTGCTGCGATGCCTGGGAGGCCTGGGCTTGAGCCTGGGCTTGAGCCTGAGCCTGGGCCTGGGCCTGGGCCTGGGCCTGAGCCTGAGCCTGGGCCTGGGCCTGGGCCTGGGCCTGGGCCACTGCTGCTGCCGCCGCCGCCGCCTGCACTTGTTGCTGGAGATCAGGAGGGTTGTGTTTGCGCATATGTTTCATAAGATACGTTTCCTGAAGGCGATGTGAAAAAGAGTTGAGGAATGAAAGAGAAGGAAAGAAGTTACTTATAACTGGCATCCTGCGTTCTTACTTTACTTCAAACAGCCATACTTATACAGAGACATTCTGGAGCCGTGGGCAAATTCTCTCCAGAAGCCTCTTTCAGTGCTCACTACTGTGCAGAAATGAGAAGGAGACCTTCAAGGTCACAGTGGGCATTCAATTGGCACAGGGAGAGCTGTCATTTTCTCAAAGATCTTTGGACGGAACAACTTTACCACCTTTTCCTGAAGCCTAATGGAAAACATTAAAAAAAACCTCCCAAAATTAGAAGTTGCAAGTTGCATTATTTTGCCTTATATTTAAGTAAAATTAAAAATCAGTTTAGNAAAAAAAAAAAAAAAAAATATAAAAAAAAAAAAAAAAAAAAAAAAAAGAAGAATCCTTGTTTAGGAATCTTGCTCTGTGGGCTTAAGGGATCAGGTATCACCCTAAATTCCTTAGCTGCAGGTCTGTTTAATTTCTGTTCTCTTTATTGATTCTGGTAAGTAGGGAACTAGAAAGCAAGCATATTCAAGGCAACAGCTCTTTCTCCAGAGAGACGGGGTGAAGAGGACTCTGGTCTCGCAGGCCGCGAGGGGAGTGAAGGGAAGGCACTGCGTACTCACCGATGTGTAGGCCCGACTACAGATCGTACAGGTATACACCTTGGCATGCTTCACCGTATGCGTAGATAGGTGCACCTCTAGCGAGGCTGCGTCCGTGTACGCCCGATGACAGTTGTGGCACTTGAAGGGTTTATCTTTGTTGTGCTGCCGCCTGTGGGACTGGGAAAACGGGAAAACGTCAGGGTGAGTACACTGGGCTCTTCTTTCCTGTCTCTGTGACCTTAATGGAAAAGCCCTGAGCTGAGTGTCAGTCTCCTAGGTTCTCTTTCATTCCCAAGGCAATAGAAATTTTGTGTGTTTTTTTTTTAAATGTTTGCTTATTTTTAAGAGAAAGAGAGCGAGCAGGGGAGGTGCAGACAGAGGAGAACAGAGGAGCCGAAGTGGGCTGTGCTGACAGCAGAGAGCTCAACGCAGGGCTTGAACTCAGGAACCGTGTGATCATGACCGGAGCTGAAGTCAGATGCTAAACCGAGTCACCCAGGCGCCCTGAGAAACAGCTTTCAGCAAAACTTTAGGAGCTACAGGCTAAGGGAATAGCTGTTTGTATCTCCTGCAGCGCATGCCAGGATACTGGAAAGTGAGAAGGATGGCTCTCCTGGCTCCACCGGTCCAGTGGTTCCCAAAGTGAAGCAGAGGGGACACTAGGGAATACCATAGGGGCCCCAAAGTCAGAACTATTTTCAAAATTACAGTAAGACCACATTTTGCCTTTTCGTTCTCATGCTCTCAACACTGTACTGAGACTACACGATGCGTAATGTCACAAAGACTCAATGCAGCAGGTAAATAGCCGTCTTCTGGTAAGCAAGACAGTAAAAAACGCACAAAATGTAGAACGATGCCATTCTTTCAATGTTGGTGGGAGTGGGCGTGTGTTTGGAAATAGGTTACTTATGTTAACATGTAATGGGTTTGTTACTTTCAAACGAATCACTAAATACTCTTCCAAGTCTTTCAGTTTTACATTCTCTGTGCAGATGGGTATTACATCAACAAAACTCTTTGGGCTTCCCAATAATTATTAAGGGTGTAAACGGATCCTGAGAAAGTTCAGGAACCACCATACCAGTCAAATGGCACTTTCAACAGTCTCAGACACAGGGCCCTATGTGGAGGGTGGAACATTTACCTGCAGATTGGAGAGCTGTGTGAAGGCTTTCTCACAGCCCGGGTGTGCACATTTGTATGGTCTGTCACCGGTGTGGATTCTGCACGGGATGAGGAAAGAAAAAAGGGAAAGGGTGTCAGCAAGGCCGCTCAGGGACTGGTTCCGTAACAAACCTCCTCAAGGCCACGCCTGCCCTCCTACAGGAGTTCAAGCTGGGTGTCCAGGAGGTCCCAGCCTCAGCTCCTCTCTGACACGGATCACGCCAGAGTGCCTGATCTCTGCTCACTGCCTCCGTCACTCGGCTCAAGCTGGGCTCCTCTGCCGGCGGGGGAGGAACCGGCCACTTGGCAGCCAAGAGACAGGCAGGCCACAATGTGGCGTACAAGTCATACCTACAGCAGCTGTCCCTGACAAATGTTCAAACACACACGGTGAGCACATTGGTAAGGAAAGAGAAACACAGAACATGTCTTCCTTGGCCCCCACAACACGACCAGAAGCTATACCCTCAGCCTTGAGCACCATTCCCAGAAAAAGTTCTGGTGTCAAAGAACAGCAGAGAGTTAAGCTAATTATGGAGAAAAGCAGCGATGTTAATACTCATGGCAACTCCTTGGGGCTTCTCCCAGTCCAGCCCCCTCACGGCAGGAGGTGCCTACTTTAGTACCAATTTGACCTCTTTCCTGAACACTACCGGGCCCTCCACTGAGATGAGCCAAGGACTTGCGGGTCCACAGACACCTGCTACTTATCATGGACTTCAGGACTATCTTTGTGAGCAGCTGCTTCCAGACCTCCAGTATAAAATCTTGGAAACATCACAGGACGGGTCTGTCTCCTTGTGAGGAAAGCCCGACTTCTCTTCGCAAAGCAAGATGTCTGACTGCTTTGAGAGGGATCACGACGTCCGGAAACAGCCAGGTGAGAAGGCTACTAGCCCGGAAGAGTTCGGACTGCAGTTCAACTTGAGATCCCGTTGAAGGACGCCATTGAGTCTTCCAGCTGGCAGGTTCACTTCCTCCTAGTCACTCCAGATTCATGGGACAAACAGTGGGCATCCTTATGAAGCAGGAGCTTTTTCATTTTGTTTGCCGGTTCTTTGCGACCATTTCAGACACGTTTTGTTCTGTCCTCTGCTCCTGGCATCCCTCGGAGCCTTGCTTGTTGCCGTGGGTGTCACCAGGCTAAGACCCGGCTAAAAAAAGTCTGATTATATTTGTTCTTAAGTGGTGCCCTAAGGGCAAGAGGTATGGTCTTCTCCAACCAAATGCCCTTGCTTTGGCATCAAGGAGAAAATCTTGCAAGATGTGTATTGGTGTTTCCAGGGAGAGAAATGAAGGCAGAAGCTGTCTCTGCTCCGGCTGAGTCTCTTCCTCCCATGTCACACAGTCATTGCATCTCCCCAACGCAGCTTGTGCCCCAGAAAGGTTCTCTCTGAGCGTCCACTCCCGGGTCGTCGTCTCTTCTTCTCCCAGGCGCCAGTCGTGTTCTCCTCCGGCCAGGCCTCTCCCCCGCCCCCCGCATGCGGGTTGTCGTGTGTGTCCGGGGCGGGGGGGGGGGGGGCATGCCAGCGGGGGTGGGGCAGTAGCCCGCCACTCTCCCTTACCGTGTGTGCTGCTGGAGGTGGGAGAGCTGGCGGAAGGCCTTCTGGCAGTAGGAGCAGTTGTAGGGCTTGGCCCCCGAGTGGATTCGGAGGTGCTGGGCCAGGTAGGAGGTGTTGGCGAAGGTCTTGGAGCAGTGCGGGCACTTGTGGGGCTTGATGGTCTCCGTGTGCATCTTGGAGTGGATCCTGCCGGAGAGGAGAGGAGAGGAGGGAAGGGGGGGAGGAGGAAGCAGTTCGACCCCACGGGCTCAGCTCTCTGCTGGGTGAAATGACGTTGCTTGACGGATGAGAGCACCCCCTCCTCCCTCCTCCCAAACACACTCCGGCCTGGAGAGGCTAATGGCGAGGACACCCAGATCTAGGTCGCTGCTGCTCTTATGTCGGTGGCTAGAATGGCAGTGAGGTGGTGCAGAGCCGTGGCCCCTGGCTCCTGGTGACCTTAACGGTCTCGGTCTTGTCAGCCCTCTGCTTTGTTCTAAGCTTACACACTCACCACATATGCCCTGATTCCAAACAGTAATTTCAACAAAGACCAAATACCACCTGTTCCCCATGGACCTGAAGTTGAATGCACACCTTGGCTCTGAACTGAAGCATACAGTATAAGCAGGGCCTGCTCTGCAGAAGATTTCCAAACACAGACACAGAGAGAAACCACAAAAACCGCTCCAGACTTTGGGATTGGAGACCACAATTCCCAGGCCCCTGCAAACTGCTAAAATACACAGTTTATTTTTCACAGACAGTAATGCGAGCGAACTGAGGTTCCCAACGGGCCAAGTCAAAAGGGAAAAGAGAAACTGTGAGGACAGAAGAGCAGGCTCAGGCACCGTGGCCTTGGGGCTCGGGGCCTGTAGCCGGGTGGCGGGGTGAGAGCAGAGCAGCCTTACCGGGTGTGCTGCTGGAGGTGGGAGAGCTGGCGGAAGGATTTCTCACAGAAGTTACAACTGTAGGGCTTAGCCCCCGAGTGGATCCGGATGTGCTGGGCCAGGTAGGAGCTGTTGGCGAAGGTCTTGGAGCAGTGCGGGCACTTGTGGGGCTTGGTCTCGGTGTGTGACTTGGAGTGGATCTGCATCTCCGACTTTGAGTAGAACGTCAGTGAGCACATCCGGCACCTGGACCAAGCGAGGGCAGCGGTCAGAGCCTTCCCACCGACCAGGTGCTGCTGAGCCCCCCTCCACTCCCACAGACGCCAGCCTGTCTCCTCTCTCTCGCTGCAACTACACTGTAAGGCCCCAGAGGTGAGGATCTGTCCTACTCCTCTTTACAGACTAAACTCCTCATACACACCCACACAATACAAATATTCCATAAATGTCCGCTGAATGACTGGACTCCCTAAGTGTGTACAGAAACAAGAATTCAACCAGAAAGGAATTATCATCAGCTCTAGGCCAATGCGGATTTCACTGGGCCAGGAATATCAGCTAATTTCTGTTTTCCTTCTGCTTATAACTTCATTTCAGACTTTTAAAGAGCTCCTTTCCCCCACCTTCCCATGTATAAAGTACACCCCTCAGGTATCTCTCAAGTTCCTGAGATGATAATGAGGACAAACTGACTACGTTCCCCAGAAGGACTTCTCTCCTGTCTCCTCAGATCACTGTCTTCTCTCAGATTCTCTACTACTTCCTCTTTGCCCTGATTCCTAGAGGGAGGGGGTGGGGAAGGATCAGAATTACACGGAAGGGGCTTTTCCATATCATATACATCTGGCCTCCACCCTGCATCTGATGTCCCACTGACCACCACCATCCCTGAGCCCCTTGGCGATCAAGTGAGAAACACTTTTGCACACAGCGGAGGTAGCTGTTGGGAGTGGACTATGTCCCTCAAACATTTAGGGGGAAAAGATTTGTGAAACCCTGAGCTGCCACGCCAAACCTTTCCTCTTTCCCAGCACATGGAGCCCAAGTCAGCACTTGGGGTTAACATCAATAGTGGCTGGTACACTTTCCCCCATCACCTGGTTGGTAATCCTTCCTGTTCTGACATTGCCCAACAGCATCAAGTAAGGAGGCCTCCGAGCAAGATAAGCCACAACTATTCAGCCTTTATCGAGGAAGAGCTATCTGTGTTTGAGCTGGAATGCGCTCATTCCTAAACAACCCCGCAGTGCCCACTGTGAGCTAGCAGAAAGGGCAGCACCTGGAAGCCAGGCAACTGGGGAAAAAGTCTCTCTGCTTTGGTTCCTCCTCAACTTCTCTCTGTAATCAGGGATGGGGATGGTGCAGAGTGAGGATTTCTGCTTTCTTCTGATCCCAGGAGAATCTTTAGAAAATAACTGAGATCACGACTAAAAAGAACTCTGCATTCCTCAGAGGAAAAAAACATCATGTTACTTGGGGGTGTGGTTCCTATATTAATGTTTCTACTAAAATTCCAATCACGAAGGTCCATTTCTATTTCCCTGGTCACTTGATAACTATGAAGGAAATCCAATTCCCAGTTTACCAGTCCCTGGCTGCTGTCTGGCTTGCCCAACCATCA
>NW_027529427.1:2453335-2465165 GCF_008692635.1 Crocuta crocuta | reverse complement strand
ACCAAACGGGGGGGGGGGGGGGGGGTTTTCTGTTTATAGGTAGTATGGCCCAGAGGACACAGCCAATGGAAGTCTGGACACCTGGGCTCTCCTCAAGGTTGAGTTACAGGCTTGCTCATCAATCTAGACCTCAATTTTCTGGTCTGTAAAATGGAGATAATTATCTGTCTCCAGAGGGACCAGAAAACATCCAGAACAGTCAAAGGTAAGCCAAGTCTTCTCTAATAATAAGACCCGCACTAATGTGAACATACCAGTGCTGAAGGATGAGCTCACGCTACTATACGTTTCACTGAAGTTAGAAACTAGACACATTGTCTCTTGGAGGGGAACAGTACTGAAGTTACAAAATAATTTCCCTTGGTTGCTAAAATTTGTCAGACAGGTAGAACAACACATACCATTTTAACTCAAACAAAAGCTCATAGTTTGTGTGTGAGTGCTGGAACACACAATTGCACCCTTAGTATGAAATTAACTATGAAAGAGAAAGTAACCCTCTTTATCAACATTTTCAACTAAGAAAGAATCTGTAAAACTTAAATTCCTAGACAATGGACTGGCAACAAAATAAGCCATCTCAAAAGGTAGGAGGTACTGCAATGGCAACAATCGGAGTAATGATAATCATAGTTGCCATTTGTTGTTACGGGCATCGCATCAGTTAGGTGCTTTAAGCACATTATTTCCACTCCTCACAACAGCCTAGCAAGCATTATCCCCGATTTACAGAAAGGAACACAAAGGCTTGGAAAGGTTAAGTAATTTGCCAAAGGGCAAACAGCTATTCACTACAAAGCTATGATCCTAACCTAATTCAAGATTCCTCACACTAGAGATATCCAAGGAGAGGCAGACTGTCATCTGCCAGGAATGTTTAGAAGACTAAACTACAGAGAAGGAACTGGCTTAGGTGACGATTAATGTATTTCCAACTCTGAAATGCCATGAAGCCAGAAAAAAGAGTACAAGTCTTTTAATACAAGGTGTTGGGTAGTCGGGAAGAAATCTGATTTAGGAGTATTGTGGTAGTGGGCAGTTAGCAGGAGACAGAAAAGCCACCACCCCATATAGTTGGGCGCACAACCCCAGGGGAGTACCATTCACATCCAACATACGAATGGGGCCCTTTCAGAAGCACACAGTGGAAAATGACCTTGTTCATAATAATAACTCTGAATTACCACCCCATTTTCCCCCTAAGATATTCAAAAACAATTTCAGATACTCTGATTTTCCCTCAAAAACACACAGTAGATGAGGGTGATGACTGATCTTCCCATTTTGCAGATGGGAACAAAGAGCTAGAAATAAGTTGACTTGCCCAGAACCCAAGTCCAACAATACTCAGTCAAATGTCACTGACCACAGGAATGGATGTGGTTGACTCAAACATACATGGAAATAGGGATTTTTTTGTGATTAAAAAGATTGCTTTGACAATTCAGAGCTCTGAGTTTCTGAAGAAATTCCATTCGCCTAGAATATAATGAGGCCCCCTTACATTTCAGAGTTCTCTTTAGTCACCTGGGTGTGGGGTCTGTCAAGAGTTGCAAATACACTGAAGAGTGTAGAAAATGCTACCAGGACTTCCTCCCAATTGCATATTCACATTTCCTCCCATAGACACACTTTGGGAAGTCCAGAAATAGCGTTAATGTGGGTCCAAAAAATAAACAAGCAAAAAACAACCAAAAAAAAAACCCACAAAAAAACAAAAACCAAAAACCACAAAACGACAACAACAACAAAACCCTTGACAGACTCAGAGGACCCTGCCCCACGTGCAAAGCTGCACAGGGTGTCAGAGACGCAGGCCATCAGTCTTACGACGACACAGCCTGTACAGGTGCATCTCCATGTCACAATGACCTCACTTTAAGCAAATACATAAACATCCGGATTTCTACAAGATAAAAGGGACTTTCATTTTATGAAATGATATATAGAAGATGCTTTTAAATGAATCAAACTTGTCAGGTACCTTTATAAAATGATATGATGTAAACATTTCCCAGGAAGACTTTTACTGTATAAAGTGGGATACACCTGTAATAATAAAGCTGCAATGAACTTTCAGATCATGGGCTGGGATTCTGCAGCGCTCCATACTTTCTGCATAGCAACACTCCCCTCCTCTTCACTTACAGAGAAGAATTTAAACACTCTGTAGTTGTGTACACAGGACACGTGTACAATAGAAATAAAACTAAATGCTAACTGACAACTATTTCTCATCTCTTTCTCTCAAAGTTCCCAACATTTCAAATCTTAACTGATGTATACTCCCAACAAACGGGAGGCATAAACAGAATTCTCCCCATTTTACAGATGAGGAAACTGAGGCCCAGAGAGGGGGAAAGGACTTGCCCAGGGTCACACAGCAAGTTCGTGGTGGAGCCGGGAACTGAATCCATGAGCCCAAGGCTCTGTCCATTTCCTGTGCCGCAGTTCCCTTCGCTCCTAAAATGGGAACAACATTGCCCATCTCGGTACACTAAGGACAGACCCAGTCTCCCAGCCATGCATATCTGCCCCTGTCTGCATCAAAGTGGTGACAGCGGTCATCCCACTGTGGACACTGGGACCAAGCTTCCCAAACCCACCAGGGCCCTTGACGGTTCTCAAGGGGATTAAGAGACTTGCAACTTTCCAAGGGCAGGGAGCCTACTTCTGTAATTATTTCTGCAGAGCACCACATGCAAACAGAATACTTTTTGGCAATGGACAACTTAAAGGAAGTAGAGAATCAAAATGACTTTCGTGAATTAGAAAGTAAGCAAACAGGCACTTGATAAGCATATACTCCAAGGGCCAACGGGTGACGTCTTACTCCTCCCACCTTTTTATAGAGACCCCTCCCATCATCCCCACCATGCAGGGTCAGTGCTCCCGTGTGGCCCAAGAACCAGTGGGTGGCACACAGGTCAAGGTTAGGGGCTTTTCAGAAGTTTCTTAGAAAAATAGGAACGGAAAATGCAGAAAGCAAAAAGGAGCTGGAGACAGAGTCTGAAACCCAGCCTAAAACCTTATCGTAAGAAAGAAACTCCATTATGTCATTCAAAAATTAGTCACTGCTGACTTCCCCAAAAAGGAAGGAGTAAAATGGGTCTGCGTCCTGGGGAACAGTCACTCGAGAAGTGCTAGAAGCCCCACCTTCCAACCCCACAAGAGAACACCTGACATGCAAGTGGATCGGAGGTGGGACGCTGTCGGCGTGGAGCCTGAGCCCGGGCACGACAAAAAGGGGCAGGTAAGCCGAGGCGGCGATCCTCACCCCTCACCGCCCTGGCTCGGACTCTTACCTGTAGGTCTTGCCGTCTTTCTGATGGTCATCGTCATCCTCAGGGGAGAGGACATACGGGTCATTCATCTCGGGCAGCCCCGATTCCAGCATCCGCTTCTTCTTCCGGCCCCGAGGGGGCTTAGGAGCCACACTGCCACCTCCACCGCCACCTCCACCTCCTTCCTCTGTTAGGGTTGATGCTACCTTCTTGGAGAGGTCAGGGACCACCTGCAGGGCTTGTGAGCCAGGGGGAAGAGCTGAGACAATCATGGGAGCCGAAATGGGGAAGGTCTGAGCTGATGAGGCTGTGGTCACAAGGGAGCCTGAGGGGGACGTGATTACCAAACCGGGACCTAGGATTGGGAGAAAAAGGAGATGGTGTCATGTTGTCCAGTCCTGATCCGAATCCTATTTAACTTCCCCCCAGATCAGTGTCTAATCAACCCCTCACCACCACCCTCCCAGCCCAGAGTACATAGGAAACCCCAAACCCTATAGAAAAATAATGGTCTCCTAACCCCTGTCCCCACCCCACCCCCAGTAACAGTGAGATTTACCCCTTGATTGACTCCCTTCTCTTCTCCACCTCTGAGAACAGGAGACTCCTTGATTCAGAGAAGGAAAGAATGTCACCTCCTCAAAGGCAGGGACCGCATCTTCTACTTCTTTGTATCCCCCACAATGCCTAGCGCATTGCTAGGCACACAGTAGGCACTTAATAAAAATGTGATTGAGGAATCAAACACATATCCCACTCCCCATGTCCTTGGAGCCCTCCAGCCTGGGGTACTGATCATGGAAGATCAACACCTCAGATTGGAGAAGAGCAGAGTGGCTCACCAGCAGTCATCAGTCCTGCAGATGGTACAGGGACCACGGTGATATTCTGGGTAACGGACGCCTGGCTATGTGGGGTCAGCTGGTCTGACTTGGACTCTGTGTCCATACTGATGCCCGAGGGCAGGGACACAGAGGCAGGCACGGTCAGCAAGGTGGGGTAGTGGGGTGGAGCCAGACCACAGCCCTTCTCTGGCAGCAGCTGATCCTTCATCTTGTTGATGAACATTGTGTTCTCAATCTAAAAGGAAAGGAAAGGGGAGGTGAGCAGCCTCTGCAGAAAGAGTCCGATTTCATCTCTTCCCGAAGCACTCTGCGTTGTCTGTCCTCCAAGGAGGGAACAGTTAATATCTCTGTGCTTCCAGAGAAGCCAAAACACAAACGCTAGAATTCTCAGTGACGAGGGACCCGGTGAAATAGCACGTGACTTATCTTGCTTCAGTCTCCACAGTAATAGAACTTACTACTCGAAAGTTGAAAAAACTACATGACAGGGAAGAAGGAAAAAACAACCGCCACCTACCTGTCCTGAGACTGTGGGGATAGAAGGCCAGAAGTATGGGTTAGAATTGAAGTGAGATTCTTCCATTCTACCTGAAGAAAGAAAGAGAGATCACATCACACCGAGGAATCAATCTGAAGCGACTTGACAACCGAGGGGAGATGAGGAGTTCCCGACCTCCTCTTTGGACCTGACCACACGGCTGGGAATTCAGGTGAAGATCTCTGGATCCACCACATTAGTCCCAGAGAGCCGCTCAGCATGAAATCCAACAGAGCCTGTCCTTCTCAGGAGGCTGGTGGAAGAACTGATGCATGTCTCGCTTACCCACAGAATGTCTCCCGTAACCAAGAGACTCGGTATATACTTTCCTTTGGTGACAAAAAGAGGAACTGAAGTCAGGAGCAGGGAAAGGATGTACCCAAGGTCACACAAAGCAAATCACTGACTGGCTAAAAAACAGTCAGGGTCCCTATCCCCGCTCCACTTTTCCTTTATCCTTTTAAATCTATCTTCCTTGCAAAAGAGTTCCAACTGACATACCTGTCGTTCTACACAGCTAGGCCAGAGCACAAAATGCCCAGGCGAATTAAAGAGAGGAATTGGCAGGAATCACAACAAAGATATTTTCTGAGTACCAGATGCTACCTGGGGATCATGCCCCACCAATCCCACCAAGGTCCAAGCATACCCACAGTGCAGCCCTGGGTACCACACATGCAGAGCCGAGCAGTGAGAACCTGGAATGACCGGTTTGGAAGAGGGTTCCGGCACCGGGAGTAGCAGCGCCCCACATCTCTACCTACAGGGATTCAGAACAGGGACAGCGGTGCACCAGAAGACCTACACAGTACTAGACTTTTGTTCTGTATTTCTCACACCTGATGCTTCTGAGAGTTCAAGTTCTTCTCTGCGTGTGGATGATAATTAACCTTAAAACTTTGGGAGTGAGGAAGGAGCAAGAAAAGTAATCCCTCAGAATCCTGATGGGTACGGAACGTAGGCATCCCACCACTCATTTCCCCACTCTGATCACTTCTAGTAAGATGGTATATTAACTGTAGTTATTCAAGAGCAGCTGCCCCAGATCCTGGACTGAGGAAGATCCGGCCCAGCAGAAGGCAGGTAAAAAGGGAGTAAGAGACTGACGGAATGAGGAAATGGTGAACAGCAAGAAATAAACATTATCATCATGCTGTTTCTCGAACCAGAAGCAACCACGATTCTGGGGGGGAAGAAGGACACAGGGGGGGAAGAAGTACATTGCAGAAACTAGGAAAGATCTGTAACAAAGGAGGAAAAACAGAACGGACATCACGCTGGACGTAACTCCACTCCTTATCCTTCTCCAGAAATCTCATCACATGTTTTGCTCTATTAAACAGCACTCTCAATGTTCACAAAACCTATAAAGGGAAGCAGAACTGAATTTCGGCCTACTCTTGCCTAAAAAGTAGCAAAGGAGAGGAGAGGAATGCATCAAATCTCTGACTACAACTTCACACAAATAAGGCTCATTTTTAACTGACTTGAGGATCAACCCCAGACAAATCCTGCTCCCCAATTTATAAAATACACCAGAGCAGTCTCCGACACAGGTGCTAACCTTTTCCTTCCAGCATTAACTTTCTAAAGGGGCCTCAGGTCCTTCTTAGGCAACAGAAATAAAAAAATGATAGGGGGAGGAGCGCCTGGGTGGCTTAGTTGGTTGAGCGTCTGACTTTCGCTTAGGTTATGATCTCGCGGTTCGTGGGTTCGAGCCCCGCGTCGGGCTCTGTGCTGACTGCCAGCTCAGAGCCTGGAGCCTGTTTCAGTCTGTGACTCCCCCTCTCTCTGCCCCTCCCCTGCATACATGTGTGCACTCTCTCTCAAACATTTAAAGAGAAATGATCAGATCACGGTTTGAGGGGATCCAATCTTGCCCAGCTTTTTGGGAAGCAGGGATCACACACTGGACCTACCCACAGTCTCAAACATAGGACTCACCACCCAGTAAGCAATCCTGTATTTAGTGAGCTGAAGGACAGTGGACTCTGTACACACAGATTTTGGAAACAATGCTAGGGGCTCAAACCATAACCCACAAGCCTCATCTGTCTAACCTTCTAGCTGAGAGAAAGGACAGGCAAGAGTCGTGACGTATGGTGGAAATGAGATAGAGAATTAGGCCAGAGAATAAAGAAAAGAGGGTCTAATTATAATTTCCCCCTAAAAAGTCAAGGAAGTAAATACATTACAGATGTGAACATTAAGAAGGGAGGAACTGAAAGCCTGAAAATAAGAGTATCTTCAGATAGAATTCCTCTGTACAACACCCCTCCCCACCAAAACAGATTACATTCATCCATATTGTCCTACAAGTGGCTCAGGGGAAAGTTTCTGAGGAAAATAGCCCCTGTAGGTTCTTATGAAGGAGACAAAACAAAGTGATGTGGAGGGCAGGACAACGCCAACATCACCATCAGCATCTATTAAGTGCTTGTTGTGTTCAGGGCACTGTTCTAAGCACTTTACAACTATCATGTCATTTAACTGCCACAGCAATTAAAGTAGGTACCTCTGTGAAGTAGATACTGTAACCCCCATTCTTCAGATGAGGAAATTGAAGTCACAGAGTCAAAGAGTAAATATCAGAGAAGGAATGTGACTGCAGATACCAAAGAGCAAGTTAAGAATGCGGGTTCTACAAGAGACCAAAACTCTACAACTGAAGTACATGCTCTGCTATTACGACCTGATGCATCAATTAAAACTTAAGGTGTTTCCAGAAATGGATTATACATTTTCCAGGTAATTCTCGATAAATGTTTCCAAAAGTGGAATTTTTGATAAGAGCAAAATGCAGTTAAAGATGATACTTTCTGTCCACAACCCGTGACACTTCACTTAGCTGCCAAGACAACTGATTTTAGAATGATGGAATCAGGGGGCACCTGGGTGGCTCCATCGATTAAGTATCCAACTTCGGCTCAGGTCATGATCTTGTGGTTCGTGGATTTGAGCCCTACATCAGGTTCTGAGCTTGAGCACAGAGTCTGCTTTGGATTTTGTGTCTACCGCTCTCTCTGCCCCTCCCTTGCTCGCACTCTATCTTTCCCTCTCTCAAAAATAAATAAATGATGGGGCGCCTGGGTGGCCTAGTCGGTTAAGCGTCCGACTTTCGCTTAGGTCATGATCTCGCGGTTCGTGGGTTCGAGCCCCACGTCGGGCTCTGTGCTGACTGCCAGCTCAGAGCCTGGAGCCTGTTTGGGTCTGTGACTCCCTCTCTCTCTGACCCTCCCCTGGTCACGCTGTCTCTCTCTCTCCTAGAAATAAATAAAACATTTAAATAAATAAATAAATAAATAAATGTTAAAACACACACACACACACACACACACACACACACACAGACACCTTAGAATGATGGAATCAGAAAGAAAGACCAGACCATTCAGAGGAGGTAAACTGAATAAAAGCCCCCTCTACTTCCCTGGATACCCAACCTATCACTCCGCTCTGGTTCTTAGAGAACAAAGCTGAAGATCAGAACCACAGCTGGTCCTAGGACAAAATGGTAAATGTGTCCTGTGGGCTTCCAATAATATGTCCATCCAACGACACACGGAGACCTCTGCTCACCCAACTAGAAGCAGTATTTGCCTGCAAAGTGACACCTGAGAAATGCTCTACTACTGTTCTAAAAAGGCTGACTTCAATCTCTGTATCCCTGAAATGAGATCAAATGGAGAGCCAAGAAGGAAGGCTCTTGCCAGAATATCACATAAATGGCGCCCCCTGGAGTTGTGTAACAGGGCACCCCTGGCGCCAGATCATTCAAATACCTGTTTACTGTCCGTTTTACCAATTAACCTTTTAACTTTCTATCTTTCATGGAGGAATTCTCCCCAAACCATTCCAACATCCAAGTAGGTCCATACCAACATTCTTAAAACCCGAAGAAGCCCAATGATAGTACAGGGAAACCTCATTTCTACAGAGAGTGCCAGTTTTGATGATTATGCCAACATTTTAATAGGAATAAAAAGGACTGGTTTACCCTAGACTGAGAAGGAAGTGGAAGGCTTTCATTACAGACCCAAAGAGCAGGAAAAAAGAAAAAACATAAGTAAAAAGAAGAATGCTGGTAGATTGAAAATCTGGGTTCTACTTTTCTGAGTTTCAATTTTACTATTGCACTATACCTCAACCATTCTATTAATAAAAAGGGAGGTTTACTATATAATTAAGTTGGATGGCATTTTTCTTTCAAGAGGGTCAAAGAACTACATATTTCTTTTCCAATCTCCGATGACATCTCAAAAGCACTGAGGAGGCGCAGAAAAAGGATGTTAAGTAACACCCATGAAACATTTAATAGGACTTAACTCTTGCCCTAGAGCTTTGTCCATCTGTCCACCCTCCATAGTGCGACCAGCCGTCCAGAAATAAAGCAGTCACTGCCTGCAGCATGTGGTTTTGGTAGACATGGTATAGACCACAATCTCTTTCCTGGTACTTATTACATTCTTTACAATTGTTCTTTTTCAAATAAAACACAGTGTTTCCTCAGGAAAGCAATATTCTCTTAACACAGCAAACCTTTAGAAAGTCGTGAAAGACTTGCGCCAACCAAGCGTAGTAGCTGGAGAATGAACCTAGAAATCAAGACTTCAGGAATTTAATGCTAGGTCCCACATCAGTGGTTGACTCTGAATAATTTACTGTTCTACTAAGTTTCTATCTGAGTAGAGGATGGAGAGGAATAAACCCCTTAAAACAAACTCCTAAGGCACATGGTGATGGGAGACAGCTCAAAAATAAACAAATACATACATACAATGCTTTAAGTGCTCCCGAATGGAAGAGAGTTAGAGAAATATTTCCATGTGACAAGCACTACTAGTGACAATCACTGACAATTCCAGAAAGACCACATAATTACAAAGGTACTACCCACAAGTATCAGATCTATAGCCTACAGCTTAGTAATCATCAACTAAAAGCACTAGCAATAGAGTTGCAAAGAACAATCAGCTCAAATTCAACTACAGAAAGAACTTGACTCACAGATCTCAGACACTCTAGTGAGAAAACCTGTCCCAGAAAGCACAATTGTAGAAAGGCTGCAAAATTAGCTAACGACTTGAAGAAACACAGAGAATAATTTTTTTTTTCTCAGTAAAGAAACAAAATCTCTTTCCTCAACTTCTAAGGATGTTCAAGAAGGGCCATCCGAATAGAACTTGGGACCTTCCTACTACTTGTGAACTCTTCCAAGTACAAAATAACCCAGAACAGGTTTATCCCAAACACACCAACAGGACCACTACTATCCCACAGCTGTCAGTCTGAGCCAGCAACTTTTACCCTGGGGACTGCTGGACTAATGGTCCTCAGTGCCCTGTGGGAAGAAGAGCACAGTGGTTCCCCTGGTCCTGCCCAATGCCATGATAAATGACGGATCCAGGAAATGTGAGGCAAAAAAAAAAAAAAAAAAAAAAGGGGGCAGGGGAAAGGGGGCGGGGCAGTTGGACAAGAGGAGATATGCACTTAATATTTAATTATCAACTTGGCTCAGAGACCTACGGGAAATAAATTTTATAAACCAGTCTGGAATCAGTTCTAGGATTATAAGCTCAGAACTCAAGCTCTTTTGGGTCTCCACATGGTCATGTTCAGGCTACCTAAAATGCTACCACCAGCAAGCTTCATATTTTGAATTCTTGCAGACCTAGTTCTGGAGTCCACGCCATACAATTTTATCTACTTTACTCCAAACTACCCGCGAATCACGTTTTTTGTTTTTCCTGAAAACTTCAACCTGACACACCAACCCTGTGTCACAGATTCTAAGCACTCAACAGGTCCACCTGAAGCTCTCCATTGCAGTATTAAGAATATGAACCCCACTCTAAACTCAGCCCTGCTTGTTCTAAATACAGGAAAGCAATTCCACAAGTTTCACAACAAGGACCACACTACCCATTTGTCCCCAGAGCAGAATCAATTTCTCCTTTGGATACAATGTAACCCTGCTTAGTGATTTCACTGGAGCAGTTCATAATTCATTTCTGAGTATCAGTGGCAATGGATGGGGTACAGTGCTGCTAAATTTTTACATAAAAACTTCCTGGGTATTGTCAGGAGATTACTTTTCTCTCCCAGCAAACACCAGTACTACAACTGCTGTGACCTGAAGAATTCTGTCACGTTGTCCCCAAGAAGCCCATTTAATTATGAGCCCTTCTCCCCCCAAACCAGAAAAGCCATTAAGCCAAAATTGTCTTACCCTCTCTCTCTCTTCCTCCTGTCGTCTTATTCCTTCTCCTTTCCAGGGCTCCTGAACTTTCTGTAAACAAATTGTCTGGGTTACAGGGGCCAGTAAGGGTGCAGCCACCTGAGAACTGCAGAGGCCCTCAGAACTCTTGGGCTGTCAGCAGGGAGTCTGGAAAACAGGCGTACCCCCAACCAACAATCCAAAGATGCAATGGTATAATAAGGGGTGTCGTGCCACCCGCGATGTGGATACGGGGAAATAAACCCAATTCTCAGGAACTAAGATGAACTCTATCACCAGTGCTTGGGTTCCACTCCTGGGCTCAGGCACCGACCGGGTCTTCTTCGCTCCCCGGGGCCACAGGTAACCAGGGGTCAGGGAGCAGGAGACGTGGGAGAAGAGAAGCGCCCCTGCCCCCTGAGGATCGGCCCAGAAGGCGAAGCTGAAGACTGGGGGGATGCACAAGCCCTTGTGTTAGGCACGGTGCCAGTTCAGGCCCAGCCACTTCCTCTGGCCTCCCCCCCACTTGTGCGAGGACTTCGCCCCTGCCTACCCAAGGCCTTGCGCCAAGAAGTACCTCCCTCAGCCTGCACAGGGGTCTATCTACTGGAGACCCCAGCTGTCCCCAGAAAACCTTCGCTCCCCTGAGACAGCCCCTGGGCGCCTTCTCCTTGATGTCGCCCCCCACCCCGTCCTCAAAGACCCTTCTTTGGGACGTCCCTTCTTCCCCTCCAGGGAGCTGAACTCTGCCACCCACCAGCCAGACCCCCCCCCCCTAAGCCCCCCCATTCCTCCCCATCGCCCGCTCCTCCACAACCACTTCCGGTTCCGGGACGGACACACATACAGTCACACCGAGGACCCCCCCTTCCACGCCCCCCCAAGGAAAAGGGGAGGGGGGAGGAGCAGAGAGCTTGGCGCGCGCCGGCAGCAGCAGCACGAGACT
>NW_027529427.1:2384329-2453319 GCF_008692635.1 Crocuta crocuta | reverse complement strand
GGCAGCCGCAGGGCGGGGGCGCGAGGCGGTGGGTGGCCCCCTCCCTCCCTACCCTAACACTCACCCGGAAGTGGTGCTGCAGCTCGTGCTCCCGAGAACCCCGATTCCTCCACGCCCCCTCCCTCCTCCCTCCCCCCACAGGCTCGGAGTAGAGCTGCGGCGGAGAGAAGGCGGGAGCGCCGGAAACTAAAAGGGGGGGAGGGAGGGAAATGGCAATGCAGGGGGGGCGGTAATGGGGAAGGGGGGGGAACGCGAAGGTCGAGTCACTTCCGGGAGCGGCAGAGCACATCCGGCGCTGCCTGCGCTCCGGGATCCTCAGGGCAGAAGTTACGACTAGTAGGGGCGGAAGTGGCCTCTGCCCAGCGACGCGGTAGAGCCTTGTGTGGCTGTGACGCCACAACGGAAGCGAAGGCGGGTTCCGTTAAGGGCAGAAGTTGAACCTTCAGAACTGCGGTCCCGGGCTTCCGGAAGGGACTTCTGGGGAAGTGGGAGGGTGGAAACCGACAGGTTTATGAATTATGCATCAGGTAACGAGGGGAGGTAGGGATTCCTAAAAGACTATGATGGATCCGTTTCCCTTCCTTCAGCGTAGAAGAGGCTGATAGGGGAAGTTACCATTATTTTTTCGTATACTCGCAAGAATGTTTCAATGCTTTGAATGTGCCGGAAAGGATAAGGATGTGTCACTTCTTTTCTGAGGCCCCTGCTTAGGCCCGAAGAGTAACTGATGACCTCTCCCTGACCACACCACGTACGCCTGGCTTCGGGTTTCTGTGTTCTTGTTGCCCTCGTTCACGTCTCGATCTCCTCTCGCTGCTTTACTTTTAAATCTTGCACGCACCACCACCTGATACCATACTGTTTGCTGTCCACCTCTTCCCGCTGCGGTATCGGAGTCCGTGAGGGCGAGGGGTTGTGAATCGCTCACCACTGTATCCTCAGAGCCTGGCATTTAGTAAGTGGTCAGTAAACGTTTGTCGCATAAATGAACCCTTCATAGGAACCCTTTCAGGAAGCCTTACCGGAACGCATAACGGTTGGTTCCCTTTCTCTGAAGTTGCACAGCATTTAGTCTGTACCTTTTGTTGCTCTTTTAACTATTTCGTATATAGGACTCTTAAGCAAGCTTGTCAGTTCCTCAGGGAAGAAGCTGTCTCCTACATGGTATCCTTCCCGCAGCTTTGATGAATACACAGTAGATGCTGAATAATCTATGCTATGTGAGTAAATGAATGCTGCCTCCAGCCTGCACCCTGATGTGACCAGAATCCCCCTGGGCTGAGGTCTATTTTGACCGTAGCAGAATTGAAGTCCCTCCTGTTGACAGTAGGAGTCCCTTGCTTAGAGAGCAAAATAGCCCTAATAGGAGCAATTGTAATGTCCACCTTATAGATAATGAAAGTAAGATTCTGAAGATTTAAGTAATTTTTTTTTCAAAGTTACAGCAAGGAAGTAACAAAGGACACCTAAAAATAAACGTTTAACTTAAACGTTTAAAGAGAAAATATGTATCTTTGGTTTGTCGTAGTTTGTATCCTTCTGGAAGTGTCTACTTTCTTGATTACATTTTGGGGCACTTGTTTTGTGTTAACTGAGTAGCAGCAGTTGGCAGGATAAGATCTTAAGGGCTCAGCTGTGACCAGACCTAGTTGCTGCCTGGGCTAGAAGCTGCTAACTCCAGAGACGTTGACCTTGAGGGCTGAGATAGAGAAGTGGGAGCAAAATAATGGTGATCATTCTCAGTCCCGGTTCTCCTCTCGTTCTTTTCCTGTTTACATTAACTGGTGCTCCCTGAGCCTCAGCGTTTCCAACTGTCACCCCCTGCTCCTGCCCTTGCTATAAGAAGCAAGTTTTAAGTGCTTTGAACTCCTTAGAGAAGAGCTTTAGAGATAAATGTGGGGCGGAGGGGGAGGAGGGCTGTTAATTTTAGCCTGGGGTTTTCCAGCTGGCACACTGTTTCCATCTTGAATCACTTCCACACCCTGAGCTCTGCCTGGGAGAACCCTCCTCCTGGGGGCTTCCCCATTTCCTGGTTTGGTCTGAGCCATCATGGTAAGCATTCCAGAAAAATGCTTAAGAGAAGCCTGGCTGAGTCATTTGATGCACAGCTCAGGAGGCAAAAAAAAAAAAAAAAAAAGCATAATAATGATGAGAAACGCTGGTCCCAGTGGTGCTTGTGAGGTATGGCCTCCTAGAAGCAAAAGAGTAGCGTGGCCATTGTTTGCGTTCTTGGGTCTGTAACAAAGCAGTGACACTCTGCCTCTACCACTTACAGCCTGCAAGGACTGCCAGAGGCCTCGTGGTCTGTTTCAACTTTATGAGAGATAAAGGTTAAGATCTGTCCCCAGGGCCACCCAACGCTTCATAGTTATCACTACAATGTTATTTAGTTGGGGATATTTCCTTTAAAACAACTGGAAAGACTAGGGCGTCTCCTTTCTCCTCTGTCTGTCCCTGTCTGACTCTCCACGGGGGAATGAGGGTGTTTAGGGAGAAGGAACAGGTAAGGATTTCCCAGTGTCTTGCTGGTGTATTTTAATGTATTTAAATTTAGAGAAACAGCAGGCTAATCAGGCAATAATTAATTCCCTCTTCATTAGGGGCCTTCATGCGTGCCTTTTGCATATGGATGAGCCTTGGGGTCACACTGTCCCTCTGAAGAGCTACAGTTGCAGAGAGCGATAGAACCCTGGTGTGCTCTCCAGGCCCTTGAGCTCCTTCCCCTTCTAAGCCAGTGCTCCTCCCCCCCCCCCCCCCCCACCACGACGTGGGATCCACGGTGGTTTGCGGCCAGGAAGTGACCACGGTGTGCGGCGGAAACGGTTCTACAGGTTCCACCTGGACGTGTCAGGGAGTTTGGATCTGAGGAAACCCGGGTGTTGACGGCGCATGNCTGACAGGGACTAGATTCCTGGGGGGAAAGAAGGGCAAGGTTAATGAGGCATCCTCTCCCATCCACCGGGGATCCCTCCCTCACTGCCCCCCCATGCCCTCAGCATCTCTTCCTGCACCCTCAGGTTCCATCCAGCCCTCTCCCTCCCACCAGCTGCCGCTGGGATCTCTTCGGGTGCCACTGGGTTGACTGTGAGCCCTCCTCGGCAGCTTGTTGGCTTTGCACCTCCGCTTTTAGCTGGCTCATCACTCCTTGGCCCAGCTCTGCCCTCTTCCTCTGTAGCGGTCTGTCTTTCTTAGAGAGTCTGATGCCCCGACTGCACATACTGCTCGGATCCTGAGAAATACACTCCCTCCTCTCCACTCACCATTGTGTGCTGTAGGAGTTCAGCCACACTCCCCTGAGTACACAGTAAAGGTCCCAACACCTAAAACACACACCTACCAACACTTATGCGCTCCTAATACTTGCTGCAAAGATAAACACGTGGAAGCATTCAGAGTCCAGAGCAGCCTAGACTGCCCTCCGGCACATTCCAGTCTCCTCTCCTGCCTGGAGCTCCCCATTTTCCAGGGAGCCAAGTGGGGCACAGATGGGGGGGGAGAAATGGAACCTGGGTAGTTACCATGGCAACAGAGCCTAGCAACAGCTGAGAAGCTGATGTGTGGGTTTCTGCAAGGCTGTCACTAGAGCCAAACCTAGAATGGGGGGCTCAGAGGTGACTGATCCCAGCTGGGCAGCCTGTGTTCCCTCCCCCAAACCATACCCCTTGATTCCACTCCCACACGCTAGCAGGGCCTGTCTCTCAAGAGAGGGCAGAGTGGGGAGAGCCAGTGAGAGTTAACCACAGGGGTTCCAGTGCTGTACGGCTTTTGGGGGGCAGCTGTGATGGGAGCAAGTTAGGGAGCAGGGCTCAAAATAAACCAGGCAGGGCAGCCTCCTCTCTGTGGCCCCTCCCATCTCTTCCCGCTGCTCCCTTTTTTTCTTCTCCTTTCACCCTTCACCCTCCATCTGTCTTATCAGCTCTCTCCTTTTCTCGCTTGCTCCATTGCCTGTCCCTGTACTTAATTTTCCCTCTCCTCTGCCTCCTTTCTCATGGTCGCTCTTGACCTTCACCGACAAGTTACTAGCAAGCCACTCTCCTGGTGTCTCCTGTTCTGGCTGCTCCCCTCAGCTTCTCTTTCCATTCTGTCCCAAGTCAAAACTCCAGAATCCTAACTCTACGTCAGAGCAGGCCCAGGTCACGCTGGGTCTTAAGAGGCTCCCACCCACCCCCACCCATCCCCCACCCTGTGTCTCCTCCCTCTTGGCTGCCTGTTGCTCCTCTCCCTCTCCTCTCTCCAGGGTTCATAAGTAGAACTAGGGGACTCAGGTATCTTGCAAAGGCTTTATTTGAAAATTTTGAAACTTACATCCCACAAGAATTCAAGATTATCACCACAAGAAGAAAGAGATAATACAAAAATATATATCACAGCATAGGAGCCAGGTAAAGAGAGGAGGAAGGGAGAAAGGTGGGAAAATGGCGAGAAGTAGGGACAAACGTGGGGGGAGGGAGGGGGGACCACGGAAGGAGGGAGAGGAGGAGTGTGAGGGAGCCCAGGAAGGGGAAGGAAAGATTGGGAGGCAGAGCTCCCAATGGCCTTGAACCAGCTGACCCCAATCCCTGGCAGCCTAGGTGGAGTTGGGGGGGTGGGGGGTGGCCCTTAGGGAAGCTGGAAAGTGGAGGACTGGCTCAGGGGCTCTGAATTCCAGAGAGGGACCCACACACAGACAGCCAGGACAGACAAGACGAAAGGGACTCAGGAAGAAGGGAAGGGCAAATGGGAGCCCCTTTCTCATGTAGTGCAGCAGGTGACTCCCCAAAAACCCATCTCCCAGACAACAGAATTTAGCAGTGGAGTGGGGGAGGAGTTTGGGGGCCTCACTACCCCCATTCCCGTGGGGGAGCCCTCAGGGTAATGAGCACGCCCTTGGGGTGGGATAGGGAAGACGATGAAACATTGACATTGCTTGGGATGGGACCATGACAGATGGGGGCATGAGAAGCCCCCAGCTCACCTCCCACCCACCTTTGGGGCAGCATGCAGGGGCCACAGAAACTGGATCAGTGGGTGTGTGTGAGGGAGAGCGTGAGCACAACACATAACACCACAACATGGGGCCAGGAAGTGCATGTGAGAGGTAATGAGAAAGTCACCCACTGACCACTGAGTGACTGAACTGAGCATGGAATGTGGAAAGAAGAGAAAGTGAAAGTGTGAAACAAAGAGAGAAGGTGAGGGATGGGGAGGGGAGGTGTGGGTGGAGAGAGGGTGCAGAAGACTGGCTGTACAAGAGCACAAGTGTGTGCAATGGCCCGGGAGGGTGTAGGTGAGTGTGCAAGGCTTTCATGTGAGTGTGCAAGGGTGGGGATGGGGGACCAGAAGCCACAGATGTGTGAGGCCCCCACCTGAAGGAGGGTGAGCAGGTAAGATCGCCTATTGGGCCAGTGAGTGTTCCAGGGTGGTGTGCAAGGGCAGGAGCCAGGAGCACCTGCGGCCCCAGCTCCCACAGCCGCCCCGCCCTCAGTGGGATGGGGGCTGTGCCGGCCCCTTGGCCTCCTGCTTGGCGGCACCCCAACATTGGGGGGCATCACAGATTCACCAGGGGAATCCTGAGAGGAAGATGGAAAGGGCACAGTCAGGAACCATGGGGTAGGCCAGAACTGAAAGGAAGTCCAAGGCAAAGAAAGGGACTCAAGGAGAAGAGGGCAGAGTTGAGTTAAATGGCAGCGCGACAACAGGACATAGATCCACAGAGAGCGGGAGACGGAAGGGTCCCCCAGAGAGGAGCTGGTCCAGTCCTAGGAAGGTGCCTCCTCCCCACCCACCCGCGAGGGAGCACCCCCAACCAACGCTCCAGCCCCCCCGGCCCTCCCGGCCCTTTGCCCCTGCCCTCACCGGTTCAACTGGAAGGCTGGAGCCCCCTTGGGCTGGGGCATCCCAGGCCGGGGTCCCCCTCGGGGCTCCTCATGGTCAGGGGTAGGGGAAGGCGAGTCCCCGAAGGCCCCCAGCACAGTGACCCCCGCTGGGGACAGGTCCGTCAGTGGCTGCTGGCTCTCCTCCTGCCTTAGGGCACCTTGCTGCCCAGAGGGCCTGCGCCGCTTCTGGCTTCGGTCCCAGCTGGTGCACCAGAAAGAAAAAGGTTCTCTCACACACTTAAGAAGCCCCCACCCTGGGCTTGCAGTGCTGGCCACCCCCACTCAGACACCCGACATCCTACAGCAGAGAAACTGGCCTCTTAACAGTTCCCTACCTCAAATCTCTGGAGACAGAGTGTNGGACCTGGTCCTGATCCACACAGAATCAGTACCACCTCCCAACCGACACAGAGTCCCCCAGAATTGCTTCCTCCCCCATGTGTACCCGGAAGAGCCATTTCTCCTCAGCAGGAGCCCGGCTAAATCTTTTTCTAGTTCAAAATCAGCTAATGACCTGGACACCTGAGTCTAATGATTCTCTCAGTAAAGTGTGAAGGACTGAGCGACCCATTATTAAATGCATGCAAAGCGCTCCGGACTTTCTCACTTTCTTGCTTCTCCCCAGGCAGCCCCAGGAAGGGACCCCGCAGACCCGGTGAGTTTTCTCTGTCTTGGAGGAAATGCCCCTCAAGGCATCCCTTGCCAGCCCCCAGTGCACGTATTGTATTTCCCTGGGAAAGGGAATTTGCCCTGATTTCTCACTGTCTCCCCCGCCCCAAATCCCTACCACTTTTTTCCAAGGTCTTCCTCACCACAGACCACTTCCTATCCCACCTCCAGCATAAACACCGCCCTGGCTCCTGCCCTCCTTCCAGCCAAACACTGCCAAACATCTGGCCCCATCTGCCAGCACTGCACTGGCCCTCCTCGCAGCTTACCAGAACTTGAAGATGATCCCAGTGGCCACGAGAACAATAATGATGGAGATGGTAATCGTGACATAGAGCTGGGGGTCCACACCTAATTGGGGCGGGGAGAAAGTTTTAAGGAGGCCTGAAGTGGTAGGGGCCAAGAGGGAGGAGGGGAGTGGGATCAGGCTTCAGGTTCAGCTAAGTTTACAGAGTGTGGCCGTCCGGATCCACATCGTCCAACTCTTTCTGCTTCCCTGGACCCTCCCCCACGCCCCCCACCTTTATTCTTATCATCCACTTTCTCTGGAGTTTTCAGTTCCTTTCCTCCACGTTCCCAAATCTTCTGTATGCATGTGATGAGGAGGAGGCTCCAAGGTCAGAGAGAACCCCTCTCTCTGCACAGAAACTAGGGGGTAGAAATGTCCATCTGTGCCCTAGCCCCACCGCCAAGCTACTGGCCCTATCCTGGCATTCCCTGAGCTGAGACGTCACCCTGAAGGTCCTTTCCCTTCACGGTGTTCTTCTGCACAGAATACTCCCACTCCATTTTCAAGGTCCAGCTCCAATGTCAGTTCTTGGAAGGTGTCCTGATCCCCAGGCAAAAGTAATCTCTGCCTTCCCTCTTTACCTAAAAACATGCTATGTAAGCTTCTAATAGAGCATTTATTACACTGACTCATCCCTGAGTGTTTACACATCTGTCTTCTCCAGTGGACCTGAGCTCCTCCAGGGCTCAGACGGCGTTTCATCTCTGCCTCCTGGGCCAGCACAGTGCCTGACACATTTGTGGGAGGAACCAACAGACAAGGACTCTGTTGCCGCCCTTAGAGCTTTCAACCAGCCTCGCCAACCCTCACCCCTACCAGCCTCTCCTACCACCACTCACCTTCCCCACGGCCCCCAAAAAGGAACGGCCGCAGGGTGGCAGGTGCTTCTCCAAGGATGAGCCCATCTCCATCACCCCGCATGGAGTCTGAGTTGGGGTGTGGGGTTGCCAGCCCGTGGGGGGCTGCAAAACCATAGTCCAGAGGCAGAAATCCAGGATTGGCAGAGTTGGGGTCCCCCCCATCCTCTCGAGACACTGTAGGGCCCCATACGATAGCCCAGGGGTACTGCGATGAGGGTGGCCCCTCCTCAAAGCCTGAGGGGGTGGCGGGGGGCGCAGTGCCCGGCAGGACTTGGCGTCGAGATCTTGGGACCCGAGGGGACCGGCTTGGTGGGGGTGCCCGCTCCCACACGCACACGTGGCGTGGGGCAGAGGGGCCTCCCCGGGCGCAGGGGGGCCGGGCCGGGGCTGGCGGGGTTCGAGGGGAGGAGGAGGAACCTTGAGCAGGTGGTGGGAGGGGCAGCAACAGCAGTGGCCAGAGAGGGAGGAGGCGGGACAGCAACAGCGCAGGCCTGCAAGAAGGGAGAGAGAGGGGGTGAGACTCAAGCCCCCCTGGCCTGATGTGTGGAGAGCACAGGCTCCTACCAGAGATTTCGGGCTGCCTCCCTCCAGCTTTCTCTGGAAAAGCAGGCGGGCCTTGGGAAGACTGGCCTCATGCCCTACCTTCCTAGGGTCTGGCCCTTGGGATAGAAGGCCCAGGATGGACCCAGGAGGAAAGGGCCCGGACCCCAGGAGAAGTGGCCCCCAGGCTCCCTCTGCTGTGCCAAACTCACCACATCGTGGACTTCATGTCTGAGGTCTTCCTTCCTCAGCTGTGACCCAGATTTTTCAGCCTTTACTGGGGGAGAGAGGGGGGTCACATCTCAACCCCGTCCTGAGTGCTTCCCCAGCCCATTCAGCCACCAGTCCTACCCCCACCTGCCCTCAGAGGCTTCCAGCTGCCGCTTAGCATCCTTCTAGGGGGTGAGGGGGAACTCGCAGAGTGGTTCCTGTCTAGCCCCCAGCCCCTATCTACTACCGCCCAGAGATCCCAGTAACTTCCCCACCTCAGGGTCTACTCTCTCTTCTCTGGCTTCCTTCCTTCTCACTTCCTCTGCTCACAGCTCCGAGCTCTTGTTGGAGCTTAATTTAGAGCCAAGAACCTTGTGATTCCTTGAGCACCTACCACTAGGGAGGGAGTCTGAGAGTGGGGGAGGGAAGAGGAAGTCAATCTGAGCAAGTGTGTGAACGTGTGTGGGGGGTGCACAAGGGGAGCATCCCAGCCCGGGCTCTGAGTCCCAAGCATTTCCCTTATGCCGGCCCCCAGGAATCTGCATCTTCGGGGGAAGGAGAATAGGGACAGAGGATCGGAAAGGAAGAGAGAAAGACAGAGGTGGCTGGGAGAAAAACTACAGAGTATAATTTTTGCTCAGTGTTAAGTCATCCACATGCATAGGTGCTCTCGGAAGGGAGGTGGAGCCGGGGAGAGGCCACCCCCTCAAATGTTAACTGTCCTGGGTGGAGAGTCCCAGGAGAACCTAGATGGTTGGTTTTGAAAGAGGAAGGACATGTTCTCGGAGCTGCGGGTGGTGGATCCAGGGGGGCCAGGCTCCCTAGAGTGGATGAGGATATGACACCCTGGGTCCTCTAGATTCTGCACATTAACTGCTCCCAGAGAATAACAGGGGAATACGATGGGGGAAAGTCTGGGGATGGGAAAGGGGAGCGGCCAGAGGGGAGAGAGGAGAAGGGGTAAGACGCTGCGAGAGGGAGGGGTGGTTGAGAGTGAGGAGAGGAGAAAGGTGAGGAGGAAGCGGGCACAGCGCACTGGGTGAGGGGGAGTAGTCAGTCCCGAAAGAGAATGGACTGGGAAGGAGGTGAGCACAGAAGACTGGAAGCTTGCAAGATGCTGAAGGGAGAACAATATAAGAATACAGGTGAGAGACGGAAACCGGGGTGGGGGTGTGTGTGTGTGAAGGGGTCGCAGGATCAGGGGAAGAAGAAGGAAGGGCAGGAAGGAGGTCAGGGAAGGAAAGGTCCAGGCAGGAAAGGGAAGGGAGAAAAGAGGTGGAGAAGACCAGGGATGGGGAGAAAAGATATGGAAAAAGCAGAGAACATAATACAGAAGACAGAATGAGAAGATGAAGGGGGGTGGGGGTTTCCGAAAACGGAGCAGCAAAGATGGAGGAGTTGGAAATTGTTTCTTCAAATGTAAAGGGATGTGGAGCTACGGAAAGAGATAGGGATGGGGGCCCTGATGGGCTGAAGGGAGAGAGAGAGACGGGAAGAGAAGAAAGCAGGAGGGAGGGAAGGAGGGAGGAAGGAGGTTAGAGCGAACCAGTGGAGCGGAGAAGGGCTGAAGGGGACATCGGTGGCCAGCTGACTCCAGGAGTCACTTGCCTTTCTGCCTTGTGCATCCCTCCTCCCCCTAAAACCAACGTCAACTCCAGTCCCCGAGCCCCGCACCCTCTTTAGCCACCCCCTCCAGGAAGCCCGCAGTCCCTAGCTTTGGCGCGCCACCCCCACCCTCTCCTCGTTTCTCACCGACCTGTTGTGCGCAGGAGACGAGCTGGGGGTGGGGCGGCAGCCTTGGGGTCGGGGAACCGGGCCCCATCCCCACGGCTGCCCCGGGCCCACCCCTCCCAGGGGCCCGAGCTCCCCGGACAGGCTGGGAAGCGGCGAGAGTGGGATGAAAGCGAGCACTGGGAGGTCAGCGAACGCACTCCGAGGGAGGGAGCCCCGAGAGCAGGGACCCCCGGCAGGAGGCTGCACAGCGCCGAGGCTGAGCTGGAGGCGGGATGGAGGCGGCCGCGGGGACGGTGACCGCTGCGCCAGGAGNACGGGGTGCTCGGTCTCCGCCTCTCCCCCTCCCGCGGTGGGCCCCGCACCGTTTAACCCTCCCGCTGCCGTGCCGCAGGAGTGCGCCCAGCTGGGTCCCAGGTGGAGGGTGGAGAGGGCAGCGGAGGATGAGCGCCAGTCTGATTCCCCCGCCGCCCCGGGTTATGGTGGCGAGCTTCTCCACCCCTTTCACCCAACTCCACGGACCTCCATGCTCACCCCAGTCAGCGTCTGAGATTCTGAGTCACCTGAGCCTCTGCGTCCCTAACCGCGTCTCATTCCTGGTGGAGATTGCAGAGCGCTGGGCATCAAGGTGGGGCTGAGGGTGATGGTGAAGACCTCGAACCATCCTTGGATTATCCCAAGGCTGATCCCCCGTTCCACTCTGGTCCTGCTTACAATGCATTCTCCCCGCAAGCAACTCAAATGATCTTTAAATTAAGTGGGTGGAGTTGCATTACTCAGCTTTTCTAGCACTCAGATTATCCAAATTCCTTATTGTGACTTACAAGGCCCTATAGGACCTGTCCACTAGGTTGCTTTCTGATTTCCTCTCCTAACCCTCTTTTTGCCCTAGCCACACTGGACCTGATCTATGTTCCTAGAACTAGAGGATCTTAACCTGCCCCTGGGCCTTGGCACTTACTGTACCCTGTGCCTGAAATGTTTTCCCCTGGCTTTTCACAAAATGACTCACTCTTTTCATTAAAATTTCACTGAGATCCAATCTCACCTCTGAGAGGCCTACCCTAGCCTTTCTATCAAAAGTAGCTTCCCCCATCCCCCTCTCACTCCATCCAACCCCGTCCCTCTCTACCATGTTTTATTCTGATTGCACAACTAGGATGCCACACTCTCCTAGTTTCCTTCAAGCTTGCCTTCCCATCCCCAGTCGTCTTCTGCTCGACCTCTAAATGTTAGCACTTGCTAGGGCTCAGTCCTTGGCTCTCTGCTATTTCCACATTCTGTGTCCAGTGATGTCATCCAGTCCCAGGTCTTAAATACTATGTAAATGTCAGCGAGTCCTAAATTTATATCCAGAGCTCCAGACTCATTTATCCAACAGGCTGCTTGACATCTCTACTTGGATGTCTAATAGTCATGTGAAACTAATGTGGCTAAAATAAATGTCTTGAAGTCTTCCCCTGCCGATTCATTGCTCTCTGAGTGACCCATCCTGGGACATGACAACTGCTTGTTCAGGCTGGAAACTTAGGAAACATCTTTTCTCCCATTTCCCTTTTCTCACTGATTCTTGCCCTGGATCTAATTCACCAGGAAGTTCTGTGAGGTGGGCTCTGCATCCAAAATATATCCTGAATCCCTCTACTTCTCTTCATCATTTGTCACTTCCATCCTGGTTGAAGTCATCATCGCTTATCTGGAAAAGGGCAACAGCTTCTTAGCTGGTCCCTTGCTTCTGCTCTTGCCCGTTACAAACTAGTCTTCACAATATCTAGAAATATTTTTATAATCTAAATTATATCATGTCATGCTCTTCCCTGCTTAAAATATTTGAGTGGCTTTTCATTGTACTTGTAATAAATCTGAACTCATTGTTAGGAGAGGCCCTCCAACCTGTACTCCTTCTCGATATTCAAACAATGCTCCTGCCCGATCAGATTTCTTGTTGTTCTAGAACATCTGAAATCATTCCCTCAGCACCCCAGCACTTTTGACCCCCCTCTTCATGAAAACCTTTGCCCACCCCTCATGCTCTTCTTCACCTGGTTGGCTCCCTCTTGTCATTCAGTCACTCACTCTGTTTCATCAATATGATTTTTCCTTTTTTTTGTTTATTTTAGAGAGACAGTATGCACATGAGCAGGGGGAGGGCGGAGGGGAAGAGAGAGAAAGAGAATCCCAAGCAGGCTCCATGCTCAGCATGGACCCCAACATGAGGCTTGATCCCACAAGCCCAGATCACCATCTGAGTCAAAATCAGGAGTTGGTCGCTTAACCAACTGAACCACTGAGGCACCCCTATTTCATCAACATGTTCCCAACTCATCCCTTTCTGAAATGATCTTGTATTTGTTTACTGTTCATCACCTCCCCTCACCCCTGCCAGCCATAGGCTAGAGAACAGAGATCTCATTTGTCTTGTTCACCCTGTATCCTACCTCAGAGCCTGGCACATAGTAGATGTTCAATATTTATCACTTAGTAAATTTTGCCTGAGACCCCTGCCCACTCTGAATTCTTCATTCTCTTTTCTACTCTCCACCTGCCTTTCCTCTCTGTCTGCCTGCCTTCCCTGGTCTCTGCCCTGTGCTGAATGCTTTAGGTTGAGTCTCTGCTCACACCCACGCTCCTCCAGATTCTTGCCCTCCATGCTCTGCATTATTACTGTCATTAGCCTGGCACTCCCGCCTCCCGGAAGGAAGCCTGCCGTTCTGACCAGCATCTGCAGTGGCTGCCCTCCTGTTTGTCTGTCCCTGACAGCCCTTCATTCCGAGAAACAACAGTGAGTGAGCCACCCTCCTAATATTTCCCTGTGGCCGGGGAGAGATGGTACGCGTTGAATGCAAACCAGACTATGTGAGGCAGGGTGTGCAAATCATGCCATATCCTGGGCCACACTAACCCCATATCCTGAGGATATGCTGTAAGAGGACTCATTAAATGATGGGTGTGGGTCAAATTTATGAAGTCACTATCACTACATATATAAGTGCCTATTACACTGAGGACTTTGGATCATTATCAATTATTTTTCTAGTAGTCTTTTTTAAAATTTTAATTAAAAAATTTTTTAACATTTATTTATTTTTGAGAGACAGAGAGAGACAGATCATGAGCAGGGGAGGGCAGAGAGAGAGGGACACACAGAATCGGAAGCAGGCTCCAGGCTCTGAGCTTTCAGCACAGAGCCTGACGCGTGGCTCGAACCCACGAACTGTGAGATCATGACCTGAGCTGAATTTTTTTTGTTTTTGTTTTTTTTTTTAATTTTTAAAGCTTAGTTCTCTAGTTTGAGAGAGACAGAGAGAGGGAGAATCCCAAGTAGGCTCCACACTGTCCGTGTAGAGCCTGACAAGGGGCTCTATCTCATGAACTGTGAGATTATAACCTGAGCTGAAATCCAGAGTCAGACACTTAACTGACTGAGCCACCCAGGTGCCCCTATTTCTAGTATTCATTCTTTTGACGACTCTTTCTGGAACACCTCCCATGTGCTGGACACTAGAGTAGAGAGCAAGAACAAAGTCATCACTGTCTTCATGGAATTCAGAATCTAGTGAAGGAGACAATGAAATACAGAGTGATGAATGTGTCTTCAGATGAATTTGAGGACCTTCCCACACTCCACAGTCTATAAATCCTCTCCCTGTGTCTGGATCTGCTGGAATCTTTATCATTATCTCCTTGCTCATTGGGGTTTCCCAGTATTTTTCAGGGTAAATTACTGTCTGTTTCCTGTCTTCAAATGTCCAACGTCCTTCTGAACTCTTCCCACTCCCAGCTGATGATCTTGCTTGTTGTTTTTCTGAGAAAATAGAAGCAGACAGAAGAGAACTCTCCCTCACCCCCACCCCCGCCTCCACATCCCAGCCCACCTGTCCTTCTGGGTGGGGGGAGGTCCCAGGCCTTCTCAAAGTCTTCACTCCGGTGGCTCTCCTCCCTCTCCTGGGCATCACTGTCCTTTCTATTTGATTATCCCAGCAACATGTGAGCACATTGTAATTTCTTACAGCCTAAAACAAGCCCTCTTTAGCTCTATCTTCCCCTCCCATGTCTGCCCTTCTCTACTTCCCTTTACAGAAAAGCATCTCAGAAGACGGCCTCTATTCACCATCTCTTCCACATCTCCTCCCATTCTTTCTCTTTCTCTTTTATTAACTTAAATTCAACTATTTAATTTTTTTTTAATGTTTACTTATTTTTGAGACAGAGACAGAGCGTGAGTGGGGAAGGGGCAGAGAGAGAGGGAGACACAGAATCTGAAACAGGCCTCAGGCTCTGAGCTGTCAGCACAGAGCCCGATGAGGGGCTCAAACCCACCAACCGTGAGATCATGACCTGAGCCGAAGTTGGACGCATAACCGACTGAGCCACCCAGGTGCCCCTCAATTATTTAATTTTTGCAACTCATTATTTTGAATGTGTAATACACTCACATGTCCAAGAAAAGTTTTCAATATATAAAATGGTGTATAGTCAAAGTTCTCATTCTTTCCCCCATCCACCATCTTTCCAGTTCCCATTCCTGCCCTCAGTGTGACTAATTTCTATGCATTCTTCCAGTTTCTGCATGCACAAGCACATAGTAATATAAATTCTTATTCCTCATACGTTTTACATGAAGATTGGCATACTGTGTATACTATTCTACATCTTTCCTTTTTCTTTTTTTTAAGTTCATTTATTTTGTGAGGCAGAAGGAGAGAAAGAGAGTGCATGGGAGGGGCAGAGAGAGGGGGAGAGAGAGAATCCCAAGCAGGCTCCACACTATTAGCACAGAATGCAACTCAGTGCTCAAACCCATGAACTATGAGATCATGACCTGCGTTGAAGTCAATTGGATGCTTAACTGAATGATCCATCCAGGTGCCCCTACATTTTTCCTTTTTGACTCTTACTGATTTGTAGGAGTTCTTTATATATGATGGATACTAATCTTTTGTTAGCTTTATATGTTGCAACTATTTTCTCTTTTGTGAGATATTTGTGACCTGTCCTTTATTTTTTTCATGACATATTTTGATTATCAGAAGTTCTTCATTTTGATATAGGCATATTTATCAATCTTTCACTTATGATTATGCTTTTTGCATCTTATATAAAAAATGGCTCTACCTTCCTGGTCAGAAAAATTTTTCTTAGATATTCTTCAAAAGATTTTAAAATTTTGCTCTTTATACTTAAGTCCTGAGTCTACCTAGAATTGATTTGTACATGGATTTTTACAACAATCTATTTTGCATTTTTTGATATGGAAAATCAATGATCCCAATCTTATTTACTAAATAGTCCCTCCTTTCTGCCTGATCTGTTTTGCTAACTCTGTTATGTAATAAAAGTTCTATATGTACATTGATCTGTTTCTGGACACTATTCTGTTCCATTAGTCAACTTTTTTAAACCTGCACCAATAGCACACTGTCCTATAGCTTTAAAATAAACCTAGGTATCTCTAGAGCAAACACCACCTTGCCAATATACTCTTTTTTGGGAATATTTTGCCACTTCTTGGCCATCACCATATTTGAGAATCAACTCGTCGGGGTGCCTGGGTGGCTCAGTTGGTTAAGCATCCGACTTTACTCAGGTCATGATCTCACGGTTCGTGGGATCGAGCCCTGTGTCAGGCTCTGTGCTGACAGCCAGCTCAGAGCCTGGAGCCTGCTTCGCATTCTGTGTCTCCCTCTCTCTCTGACCCTCGCCTGCTCACGCTGCCTCTCTCTCTCAGAAGTAAATTAAAAAAAAAAAAAAACATTTAAAAAAAAAAGAGAAAGAGAATCAACTTGTCAAGTTCCACAGGATTTTGATTGGAATTGCACTGAATCCCAAGTTCAATTTGAGTCAGATTGACATCTTTTGGATACTGAAATTTCTTATCATGGATTTGGGATATCTTTTCATTTATTTAGATCCTTAATATCTTTCAATGATATTGTGTCATTTTCTGCATACAGATTATGCACATCTTTCGTTTTATTCATTCCTAGGCACCTCATTGTTTTTGTGTTATGGTAAGTGGTATCTTTAAGATGACATTTCAGGGACGCCTGGGTGGCTTAGTCGGTTAAGCGTCCGACTTTCCCTTAGGTCATGATCTCGCGGTTCGAGGGTTCGAGCCCCGCGTCGGGCTCTGTGCTGACTGCCAGCTCAGAGCCTGGAGCCTGTTTCAGAGTCTGTGACTCCCTCTCTCTCTGACCCTCCCCTGCTCACGCTGTGTCTCTCTCTCCTGGAAATAAATTTTAAAAAAACATTAAAAAAAAAGAGATGACATTTCAAATTGGTTTTTGCTGGTATATAGAAATGCAATTGATTTTCAATATTGGCTTTAGGGCCAATCACTTTTTTTTTAATTTTTTTTTAATGTTTTATTTTTTAGGAGAGAGAGAGAGAGACAGCGTGAGCAGGGAAGGGTCAGAGAGAGAGGGAGTCACAGGCTGAAACAGGCTCCAGGCTCCGAGCTGGCAGTCAGCACAGAGCCCGACGCGGGGCTCGAACCCACGAACCGCGAGATCATGACCTAAGGGAAAGTCGGACGCTTAACCGACTAAGCCACCCAGGCGTAGGGCCAATCACTTTGATAAGCTCTTTCTTCTGTGTAATTTTTCTATAGACTTTTTGAATTTTCTACAAAGACAATCATGTCATCTGCAAATGATGGCAGTTTGCGTTTTCCTTTTCAATACTATGCCTATAATTTCCTTTTCTTGTGCTGACCAGGACCTTTAGTACAATGTTGAATACAAGCAGTGATAGCTGGCATCTTCCTTTTGTTCCCGGTTTTAAAAGAAATGCTTCCAATGTTTTCACAGTAAGAATAGTGTTTTCTTAAAAAATAACTTTTATCAAGTTAATGAAAAATCCCTATTGTTCCTAGTTTGCTAAGAGTTTTGTCATGTATGGGTGTTGAATTAAATGCTCTTTAAAGCTCATTTTTATTGTGAAATATAACACACATAAAGACAAATGTAACAAAACATAAATATAAAATATATGAGGGAAAACTTACGGATGGAATACTCCTGTGACTACCATCCAGGCTAACTAAAAAACCCTTACCAGTGTTCAAAAAGGACTTGTGTGTCCCTACTGGCTCATACATCATTCCTTCCTTGCCATAGATAAGTAATATTCTGACTTTTATGGCAATCACTTCTCATATGTGTGTACATTCCTTAACTGTATAGTTTCGTTTGTCTGACTTTGAAGATACATATATATAATACTATATGTATTTGTGATGTATGTAGAAGTGGAAATAATGTATCATAGGGCATCTTCCTCTTTACTAAATAATGCTAACCTCTTTCCCAAAGTGGTTTAACCACTTGCGCTCTCATTAACTGTATATGAGAAGTGCTTTTACTGTGTATTCTTGTCAACATTTGATATATTCAGACTTTAATTTTGGCTATTTTGGTTCATACAGTGATATTTCATTGTGGCTTTAATTTGCATTGCTTGATTACTAATGAAGTGGAGCAACTTTTCATGTTTGTTCACCTTGTGGATTACCTCTTGTGAAGTGCTAGTTTAAATCTTTAGTTCATGCTTATAATGTCTATTGTTAGGAGGGTTTTTTTCCTATTAATTTGTAATGTTTCCCATTAACTTACACATCGTGGAGACATCCTTTGTTAGTTATATATGTTATAAATACTTCTTTTTATTCTGCGACCTGTCTTTTGATGAACAGATGTTCTTGGTTTCTTTTTTTTTTAATCATAAGCTTAAACATTCTTTATTAAAAATATTTTTTAATGTTTTTTATTTATTTGTGAGAGAGAGAGACAGCGTGAGCAGGGGAGGGTCAGAGAGAGAGGGAGACACAGAATCTGAAACAGGCTCCGGACTCTGAGCTAGCTGTCAGCACAAAGCCCCACGCGAGGCTCAAACCCACAAACTGTGGGATCATGACCTGAGCCAAAATTGGATGCTTAACTGATTGAGCCACCCAGGCACCCCTGATCAATCTTTTTCTTTATATTTACTGTATTTGAGTCTTAAGAAATACTTCCCTACTCTGAATTCATGAATAAAATCTATATTATCTTCTGTGAGGTATTTATTTGTTTATCTATTTATTGGTCCATTTATTTATATTATTTATTTAAGGTTTATTTATTTATTGATGGGGCAGGGACAGAGAAAGAGAGAGGGAGAGAGAGAGAATCCCAAGCAGGTTCTGCAATGTCAGTGTGGAGCCTGACATGGGGCTCAATCTCACAAACTGTAAGATCATGACCTTAGCTGAAATCAAAAGTTTGATGCTTAACTCACTGAGCCACCCAGGCATCTCCATTCTTTCGAATTTTCTACATATGCTATCATGTTTTAATATTTTCTGTATATGGAAACAGTTTGCTTCTTTTTCATCTAATCCTTTATCTTTTTTTCCTTGTCTTAGTGCTGTAGTTAGGATCCCCTTTACAAGACTGAATACAATTAGTGATACCTGTTATCAGATTAACAGGTTCCCTTCCAGTTTTCTAAAATGTTTTTTTTTAATGTCTTATTTATTTCTAACAGAGAGAGAGAGACAGCGTGAGCAGGGGAGGGTCAGAGAGAGAGGGAGCCACAGACTGAAACAGGCTCCAGGCTCTGAGCTGGCAGTCAGCACAGAGCCCGACGCGGGGCTCGAACCCACGAACCGCGAGATCATGACCTAAGCGAAAGTCGGACGCTTAACCGACTAAGCCACCCAGGCGCCCCTAAAATGTTTTTTTAAGTAGGCTTCACACCCAGCATGGAGCCCAGCACAGGCCAAACTCATGACCCTGAGATCAAGACCTAAGTTCAGATCAAGAGTCAGATGCTTGTTGATACTACTCAAAGCGATCTACATATTCAATCTATCAAAACCTATCAAAATAACACCAGCATTTTTTACAGAGCTGGAACAAACAATCCTAAAATTTGCATGGAACCAGAAAAGACCCGAATAGAAAAAGAAAACAAAAGCTGGAAGCATTACTATGCTGGACTTCAAGATGTATTACAAAGCTGTAGTCATCATGACAGTATGGTCCTGGCACAAAAACAGACGCATATATCAGTGGAACAGAATAGAGAACCCAGAAATGGGCCCACAAATGTATGGCCAACTAATCTTTGACAAAGCAGGAAAGAATATCCAATGGGAAAAAAAAGTCTCTTCAGCAAATGGTGTTGGGAAAACTGGACAGCAACATGCAAAAGAATTAACCTGGACCATTTTCTTTCACCATACACAAAAATAAACTCAAAATGGATGAGAGACCTAATCATAAGACAGGAAGCCATCAAAATCCTACAGGAGAAAATGACAAAAACTTCTTTGACCTCAGCTGCAGCAACTTCTTACTTGATACGTCTCTGGAGGCAAGGTAAACAAAAGAAAAAATGAACTATTGCGACCTCACCAAGATAAAAATCTTCTGCACGGTGAAGGAAACAATCAGGAAAACCAAAAGATAACCGACAGATTGGGAGAAGATATTTGCAAGTGATATATCAGATAAGGGTTAGTATCCAAAATCTATGAAGATCTTATCAAACTCAACACCTAAAAAACAAATGATCCAGTGAAGAAATGTGTAAAAGACATGAATAGACACTTTTCCAAAGAAGACATCCAGATGGCTAACAGACACTTAAAAAAATGCTCAACATCACAGGGAAATACAAATCAAAGCCACAGTGAGATATCACCTCACATCTGTCAGAATGGCTAAAATTAACAGCTCAGGCAACAACAAATGTTGGTGAGGATGCAGAGAAAAAGCAACACTTTTGCACTACTGGCAGGAATGTAAACTGGTGCAACCACTCTGGAAAACAGTATGAAGTTTCCTTAAAAAATTAATAATAGAATTACCCTGTGACCCAGCAATTGCACTACTAGGTACTTACCAAAAGGATGCAGGAGTGCTGTTTCAAAGGGCACATGAACCATAATGTTTATAGCAGACCTAATGACAATAGCCAAAGTATGGATAGAGCCCAAATGTCCATCAACAGATGAATCAGTAAAGAAGATGTGGTATATATATACAATGGAATATTACTCAGAGATCAAAAAGAATGAAACCCTACCATTTGTAAAAACGTGGATGGAACTAGAGTGTATTATGTTAAGCAAAATAAGTTAAAGAAAGACAAATATCATAGATTTCACTCATATGTGGGATTCAAGATACAAAACAGATGAACATAACGGAAGGGAAGAAAAAATAATATAAAAACAAAGAAGGAGACAAACCATAAGAGACTCTTGATACAGAGAACAAACTGAAGGTTGCTGGAGGGGTGTTGGGTGGGCCAATGGGCTAAATGGTTGAGGGGCATTAAGGAGGACACTTGTTGGGATGAGTACTGGGTGTTATATGTAAGCGATAAATCACTAAATTCTACTCCTAAAATCATTATTACACTATATGCTAACTAACTTGGATTTAAATAAATTTTAAAAAAAGAGTCTGATGTTTAACTGACTGAGCCACCCAGGTGCCCCCCTAAAAGATTTTTTTTTTTTTATCACAAATGCATGTTGATTTCATCACATGCTTTTTCTGGATTTATTGAGATGGTTGTGTGATTTATTCCTTTAATCTATTTTTTAAAATCTTTTATGTTTATTTATTTTTGAGACAGAAACAGAGCATGAGTGGGGGAGGAGCACAGAGAGAGGGAGACACAGAATCTGAAGCAGGCTCCAGGCTCTGAGCTGTCAGCACAGAGCCCAACACGGGGCTCGAACCCACGAACTGTGAGATCATGACCTGAGCTGAAGTCAGACGCTTAACCGCTTAACCGACTGAACCACCCAGGCACCAATCCTTTCATCTATTAATATGTTGAATAAAATGAATGCATTTTCTAATGTTAAGCTACCCTTGAATTCCTGACATAAATTTAAACTAGTCTTGGTGTATTATCTTTTAGCACATTGCTGGATTCAGTTTGTCAGCGTTTTATTGAAGATTTTTGTGTCTCTGTTAATAAATGAGATTGGCCTATAATTTTCCTTTCTAATATTGCCCTTTTCTGGTTTGGTTATGAAAGCAATTCTGGTCCCATATAATGAGTTGAGGAGAGTCCTTTCCTTTCCTATTTTCTGCAAAATTTATATAAGATTAATATGATCTGCATTTTGGCAGTTTGGTGCAACTTACCTATATGATGTTTTTCTTTTTTCTTTTTTTTTAAATGTTTTATTTATTTTTGAAAGAGAGATAGAGACAGCATGAGCAGGGGAGGGCCAGAGAGAGAGGGAGACACAGAATCTGACGACAGGCTCCAGGCTCTGAGCTAGCTGTCAGCACAGAGCCCGACACGGGGCTCAGACCCACGAACCATGAGATCATGACCTGAGCTGAAGTCAGGCGCTTAACCGACTGAGCCACCCAGGCACCTCTGTATGATGTTTTTCTTAACTCTTTCTTTTTCTTTCACACCTCACATCTAATCCATTTGCAGATTCTCTTTATTCGAGCTTTATATTAAATTCCAAATCCAACTACTTCTTACCTCCACTGCTACCACCCTCATCTAAGCCACCACCATCTCTCACTTGGATAATTGCTATGGCCTCCAGACTGGATTCATTGCTTCTATCCATGCAGCCATCATATTAAAAAAGAAATTTTTAAATAAGTAATCTCTACACCCAATGTGGGGCTTGAGCTCATGACCCTGGGATCAAGAATCACACACTTCACTGACTCAGCCAGCCAGGTGCCCTGCGGCCTTCCTATTTTAAGCATATGGGTCAGATCCTGTTACTCATTTCAAATCTTCCACTGGCTGCTCATCGCACTCAGAGTAAGAACAACCAGAGTCCTTACAATGGGCCACAAGATCCTGATAGGATCAAGCCACCTTGTTCTCTCTGACCTCACCCCCTACATCTCTCCCCTTGCTCACTCTGCTCTAACCACAGAGGCCCCCTTGATGTTCCTCAGACACATCAAGTATGTTCTCATTTTGAGACTTTATATTTGTAGTTGGCTCTGCCTGGAATTCTGTCCCCGTAAAAATCCATAGGACTTGCTTCTTTTTCTTCTTTTAATATCTCTGCTCCACTGTCACCTTATCAGAGAGGCCTTTTCTGACTACAATATATAAAATAGCAGGGCACCATCAACTCTTGATTTCGGCTCAGGTCATGATCTCATTGTCTTGGAATCAAGCCCTTCATCAGGCTCCACACTCCACTGAGTATGGAGCCTGTTTAAGATTCTCTCTCTCTCTCTCTCTCTCCCCCTCTGCCCCTCTCCCTCCCCACTCACATGTGCACTCTCTCTCTCTAAAGTAAACTACATTTTAAAAATGAATAAATAAAACAGCAAATGTCTCCTACATTCTCCCTACCCCTCTCCTGCTTTATTTTTCTTCATAATATTTATTGCATCCTGACCATTAACATACATATGTGTGTATTGCCTGAGTCTCACAACAGGAATGTAAATACCCAGGTATTTTATCTATATGCCTAGTAGCTAAAAGAATGATTGGCTATAAGAAGTGCTCAATATATAACCTTTTGAATCAACGATGAATATATTATTATGTGTCTGATTCCTTGGTGTCAGTCAGCTTCTCTAGCTTTATTTCAGTGCATTTTGTTTTCCCTCCTTAACATTAAAAACAGAGCACAACCCCCCTCCCCTGCATGGTCTCATACATAACTGTCAGTAACACGTGAATGAATGAATGTTACTTCTTAGGCTTTGCTTAAATTTCATTAGTTCCCATCCTCCAGTTGGAGACCTTTACTTTTCTGCCCTTCTCCTCTTTCCTCGTCTCTATTCCTTTGTTTGTTTTTTTAAGATTTTAAAAAAATATTTATTTATTTTTGAGACAAAGAGAGAGCAGGATAGGAGCAGAGAGAGAGAGGGAGACAGAGGATCCAAAGCAGGCTCCGTGCTGACAGCAGAGAGCCTGATGTGGGGCTCGAACCCACAAACCATGAGATCATAACCTGAGCCCAAGTCAGACACTTAACTGACTGAGCCCCCAGGCGCCCAAGGACTAGATCTCAGGTTATCTCTTTCTCTTTCTTCTCTCCTTTCTTTCTGTTTTTTCTTCTCTTTCTTCATTTTTCTTTCTTTGTTTCTTTCTAGATTTAATTTTTTAAAAATTACCTCCGGGGCGCCTGAGTGGCTCAGTCGGTTAAGCGTCCGACTTTGGCTCAAGTCATGATCTCACAGTTTGTGGGTTCAAGCCCCGCGTCAGGCTCTATGCTGACAGCCAGCTCAGAACTTGGAGCCTGTTTCAGATTCTGTGTCTCCCTCTCTCTCTGACCCTCCCCTGCTCACGCTCTCTCTCTCTCTCTCTCTCTCAGAAAGAAATAAAACATTAAAAAAAATTTTTTTAAAACCTCCACACCCAATGTGGAGCTCGAACTCACGACCCTGAGATCAAGGGTCATATGCTCTACTAGCTAAGCCAGCCAGGCACCCCTTTTCCTTCTTTTTCTTAACACAGTGTCTAAATCAGACAAACTTGCATTTGGATCTCAGCTACTTATACTGACCTTCAATAAATTATTTAACTTCTGTGATCCTCAGTGTCCTCCCAGGTTAACTAAGATATTGATATGCACCTCAAAGGGTTGTTATAAGGACTGAATAACAACAGCAACAACACCCTACAGCTAATACCAAACTTAGTGGTGAGAAACTAGAAGCTTTCTCACTAAGATCAGGTACAAGCAAGGATGTCTCTTCTTTTTTTTCTTCTTTTTTTTTTTGTTTTTAAATTTTTTTTAATGTTTTATTTATTTCTAGGAGAGAGAGAGAGAGAGACAGCGTGAGCAGGAGAGGGTCAGAGAGAGAGGGAGTCACAGACTGAAACAGGCTCCAGGCTCTGAGCTGGCAATCAGCACAGAGCTCGACGCGGGGCTCGAACCCACAAACCTCAAGATCATGACCTGAGCGAAAGTCGGACGCTTAACTGACTAAGCCACCCAGGCGCCCCCAAGGATGTCTCTTCTCACCATTCCTCTTCAACTTTGCACTGGAAATCCTTGCTAATGTGATAAGGTTAAAAATAAATAAGTAAATAAAATTTTAAGGAATAGAAAAGGCATACAGATTGGGAACCAAAACATAAAACCGTCTGTCTTTACAGACGACATAACCATTTATGTAGGAAATCTGAAAGAATTGATTAAAAAAAAAAAACCCTCTTGGAACTATTAAGCAACTATAGCAAGTTTTGGGACCCTTGGCTGGCTCAGTGGGTAGAGTGTGTGGTTCTTGATCTCAGGGATGTAAGTTCAAGCCCCAAGTTGGGTGTAGAGATTACATAAAAATAAAATCTTGAAAACAAACCAATAAACAAACAAAAAGCCCAGAAGTCAATTGCTTTCCTATATACCAACAATGAACGAGTGGAATTTGCAATTTAAAACAACATTCACATTAGCACCCCCAAAAGTGAAATACTTAGGTATACATCTAACAAAATATACATAAGATCTATGGGAGAAAAACTATAAAACTCTGATGAGCAAAATCAAAGAAGAATTAAATAAATGGAGAGATAATCCATCTTTATGGATAGGAAGAATCAATATTATCAAGATATCAATTCTTCCCAACTTGACCTTTAAGAGTCAATGCAATCCCAAATCCCAGCAAGTTATCTTAAGGAAATTAACAAACTGGGGCGCCTGGGTGGCTCAGCCGGTTAAGCGTCCGACTTCAGCTCAGGTCATGATCTCATGGTTCGTGGGTTTGAGCCCTGCGTCGGGCTCTGGTGACAGCTAGCTCAGAGCCTGGATCTTGTCTTCGGGTTCTGTGTCTCCCTCTCTCTCTGACCCTTCCCTGAGCATGCTGTCTCTATTTCTCTCTCAAAAATAAATAAAAACATTTTAAAAATTAAAAAAACAACAACAAACTGATTCTAAATTTTATATAGAGAGGCAAAAGGCCCAGAATAGCCCCTACAGTACTGAAGGGGAAACACAAAGTGAGGAATCTGAAACTATCTGATTTCAGGACTTACTATAAAGCTTTAGTAACCAAGGGGCACCTGGGTGGCTCAGTTGGTTAAGCATCGACTTTAGCTCAGGTGATGATCTCACGGTTTGTGGGATCACACTCTGCATAGGGCTCCGTGCTGACAGCTCAGAACCTGGAGACTGGTTTGGATTCTGTGTCTCCCTCTTCCTCTGCCCCTCTCAGGCTCTGTCTTTCTCCCTCTCAAAAATAAATAGAGGGGCGCCTGGGTGGCTTAGTCGGTTAAGCATCCGACTTTCGCTTAGGTCATGATCTTGCGGTTCGTGGGTTCATGCCCCGCGTCGGGCTCTGTGCTGACTGCCAGCTCAGAGCCTGGAGCCTGTTTCAGTCTGTGACTCCCTCTCTCTCTGACCCTCCCCTGCTCACGCTGTCTCTTTCTCTCTCTCCTAGAAATAGATTAAAAAAAAAAAGAAAAGAAAAAAAATAAATAGACATTTAAAAAATTAAAGCTATAGTAATCAAGATAATGTAGTATTGGTGAAAGAATAAACAAATAGATCAGTGGACCAGGATAGAGAGCCCAGAAATAGATCTCCATAAATATAGCCAAGTAACACTTTACCAAAAGAAAACAAAACAAAGCAAAACAAAACAAAAAGAAAGCAATACAATGGATCAAAGATAATCTCTTCACTTTCAGTGACTGTGAAGCTGGGGAGATCTTGGCCTGGCCAAGGATGTCAGATCTCATTGTACTCCTAACTCTTCAACCTTTCTCTTAAGCCTCTCACTAAAATGGTTTGATCCTCTCNGAGGGGGTATGCAAAATATTGCATGAATGAGTGGAAGTGCATTCTGGGGAGAAAGGCTTTGGCTTTATCAGATTCTCAAAGGGAGATTGACCCCCCCCCCAAAAAAAAAAAAAAAAAAAAGATAAACTCTTCAACAAATGACGCTGGAACAAGTGTACATTCACGTGAAGAAAGAAAAAAAGAAAGAAAGAATGAATGAATGAAAGAAAGAAGTAATTAATTAATTTAGACACAGAGTTTATACCCTTGACAAAATTAACTCAAAATGGATCACAGACCTAAATGCAAAATGCAAAACTATAAAAACTCCTGGAAGATAACATAGGAGGAAGTTAGACAACCTTGAGAATCTTAATGCCTTTTTAGATACAACACCAAAGACACAATCCATGAAAAAAATAATTATAAGCTGGACTTAATTAATATAAAATTTTTCTGTTTTGGGGTGCCTGGGTAGCTCAGTAAGTTAAGCGTCTGACTTTGGCTCAGGTCATGATCTCACGGTTCGCGGATTTGAGCCCCGCATCGGGCTCTGTGCTGACAGCTAGCTCAGAGCCTGGAGTCTGTTTTGGATTCTGTGTCTCCCTCTCTCTCTGACTCTCCCCTGCTCACGCTGCCTCTCTCTCTCTCTCTCTCAGAAATAAATAAAATATTAAAAAATATTTTTACAGCTATAAAAAAAACAACTTCTGTTCTGCAATAGACCAATTAGAGAAGAGAATGAGAAGACAAGCCACAGACTGGTAGATGATATTTGCAAAAGACACAGCTGATTAATTTTGGTAGCAAAATACACAAAGAACTCTTAAGACTCAACAAACAAGAGGGGTGCCCTGGGGAGCTCAGTTAAGCACCCAACTCTTGGTTTTGGCTCAGGTCAAGATCTTACAGTTCATGAGTTTGAGTGCTGTGTTGGGCTCTGCACTGCCAGTGTGGAGCCTCCTTGGGATTCTCTCTATCTTCCTCTCTCTGAGCCCCGCCCCCTTCTCAATATAAATAAATAAACTTGGGAAAAAAGCCTCAACGAACAAGAAAACAAACAACCCAATTTAAAAAATGGGCGAAAGACCTTAACAGACACCTTACTAAAGACATACAGGAGGCAAGTAAGTACATGAAAAGGTGTTCCACATCATATGTCATCAAGGAAATGCAAATTAAAACAAGGATACACCACTACGCATCTAGAAGAAAGGCCAAAATCTGGAACAATACCAAAAGCTGGCCAGGATGTGGAGCAAAAGAAACTTTCATACATTACAGCCATTGTATTGTACAATGTGGGTACAGCCATTTTGGAAGACAGTTCGTGGTTTCTTACAAAACTAAATATACTCTTATCATATGATCCAGTGATCGTGCTCCTTGATGTTTACTCAAAGGAACAGAGAACTTTGTCTACATCAAAACCTGCACATGGATGTTTATAGCACTTTTATTCATAATTGCCAAAACTTGGAAGCAACCAAGATGTCCTTCAGTAGGTGAACAGACAAACTGCAGTACTTCCAGACAATGGAATCCTAGTGGTGCTAAAAAGAAATGAGCTATTAAGCCGTGAAAAGACATGGAAGAATCTCAAAGTGCAAAAATCCCATATGAGAAGGCCACATACAGTATGATATGCTTTCCACTCTATGACATTCCAGAAAAGGCAAAACTGTGGAGATAATGAAAAAAGATCAGTAGTTGCCAGGGGTACAGGGTGGGGAGAGATGAACAGGTAGGGCACAGAGAATTTTTCAGGTGGTGAAAATACTCTGTATGATGTTATAATTATGAATATATGTCATTATACATTACCCAAATCTACTGAATGTACACCACCAAGACTGAACCTATAGATAAGCTATGGACTTTGGGTGATTATAATGTGGTCAATATAGGTTCATCCTTGGTTTAAAAAAAAAGATACCATTTTGGTAAATAATGTTGTTAATGGGGAAGTTAGGCATGTCTGGGAGCAGGAGTTATTATGAGAAATCTTTGTACTTTACTTTTAGTTTTATTGTAAACCTAAAGCTAAAAATAAAGTATTAATTTTAAAAAATTATTTTAAGTAGGCCTCATACCCAACATGGGGCTTGAACTTTGACATCTGACAACTCTGACATCAAGAGTCACATGCTCTACAGACTGAGGCAGCCAGGCAACTGTAAAAAATAAAATCTTGGTGTGACTGGGTGGGTCAGTTGGTTGAGTGCCCAACTCGTGATTTTGGCTGTGGTTATGATCTCAGGGTTGTGGGACTGAGTCCCATGCCAGACTCTGTGATGAGTGTGGACCCTACTTGGGATTCTCTCTCTCTGTCCCTCTCCCCCACTCTCTAAAATAAATAATACTAATAATAAAGTATGAATGAAAAGTTGAACAAATAAAGACATGGCACATAATAGAACATATGTGGACTCTTGTTCTTTCCTCTTATTTTTCTTTTTCCTTTCCTCTTTAAATAATTTTTAATGGTTTGTTTGTTTGTTTGAGAGAGAGACACAGCATGAGCAGGGCAGGGTCAGAGAGAGAGGGAGACACAGAATCAGAGGCAGGCTCCAGGCTCTGAGCTGGCAGCACTGAGCAAGATGTAGGACTCGAACCAATGAACCATGAGATCATGACCTGAGCCAAAGTTGGATGCTTAACTGACTGAGCCACTCAGGCGCCCTTTCCTTCTGTCTTTAAATCGCTAAGATTGGACTCATTAATTCTTTGGCTCTTTCAAACTTTGATATTTTAGTATGCTTTTGATTCCTTCTCCTCACTTTGCTGTGTCATCTCTTCCATTATTTTCTCCTTCTTTTTCTCCTCTGCCTCTTCCTCCTCCTTTTTTGGTCCTTTCTCTCACCTGCCCCTCAACTCCTTTCTCTGGTTCTGCTTCTCATTTGCTATTATAAACCAAGCCATGTGGACCATAAACGTTGAGTTTGAAGTCCCTTCAGCTCCAGCAGTCTAGCAGTCCTGTGATCCTCTCTTCATTTATGTTCTCTTTTTCCTCCATTTTCTCTTCTTCCCATTGCTTATAAATTGCTTAATTTCCCTGGGCCTCAGCTTTTCCAGCTGGAAAATGGAAACAATACTAGATTGTTATAACATGATATGAATTAAGTGAAGATCTTAGTTCAGCGCCTAACACAAAGGCCTCCAAGATGTCATTAAGTTTATTCTCATTTGACCTTCTGCAAGCCCGGTATGAAATATAAACACTATAGAAATATTAGTTGTTTATTATTTTCCCTAAAGTACCATGGTGACATGGAAAAATGGTTTCAGGCTTGAAGAAACCTGAGTTCCAGGCAAATCTCTAAATTCCTATGAGCCTCGGGCGCTGGCTGGTTCAGTCAGTTAAGCATCCACTCAGGTCATGACCTCACCGTTCCTGAGGTAGAGCCCCGCGTCCGGCCCTGTGCTGACAGCTCAGAGCCTGGAGCCTCTCTTCAGATTCTGCGTCTCCCTTTCTCTGACCCTCCCTGCTTGTGCTGTCTCTCTCTCTCTCAAAAATAAATAAACATTAAAAAAAATTAAATTCTTATGAGACTCAATTTCCTTATCTGTAAAATGAGAACAATAACAGATGCCTTCCTTCCACCTAGGAGTCTTTCCTGTCCAAAGAATTAAAAGATTCAGTGCACAGGAAGGCATCACTCTACCATGATAAATGGTGTCCTGGAGTCACACGGGGGGTGCAGTATAGTTATGAGAGATAAGATGCCTGACCAACAGTAAGCACTCAATACATGTTACCTATTATCATTTCCTTTACTTTTTCCACTTCTTTCCCCTCGCTTCTCAAAAAAAAAAAAAAAAAAAAAAGGCGGTCAAAAAAGGTGATCCTTGCTGCTAAACCTCTATCATTGATTCTTGCCTCTCCTTCCTATCTCCTCCTCTCTACCCCCCCCACCCAACTTTTTCCTTCTCCCTTTTTCCTTCTCCCTCTCTCTTTTTCCTTACAGCTTCCTTACAGCTTTCCTGTCCCTCAGGCACCGTGTGCAGCCCCGGATCTCCAGATTCCAGGCAGCTTAGATCTGACACACAACCACCCGATACCTGCTGGAGACCAGGACTCCGTTTGCATTTAGCGTCTAGCCCTCGCCCACCAATAAAGTTTTATTGAAACGGAGCAGGAAAAAAAGGCGCCCGTCATTCTTCCTCAACAACCAATCAGAGAGTAGAATGACGGACGCTCGCGGGAGCTTCAGCCGTCGGACGGCGGGGTAGGGGCACGTCCCGCCCCAAACCGGCCTCGTAAGAGCGGAAGTACGACCCGGAAGCCAGCCATAGAGTTTAGTGGCCAGAGCGACTCTGCAGGGAGGTGGCAGGAAAGGCTCAGAACAGCTGCCGGAGGTGACGGAGCAGCGGCCCCGCCCGGTGTGCTGGAAGACGAAGCTTCCAGGTAGCGGCCGGCCCGCAGAGTCTGACCCAGGGTACGACTGGGCAGTCGCCGTGAGCCTACGGTCCCTGGGCGGCCTCTTTAAGGGAGGGGGCGGAGCCACGCGGAAGGATCTTGGGGGTGAGGTCACGTGGTTGGGGGCACTTGCGGGGCACCAAGGAAATTTGAGGGAGCGTTGTTATTGGGGTGGACACCATGTGACGCCCCTTCCCCCACTACATCCTGTGCCTTGGGGTTCAATGGGGTGCACGTGGTGGGGCTTGGGATTGGCCCAGGGATGGGGGAGGGGGCGTGGCAACCCTGTCTCAGCCAGGTTTCCTTCAAAGTGGTCGATTGTAGGGTTCCTAGATCCGAGTGTTAAACGGCTCCACCTCCGATGCCTACTTGCACAAGTGACTCAGTGCCTCCGCGGTCCAGCCCCTGACCCCTTGCTTCTCGGCCAGTGTTCAGGGACCTCCAGCTTCACATCATCTTTCCTTGCAGCTCCGGCTATCCTGAGCCCAGGAGCCCCCAGCTCAGTGCAGCCATGAGTGCCGAGGTGAAGGTGACAGGGCAGAACCAGGAGCAATTTCTGCTCCTGGCCAAGTCGGCCAAGGGGGCAGCGCTGGCCACACTCATCCACCAGGTGCTGGAGGCCCCTGGTGTCTACGTGTTTGGGGAACTGCTGGATATGCCTAATGTTAGAGAGGTGGGTTCCTGGCCTGGAGAGCCCGCAGGGAGGCTTGGGGCGAAGTTTGCATTTGAGAATGGGTGGGCGGGGCTCACTGGCAACCCCATAACCATAGAGTTGAACAAGAATACGGTGATGCTTCATTAACAGCTGGCATAAGTAAGTAGGCAGGAAAACCTCTTCGTTCTTTTTGGTGATGAATGATCTGTAAAACCCGGCATTTTTGGTTTTAAGCAAAGGAACGTGGTTTAGAAAAGGAAGTCTGATTCCAGCCTGTCTCTGCCAATGTAGTAGTTCTTAATAAAATCGTGTCACCTTGGTCAGGTCTTGTTTACTTTAGGATCTCAGCTTTCTCTTTTACAACTGGAGCTGACACTGCCCTTCACTGTTAATTATAGAAATCAGGTGAGATTATGGGAAGCGTAAAGGCCAGTACAAATGGAAGGCACGAACATGAAACTGGCATGCCCTCCTCTCACCACTTTTTCCCTTTGCTAATTCGCCTAAGTTAGGTAAGTGTCCAGAAGTGTTAGAAGGTGTCTTTAACCCAGAGATGTGCGGCAAGATGCTAGGAACAGAGCAGAGAGAACTGTTCAGATAGAGGAGGCAGAGTTAAAAGTCTGCAGTACGTGGGTCACCAAGATGTCTGACATTAGCCCAGGTCCTGAGCCACTGTGGCTGTTATATGTGCAAACTGTGTTCAGTTCTTGAGGGCCAGTGATTGACTGAGTCAATGGATTTAGCATTTTGGGATCACTCTGTGGTATGGAGAAAACTGGCTGCTTTCTTTCCCGGCTTTCCTCTGCAGTGGAACTAAAGAGGGTCCATTAAGGGAAAAGAAGTATTTATTGGGTGTTTGTTTATCTTTCTGCTAGTCATCTGAGAATACCGGAAAAGTACAAGACACAATGCAGTCACAGTGCTTATGACCCTTCTAAAACTTACATTCCAGTTGCAGAGATCAGATAAATGGATATGGATGTGTAAATTATTTATTTAGCAAACATTTATTGGGAGCCCAAAACATGCAGAGCGCTGCTCGGCCTAAGTGGGCTCCCAGGGACTGGGTCTATAATCTTACTGGAAAGAAAGATATTCTTGGATAGCCGCCTAAGGGTTTGATTGATTAAGTGCCAGAATGAGTGATCAGTAATAGAAGAGGAGATCTGGGGGGCTGACCGGGGTGATGAAAGCCTCCCGGTGCAGCGGGTCTGACGCAGAGGCCACAAATTCCAGTGCCTGCTGAAGCCATGTAGCCGTCAGAGATGAGTAAGGCTAATGCAGCAGTGTTGGGTGAATTGGGAAGTACAGCCTACTGCCTAAAGATATTCAGATTCAGAAATATGAAACACACTCTAAGGACCAGAACACAGTTTGCTGTGTGTGTGTGTGTGTGTGTGTGTGCGTGTACACATGAGTGTGCGTGTGCTGCTGAACACTCTGAATGTTTTCAATTCTGAATTTAGGGTAGGAATTGAAAGTGTATGGAGGAAGAGGGCATGTGGGCTGGGGGAATAGGGTAAACAATGGCCTTGTGGTGGAAATGAGGCCTTCCCACGGGGAGAGTGATCAGAGAGGCAGAGAGGTCCTGCCAGTGAGAGCTGATGGGAGAGGGGCCAGATGGGGCCAGAAAGTGGAATTCGGAACAGGGTAAGGCTGGGAAGCAGGGGAGAGGCCCATCTTGTCACCTCTTCCTTCCTATTCTTGCAGCTGGCTGAGAGTGACTTCGCTTCCACATTCCGGCTGCTTACAGTGTTTGCTTACGGGACATATGCTGATTACTTAGGTAACCAGAGGGCTGGAGCTCTGAGTAGTGGAGATGAGAGAAGGGCGATTACTCTCTCTCTTATTTTAAATGTTTATTTTTGAGAGAGAGAGAGAGGGCGCATGCGGGAGCACCCTTGTGTAAGTGTGGGAGGGGCAGAGAGCGGGAGACAGAGCATCCAAGCAAGCTCTGTGCTGTCAGTGTGAGCCCATTGTGGGGCTCGAAATCACAAACTGAAATCACAAACTGAGATCGCGACCTGAGCCGAAGTCAGACGCTTAACTGACTGAGCCACCCAGGTGCTCCAAGAAGGGCAATTTCTGAAAGAACTTAGATGGAATTGCTGGGATACCCTCCTAGGGTACATAGGTCAGGGTCAAGACTTGAACTGGCATGGAAAATTTAAAAAAAAAAAAAGCAAGGAAAGGAGGCTAGAAAGTGTAATCCGAATTTCCTACACTTCCTCCTTTTTTCCCAGCTGAAGCCCGGAATCTTCCCCCACTCACAGAGGCTCAGAAGAATAAGCTTCGACACCTATCAGTTGTCACCCTGGCTGCCAAAGTCAAGGTAAGAGTCCCAGTCCCTCCTGCCCCCAGTCCTGAGCCAAAGAGGCATGTCCCTTCACAGACGGCCTATCTGAAGGGAACTTGCACTCAGACAGCCATTGTCCACACTGTTGTTCCGCCTCCCCACCCCCACCACGTCCTCCAAGGTATCTAAACTCTACTACTTGCAGCCTTTCAGCCTGAATCTTATTTTCTTAGTTTTCTATTTTATTTCTGTTTTTCATTCAACACTTTTTGCATTTTGCATCAAAATAGCAACCGGGATGCCATTCACTTGATAAACAGTCACCCTCCCTGCTAGAGAAAGTTCCACACCAACAGCCTCAGCTTTCAGATCTGAGAACAAGACACTCTTCTGGTGAAGTGCTAGGTTTCTATTTGCTAGAAATATCTCTAGGTTCAGTTAGGTTCAGGTCTTTATTAGATACCCATCTCCCCCCCATCTACATTCTCCCAATTATTACTCGAGTCTCTTGTCCTTTTACATGAATCATGCGTCTCTCTGTTGTGAGATGCTCTTTGGAAGGAGGTGGAGTAGAAGTGATGCTCAGTAGCTCCAGACCCTCCCACACCACACACGCCCGCTTTGTCGGGCTTATCTAGACCACGGTCTGTGGGCCGTCCTGAGCTGCGGCCAGACAATTGACACCCAGGCAGATGCCACTTTCTTCCTGTCTGGTGTGGGAGGAATAGGGCCAAGGGGAATGTAAATCTTATATTTTATTCCTTGTTGTTCTTCTCAGGGTGTTATCTCAGGTGGCAGTTCTTCTACTTAATTTTGCTTTAGAACCAGCCTTTTAGAGGAAAGCATTGAGGAGTGGGAATGGAGAGTAGGTAGGGCAGCCTGGGCAGGCGGGGAGAGGGGGGGGGACATCTTGGAAGCCCTCGTCTGCCGCAGAAATGCACAAATCCCAGCCCGACCTCCCCGGGCCCCAGTGTATCCCGTACGCAGTGTTGCTGGAGGCCCTCGCCCTGCGCAACGTGCGGCAGCTGGAAGACCTCGTCATCGAGGCTGTGTACGCCGACGTGCTCCGCGGCTCGCTGGACCAGCGCAATCAGCGGCTGGAGGTGGACTACAGTATCGGGCGGGACATCCAGCGCCAGGACCTCAGTGCCATTGCCCGGACCCTGCAGGAGTGGTGAGACCTTCTCACTCCAAGAAAGGGGGAGGTCTTTTGGAGAGGGGAGGGCTGGGCTGCATCCCAGACGTTGAAGGGAAATGAGCTCATTCCTCCAGAGGCCCAGGAGGGCAGAAGGGAGCAGAGGAAGGCCAGAGGCCAGAGGCCGTGTCCTTGGTATAGTAGTTGGGGGAGGGGAGGAGGAGTGGTACCCTTAAGAGGATCCTCAGTGGGATTTCAGTCCCGTTTGGGGCTGGATTCATCCTAGTGGCCTGTCGCCGGCACGGTCTATGGCCGTGGGTCTCTTGCACTTCCTTTTTCTCCCTGCGTTCTTGTCTAACTTTTCCAACTCCAATTCATTAATAGGCCCTTTTCTCCTTTCCTCCAGCATCTCCCCAGTTTTGTTTTTAGTTCCTACCTGCATGTTACACGTTATTCCAGGCCCTTCATCCCTCTCTTATCCACCCTACGTGTCTCTGTGGCTCCTGGTGGCTTCCAGGCGCCTTGGTGAGGGTCCCTAACCCAGACCAGGGTTTGGCTGAGGGATACTCTGAGGCTGACTTGCCTGAGTCTGTGATCGCAGCCGCCTTCCGCTGACCCGTCTCCATTCCCGAGCCTCGCAGGTGTGTGGGCTGTGAGGTGGTGCTGTCAGGCATTGAGGAGCAGGTGAGCCGCGCCAACCAGCACAAGGAGCAGCAGCTCGGCCTGAAGCAGCAGATCGAGAGCGAGGTGAGCGGGCAGGGCCCACCGTCCTGGGCACGGGGGTTCGGACCGTGGCTGTCGCTGATAGATAAGGCAGGCAGGGACTGTCACATTCCGGAACATCCCTCGCTAGCCCCCGTTTCTTTCATCCTGGCAGGTTGCCAACCTTAAAAAAACCATCAAAGTTACAACAGCGGCAGCTGCCGCGGCTACCTCTCAGGACCCTGAGCAACACCTGACTGAGCTGAGGGAACCTGCTGCTGGTACTAACCAGCGCCAGCCCAGCAAGAAAGCCTCCAAGGGCAAGGGGTGAGCCACTGTGGCAGGAACCACTTGCTTCTGGGGTGCCCTGCTTTAGAGACCTGGCTGTCTTCACCCCTTCAGTCATTTGCATGGGGGTAGGATATGGGGGGAGCCCTCGGGCTTTAGGGGAGCCCCTGCAGCCCTTCTCTCTCTCTTCCCCTTGCCAGGCTCCGAGGGAGCGCCAAGATTTGGTCCAAGTCGAACTGAAGGGACTGTCGTTTCTTCCCTGGGGATGTGGGGTCCCGGCTGCCTGCTTGTCCCTTAGGAGTCCTCAGAGAGCCTTCCTGTGCCCCTGGCCAGCTGATAATCCTAGGTTCATGACCCTTAACCTCTCTCTTCTCTCCGCGACCCCCAAGCATATATCACACCTTCTCTAGGGAGGAGGCAAGTACAAGTCATGTTTTTGTTGGTACTTTTGCTTTATGTGGCTTTCTTACGTGTCTCACTGTCCCCCTCCACCTCCCTGCTGTACTCTCCCCCTGTTTCTTTAATGGTGGGGGGCGGGGGCAGCATCCATCCCTGTTTATCATATGTCATTGAGTAGGTGGGGCTGCTTCTCCAGCATAACCCACATGTGTTTCTTCTTGTACCGCTCCACTCCTGCATGGTTAATGCCCAGTTTGTACTCCTTACCCCCAGCCTATTTGGGCAGCATCTGAAGAGCCATAGGGCTCCCACCTTTATTCCCACCCAGAGAATTCTGGGAGCCAGTCTGCCATTCTAGGAGTCACTGGACACTTTCATCCTAGAATCCGGTCACACTAGTTTTTTCCTTTCCTCTCTCCTCCGCTTGGGTCCTGGGAATGCTGCTGCTTCAATGACCCCAGAGCCTAAGAAGGACAGCTGTCTCTTGAGGTTTTGAGAGATTGTTCTTTCTTAGCCCTGGCTCTCTTGGAAAGCCTGATGGCAATCCTGGAAGGATTTATACTTCCTTTTGTGAGTTTGGTGGGGAAGGGAAGGGGATATAGATTGTATAAAAAATAAAGTATATATACATATATCTATATATGACACGAAACAGAAATAAATCTATGGAGAAGTCTATCTACAAATGTGCCCTGAAACGGGTATCTTCTGTCTTTGATATTCATGGCTGGGAAGAAGGTTCATTGTCAGTCCACTCTAAAGCAAAGTACTGGAAAAAGATAGATAGAACCAGGTACTGTGTGCTGAATCCCGGCCTAGGAGCCCTAGATCTTGAGTTGTATGACTTCGGACAAATTGCTCAGTCTCCTAGCACTCATTCAGAAGCAGTGGGTACTTAGCACCAACAGGTGATAAGCACTGGAGATGCAAACTGACGGTCACTGCCTCTTCTTTCAAGGAGGTTGAGTTCATCCTGTTGCCTTCCTTTTTCTATAATTACACAAGGGGGAGGAGTTGATAGTAACCTTCAGGTTTTGCATCAGAACCACACAGAACTCTGAAATTGCAGTAAGAAGCAGCAGTCTCCTGTCTGCTGCCCAAGGCAGAGCTTTCTAGGCTCTGATTGAGCTCAGAGATTGGTCTGCTCCGTCTAGTGTAGTGCCGTGCACTCTTTAGAATTGGGAAGCTCTAGTGTAAGGGACAGTTTCCCCCTCCCACTTGCACACCAAGCGATTGCCTCCTGAGGTCAATACCTCCCAGTATTGACCGAACTGCTTTCCAGAGGTTGTGTTATTCTGTAGGTAGAGATTTAGGACAGACCACTCTTTACTGGTGCTAAAGGTCTCAGCCATAGAATTAGAAAGTGTGGGGGGAGAGGGATCCTGAGGTTTTGATTGAAAGTGGGCTGGGTGAGGGGCGCCTGGGTGGCTCAGTCAGTTAAGCGGCTGACTTTGGCTCAGGTCATGATCTCACGGCTCATGAGTTTGACCCCTGCGTCGGGCTCTGTGCTGACAGCTCAGAGCCTGGAGCCTGCTTCAGTTTCTGTGTCTTCCTCTTTCTCCGCCCCTCACCTGCTTGCCTACATGCTCACTCGCTCTCTCGCTCGCTCTCTCTCTCTCTCTCGCTCTCTCTCTCACTCTCTCAAAAGTAAGTAAACATTTAAAAAATGTGTTTTTTTAATGTTTATTTATTATTGAGACAGAGAGAGAAACAGAGCACGAAGGGGAGAGGGGCAGAGAGAGAGGGAGACAGAATCTGAAGCAGGCTCCAGGCTCTGAGCTGTCCGCACAGAGCCCGACACAGGGCTTGAACCCATGAATCTTGAGATATGACCTGAGCCAAAGTCGGACGCTTAACCAACTGAGCCACCCAGGCGCCCCTAAAAAAAAAAAAAATGTTTTTTAATAAACCCCTTTCTCCCACACCCTCCAGTGTGTAGAAATTTTGCTAATTCATGGCACTTAGATCCTGTCCCCCCTGCCTCTGCCCCAACTTTTTACTTGAACTTAGTGTCTTGGGTTTTTTGTAAGCTAGTTCCAGCTAATGGCTCCATAACTTCCCTGACCTCTCTTAGCTCCAGCCTTCAGTGGATGGATGGCTCCAAAGTCCACTGTGGGCTGAGCTGAGACTGCTTTGCTTAACACCCAAAGCAGGAGGGGGGCCATTCATATTCGCAGGGACATGCAAATGCAATTTGTGTTTGACTTACAAAGACAGGGTTCTTGGCTACCGAAGCATGAAGAAGGGGAAGCAGAATATTTTGGGGCTCAGTTTTTGACCATGAAATTTGGTTCAGGAATTCCGTGTATATAGTCAAGCACAAGGCACCAGGAAAATTTCCGACCAAAAATTATATCACCACTGGCACACTCTCATACTGATCTTTAAGGTGATCTTAGGGCTGGACCACTATGGTAAGAGAAGGAAGAAGAGGACTTCCCTTTATGAGAATTCAGAGTTCATGCAAATGAAAAGGTGACACTTAAAAGATGAAGCCAAAGTCTCTGATGCTAAAAGCAGCAATTGGACTAGTGTACATCTTTATGCACAAGAAGAGCAAAGACAATGTCTACAGTCAGTATTCATGAAATCTTATTGAAGAAAGATTAGAAATTCTCCATTTAGATGTGTCTTCCAACATGGATGGGAGCTAGAGGGGCAGTGTAGGCAGTGTATTAGTTATCTAACTTTGTGTAACAAAGTACTCTAAAATTTAGTGGCTTAAAACAACACACATTTATTATCTCAGTTTTCCTGTTTCTGTGGTTCAGGAATCTGGGCACACTGTTTTCTGCCTTAGGGTCCTTCATAAGGCTGCAATCAGAGTGATAGGTGGTGCCATATCATCTCAAGGTTCCAATGGGAAGGACCTGCTTCCCACTACACTCAGTGATTATCAGCAGGATTCACTACCTTATAGGTAGCTGGACTGAGGACCTCATTTCCGGGCTGACTGTTGGTCAGAGGCAGCCACCCTCTTCATCAGAGCAAGAGCTAGAGAGACCACATCAGGAAAGCAGAATCAGTCCCGTAACTTAGTCATGGAAGAGGTATCCTGTTACTCCTACTAGTCACCGGGTTCAGTCTAGTCACTGTCAGAAGGCAGAGATCATTGAAAGCCATATTGGAATTTCCCACTCCAGGCCATGTTTCTGTGGGCCGCCAGCATCAGAAACATCAGGGGAGTTCTTGACAATGCATATTCCTATACCCTGCTCCCACCCCAGTTCCTACTGAATTAGAATCCCCAGGATGTGTACTGGAAATATCCTTTCCCCACCCTCTTTGACTCCACTCTGAGCTGTGAAGTTCCATTTATATAAGCAGATTTACCCAGATTAGTGCCAACTTGGATCAGCTGAAAAGGTTTCTACTGCAGGGCCTTGGAGGACAGGTAAGGAGGCCCAGGGTCACCATATGGAAGAGAAAGATGTGCAAAGGTAAAACTTTAAGTACAGGGCAAGAGAGAAGACTTGACTTGTCCTTTGAGGTTCTTAAGTATTGGTTATATAATTAAAAGTGTGATAAGTGCTAAGAAGTATAGAGTGACGTGAAAGCATTTAACATAGGGATCCACATCTAACCTGGGGTCAGGAAACCCTTCTCCAAGGATGTGACCTTTCCACTGAAACTAGAAGCCCACATGGCAGTTAGCCTGACAAAGGGAGGGAGGATGAGCATTTTGGTTGGGAGGAATGGTGGGATGAAGACCTGGAGGCAAAAAGGTTTCATCCTGTGACCTGCTGCCTCTCCCCAAATAAATAATTTGGGGAATAGGGCAGGGAATATAATTATATGCTTTTACTTAAATTCATTTGTCTACTCAGTGACTTGGTAAATATATCTTGACTGAAAAATCTGAAATAGGGTAAACCACAATGTGCATGTTATACCTCTTGGCATTGGGGTTTTGGATGGTTTTTGTCTTTTTGCCTGTCTCTATTTTCCAATCTTTTTATGATATTTGCTAATAATCATAAAGACATATTTATTAAGTGCTTACTGTAGTCAAGCACTATTCTAAGTGTTTTCTGTATAGAAACTCATTTTAATCCACACAACAACCTGCTGAGGTTGATACCATTATTATCCTCTTCTAAAGATGACAGAAGAGGTACAGAGAGTCATGTAACTTGCTCAGGACCACAGACATCATAAGTGGAGAAGGCACACCCCGTGCCCATCACTCTCATGTTCCTGAACAGAATGGATGGGACAGCAATCTGAGATTTCAGAGAAGTCAATGGTAGCAGGGAGGAAGGACCCAGAATTTGAAGCTCTGAGAAACCAGTAGTGAGTTTACCATCCCCTCCTCCTACCTCCACTATTGCCCAGAATGGATTCAAAGGCCACCCCAAACCTGGAAGTTTACATCAGGTATGAACTGAAAGAGCTCCTCTTGAGGCCAATATCGCGGGTCTGAGGAGCAGGAAAGGGACTTCTAAGGGTCCAAGAGTGGGGGAAATCTCTTGTTGCTTTTGGTTTTTCCTTCCCTTCTACCTTTAGACCCAGGCAGTACCACGGTGGTGTAATTATAGTGTGTGCTATAGTAGCACAATTACAGCAACAGTGGCTGCACAGGCACTGAAAACTGAGGAAGAACTCCTTTGACCACAGAAGCTGTGGTCCCAAGAGTATGAATCAAATCCTTCTGCCTTTTTCTTTGTTCTCTTGATGCTTAGACCAGACACATAGTGGGAAATGCTCAGCAAAGTAGAGAAACCAAAGACACGCCCCCTTTTTTTTTTTTTTTTGGTCAAAGGATTGGGAAAAGAAGAACCAGAGAATCAGAGTGTCAGATCATAGAGAGGAGGGAAATCAAGAGTCTCATAGAGGTGTGTGAACTCTTAGGCTCACCTCAGAGCAGCACAAGCATGGATCAGACCTTAAACATCTTACCAAAGCTTTATGAATCAAGCTACAGGGTGGACCACTGTCTAGGTCTGACTAACCAATGGGTGGCACACATAAAGGAATGATCTAGATAGTACCACAAACAAAGTTAAAATTACATCGGAACCACAATACAAAGAAGGTAGGTTGCTGCTTGAACCAAACCTGGTCGATAGCATGCTAAAACAGAAAATGTTCTCACTAGGATTTTAATAAGATCCAGGGGCTCAAAACAATATTCAAAATATCCAGGATACAATATAAAATTACTCCACATACAAAGAACCCTCCAAGGAAAAAGACAACCAACCCCAAGATGACAGAAATGTTAATTTAAAGCAAAGACTTCAAAGCAGTTAGTATAACTATACTGGAAGGAGAAAAGGAGAATGCTTTTGAAACAAATGGAAAGAAAGTTTTAGCAAAGAAATAGAAGGCATAAGGAAGAACCAAGTGGAAATTTTAGAATTGAAAAATAGGAGTAACCAAATAAAATATTCACTGGATAGCAGAATGGAAATGACTTTGAAGATAATATAAATTATGCAATCTAGACAACAAACAAAAACGGTTTTTAAAAAAATCCCACAGAACCTCAGAGGCCTGTGGGACAAGACCAAAAGATCTAACATTTGTGTCAACAGAGTCCCAGAAGGTGAGGAGAAAAAATATGATTTAGAAAAATCATCGGAAGAAATCATGGTTAAAATGTTTGGTCCCAAATGTGGCAGAAACACACAGATTCAAGAAGCTTGGTGAACAGCAAACAGAATATACTCAAACCTATGACCAGACATAATCAAAATGCTGAAAATTAAAGACAAAAAAAATATCCAAAGAATATCTAGAGGGAAACAACCCATTTCTTAGAACAGTGACTCAGATAACTGCAGATTTCTCATCAGAAACTGTGGAAGCCAGGGGCAACTGGAACAACACTTAAAGTGCTGGAAGAAAAGTGTCATCTCAAAATTCTATATCCAATGAAAATGTCACTGAGAAGTTAACATAAAATAAAAACATTCTTAGGTGAAGGAAAGTATAAGGATTTTCATCACCAGCAGAGCTGTTGTAAAAGAAATGCTAAAGGAAGTTCTTCAAACAGAAGAAAAGAATGATAACAGAGGAAACTGGGGACATCAAGAAGGAGGAGCAACAGAGATGGTAAATATAGATTGTTCTCCTCTTAAGTTCTTTAACATGTCTATAACAGTTGAAAGTAAAAATTATGAAACTGTGATGGGGTTTTCAGCATCTGTAGATGTAATACATAGGACAGCTGCAACATAAAGGAGAGACCATAAACGGACCTCTGTAGTGGGAAAGCCTACATTTAATTTGAATTGGTGAAGTATGAAATCTAAGTGGTCCATGATAAGTGCGTATTTTATAATCCCTACAGCAGGGGTTAGTAAACCATATTCCACTGGCCAAATCCAGCCCATACTTGTTTTTGCGAATAAAATGTTATTGAAACATAGTTACAGCTTACTCAATTACATATTGTCTGTGGCTGCTTTCACACTACAGACCAGATGTTTTGTTTCAATTCCAATAGAGATAACATATAGTGTTATATTAGCTTCATGTGTACAATATAGTGATTCAACAATTCCATACATTACCTAGTGCTCATCACGACAAAGATCCTCCTTAATCCTCATCATCTATTTTACCCATCTGCCAACCCACCTCCTCTCTGGTAACCATCAGTTTGTTCTTACTAGTTAAGAGTCTGTTTCTTGGCTTCTCTCTCTTCTCTTTGCTCATTTGTTTCTTAAATTCCATATATGAGTGAAAACATACTTATTTTGCTTAGCCTAATACTCTAGTTCCATGTCATTGCAAATGGAAGGATGTCATTCTTTTTATAACTGAATAATATTCCATTGTGTATACATACAACATCTTCTTTATCAGTTCATCAATCAGTGGACTCTGGGCGGCTTCCATGTCTTGGCTATTGTAAATAATGCCACTATACACATAGGGCATTCCTGAGGAGTGCCTGTATCTCTTTGGGTGTGTGTATCCCTTTGAATTAGTATTTTTGTATTTTGGGGGTATATACCTAGTAGTGCAATTACTGGATCATTGGGTAGTTCTATTTTTAACTCTTTGAGGAACCTCCATACTGTTTTCCATAGTGGTCACACCAGTTTATGGCACCAGAGTTGAGTGTTGCAACAGACACTGTAAGACCCGCAAAGGCCAACATATTTGCTATCTGGCCCTTTACAGAAAAACCTTGCCATTCCTGCCCTAGAACAACACTTAAAAAAAAAAAAAACAAAAACAAAAAAAAAACTAAAAGAAAAATTTAGTGAAAACAAAATAAAGTGGAATACTATATAATATCCAAATAAACCAAAAGGAGGCTGGAAAGTGAAGATAGCTGAATTATAAACAGAGGAGCAAAGAGAAATAATAAAATTATAGAAGTAAATCCAAACATATTAATACTTACTAAATGTAAATAACCTAAATACATCAATTAATAGATTACCTAAATGTATTTTTAAAAACCACAAAAGATCTGGGGTGCCTGGGTGGCTCAGTCAGTTAAGCATCCGACTTCGGTTCAGGTCATGATCTCACGGTTCGTGGGTTCAAGCCCCATGTCGGGCTCTGTGCTGACAGCTCAGAGCCTGGAGCCTGCTTCAGATTCTGTGTCTCCCTCTCTCTCTGGCCCTCCCCTGCTCACGCTGTCTCTCTTTCTCAGAAATAAATAAAACATTTTTTAAAAACCCATAAAAGATCCAATTATATCCTGCCTTCAAAAAAATCCATTTTAGGTATAAAATAAGTGGGTTAAAAATAAAAGAATGGGAAGCTATACACCATGAAAATATTAGTCAAAAGAAACCTGAAGTAGCTATAGTAATACCTGGCAAATTCATTTCAGAGGAAAGAAAGTTACCACGGATAAAGAATATTACATAGTGAAGAAAAGTTTGATTTTCCAAGAAGACATAATTCTAAATGCCTCTGTGTCTAACTGCAGAGCTCCAAAATACAGGAAGCAAAAACTGATAGATATCAAAGAAAAAAATGGGCAGATCCACAATTATAGTCAAAAATGTCAAAACTCCTCTCCCAGTAATCAACAGAACAAGTAAACAAAATTAGCAGATGATAGGGGCGCCTGGGTGACTTAGTTGGTTAAGCATCTGACTCCGTGCTGACAGCTCAGAGCCTGGAGCCTGCTTCAGATTCTGTGTCTCCTTCTCTCTCTGCCCACCCCCACTTGTGCTCTGCCTCTCTCTGTCTCTCAAAAATGAATAAATGTAAAAAAAAAGTAATAATGTAATGTATAAAAAAATTAGCAGATGATAGAAGTATATAGAACTAAAGGATGCCATCAACCAATAGGATCTAACTGAAATCTACAGGACATGTCCCCAACACAACAGAATCACAATTTCTTTTCAAGTGCACATGGCACATCTACCAAGATAGATTATGTCCTGAGTCATAAAACAAACCTCAACAAATTGAAAAGAACTGAAGTCCTACAAAGTATGCTTTCTTACCATAATGGAATTAAAACTAGAAGTCAGGGACAGAAAGATAACAGGGAAATCTCCAAACACATGAAAACTAAGCAACATACTTTTAAATAACCAATGGATCAAAAAAGATGTTCCAGGGGCGCCTGGGTGGTTCAGTCGGTTGGGTGGATGACTTTGGCTCAGGTCATGATCTCACGGTTCATGTGTCTGAGACCTGCGTCGGGCTCTGTGCTGACAGCCAGCTCAGAGCCTAGAGCCTGTTTCAGATTCTGTGTCTCCCTGTCTCTCTGACCCCTGATCATGCTGTCTCTCTCTCTCTCTCTCTCAGAATGAACGAACGAATGAACTAACTAAATAAATAAATACATAAGTCAAAAAGGATGTTCCAAGAGAAATTAGAAAATATTGTGAACTTAACAAAAAGAAAATTACAAAATAGCAAAATATGTGAGATGTAGTTGAAGCAGTGATTAGAAGAAAAAATTATCAAAATCTTATATTAGAAAAGAAGAAAGGTCTCAAGTCAACAATCAATACTTCTACCTTGAGAAGTTACATGAACAGCAAAAATAAACACAAAGCAAGCAGAAGGAAAATATGAGAATATCAGTTAGTGAAATTGAGGGGAACCTTGCTGACTCAGTTGGTAGAGTGTGCAATTTTTAATCTCAGGGTTGTGAGAGAAAGAGAGGGAGGGAGAGAGAATGAGAGAGACACAGGGAGAGAGAATGTCAAGCAGGCCCCACACTGTCAAATTGGGACCAATGTGAGCCTCGAATTCACCAACTGTGAGATCATGACCCGAGCTGAAACCAAAAGTTGGACACTTATCCAACTGAGCCACCCAGGCACCCCAAAATTAAAATTTAAAAACATAATAAAATTTAAAAAGAGAAAAGGCACAAAATACTACTAACAGGGATAAAAGAGGGGGGTACTTGGCTGACTCAGTAGAGTATGACTCGACCTTAGGGGTTGTGAGTTTGAGCCCCACATTGAATGTAGAGATTACATAAAAATAAATCTTTTTGTTTTTTAACATAAAAATAAATCTTAAAAAAGTGTAAAAAGGAATAAAAGAAGGGATATCACTAGAGTCCCCACAAACATTAAAAGGTTAGTGAGTGAATACTACGAACAATCCTACATACACAAATGCACCAATTTAAATGAAATGGACCAACTCCTTGAAAGCCACAAGCTATCAAAACTCATCCAAGAAGAAAGAGATGTAAACATGAAATGCACAGCTATAAGGCTTTTGGAAGATAACATAGGAGAAAATCTTAGTTATCCAGAGGTAGGCAAAACGCTCTTAGATATGACACCCAAAGTGTGATATAAAAGAAAATAGTGGTTAAGCTGGACTTCAGCTCAATTACAACTTTTGCTTTGAAAAAGAAAATGTCAAGAGGAAGAAAAGACAAGCTACAGAATGGAAGAGAATTAGTTGCAAATCCCTGTTTAACAAAGGACTTCTAACCAGAGTATATAAAGAACTCTCAAAACTCAAGCTATGAAATAACCCAATTTTGAAAAAAGGCAGGAAGACTTAGACACTTCACCAAAGAGGCTCTAATGATGGGAAATAAGCACATGAAGAGATGCTCAACATCATTAGTCTCTAGGGAAGTACAAATTAAAACCATGACAAGATGTTTATTAGAATAAATAGAAGAATGCCTACACACTTAATAGAATGGGGTAAAATAAAATAGAAACTGACAATACTAACCTGCTGGCAAGGATGCAGAGCAACCTGGGCTCTCTTACGTTGCTGTCAGGATTGCAAAATGGTGCGGTCACCCGGGAAAAGTTTGGCATTTTCTTGTAAAGTTAAATATACACTTACCATATGACCTCACAATCCCACTCCATTTCATTCCTAAAGAAATTAAAACATGTTCACACAAAAACACGTATACAAATGTTTACAGCAGCTCTGTTCATTATTGCCCAAAACTGGAAACTGGAATGTCCTCGGACAGGCGAATGGATAAACAGATTATAAGCACACAGAATACTACTCAGCAATAAAAAGGAGTAAACTACTAATACATGCAACAGCATGAGTAAATCTCAAAGGCATATTCTGGAAAGAAAGAGCTGCTCTCATGTATAATTTCATTATATGACATCTGGAAATGCCAGAATTATAGCAGTGGAGAACAAATCGGTGGTTGTCAGGGTTAGGACTAGAGGAAGGATGTGGCTACAAAGGAGAAGCAGGAGGGGTTTGGGGGTGATGGGACTGTTTTGATCCTGATTGTGGTGCTGCTTACCCAGATCTGCCTGTGTTAAAACTAACAGAACTGTACACACACACACACACACACACACACACACACACACACACAGGGGCACCTGGGTGTCTTAGTTGAGCGCCTGACTTGATTTCGGCTCAGGTCATGATCTCACAGTTTGTGGGTTGGAGCCCCACATTAGACTCTGTGCTGACAGCATGGAGCCTGCATGGGATTCTCTCTCTCCCTCTCTCTCCACTCCTCCCCCAACCTCTCGCTGTCTCTCAAAATAAATAAACTTTTAAAAATACAAGATTTAAAAAACAGGCATACTGGGCTACTGGTATTCAGCATTTTAAACAATGTTATTACTTGAGTACATTTTAAATGGTTTCTTTTAATGTTTATTTTGGAGAGAGAGAGAGCACGCACAAGCAGGGGAGGGGCAGAGAGAGGAGGGGAGGGACAGAAGATCCGAAGCGGGCTCCATGCTGACAGAAGAGAGCCCAACGCGGGGCTCGAACCTGTGAACCACGAGATCATGACCTGAGCCTTAGTCTGATCCTTAACTGACTGAGCCCCACAGGTGCCCCTAATATAAAAGTTTTTAAAAATCACCAAGGATGGACGGCAAAGGAAACAACCCACAAAACTAATAGGCAACCAACGGAATGGGAAAAGATAGTTGCAAATGACATATCAGATAAAGGGTTGATATCCAGAATCTATAAGGAACTCACCAAACTCCACACCCAAAAAACAAACAACCCAGTAAAGAAATGGGCAGAAGATATGAACAGACACTTCTCCAAAGAGGACATCCAGATGGCCAACAAACATATGAAACGATGCTCAGCATCCCTACTCATCAGGGAAATACAAATCAAAACCACACTGAGATACCACCTCACGCCAGTCAGAGTGGCTAAAATGAGCAAATCAGAGAACTCTAGATGCTGGCGAGGATGTGGAGAAACGGGCACCCTCCTACACTGTTGGTGGGAATGTAAACTGGTACAGCCCCTCTGGAAAACAGTGTGGAGGTTCCTCAAGAAACTAACAATAGAACTCCCCTATGACCCAGCAATAGCACTGCTAGGAATTTACCCAAGGGATACAGAAATGCTGATGCATAGGAGCACATGTACCCCAATGTTCATAGCAGCACTCTCCACAATAGCTAAAACATGGAAAGAGCCTAAGTGTCCATCAACAGATGAATGGATCAAGAAGATGTGGTTTATCTATACCATGGAATACTACATGGCAATGAGAAACAATGAAATCTGGCCATGTGTAGCAACATGGATGGACCTTGAGGGTGTTATGCTGAGCGAAATAAGTCAGGCAGAGAAGGACAAATATCATATGTTTGCACGTATAGGAGGATTAGGAGGAACTTGACGGAGGAACAAGGGGGAGAAGAAGGGCGGAAATGGTGGGGGAAAGGGAGAGAGGCAAACCATGAGAGACTCTTGAATGCTGACAAAAACTGAGAACTGATGGAGGTGGTGGGGGAGAAGGGCATGGAGGAGGGCACTTGTGGGGATGAGCACTGGGTGTTATGTGGAAACTAATTTGACAATAAACTATTTGTAAAAAAAAAATCACCAAGGAACTATTTAAAGGAAGCCCATGGTGACTCATTCTGTACAACATATTAGTATCCTTTGTGTCAGTCTGGATTTTGAGTCCTGGCTCTTGCAGTGCTGCTAGCTAGCTAGCTGCGTGATGTTCAACAAGTCACCTCTGTTTCTTAAGCAGTGACATAGGAGCGGGGGGTTGGATGATATCTGTCATTGTTGCTAAGCCGTGTGGAATCCTCTCCAACCTCAAGATTCTGCTTCACTAGTTCCGGGGTGGTGATGCCCATCTGCTACCACATTTGGTAACATCCAGAGAAGATGATCCGCAAGGTCTCTAACTCAAAAAATGTTATTTTTATCATATCATACAGCAAGGTTGCTTACATTAAGGTCTGTGTGAATTGGGAATCAGCTTCTGTCCTTCCCTGCCATGTTCCCTGGGAATTGGGAATTCTGCCCCTGACACACACAAACCCAAGATATCTTCACTAAATTCACCAGTAGTTTTCTAAGAATCTTTCCATCAAACCATTTCCCACCTTAGGGGCGCCTGGGTGGCTCAGTCAGTTGGGCGTCCATCCTCAGCTCGGGTCATGATCTCGTGGTCTGGGCCTTGAGTTGGAGCCCCATGTCAGTCTCTGTGCTGACAGCTCAGAGCCTGGAGCCTGCATCACATTCCGTGTCTCCCTCTCTCTCTGCTCCTCCCCCACTCTCACTCTGTCTCTCAAAAATGAATAAACATTTTTGGGGCGCCTGGGTGGCTCAGTTGGCTAAGCATCCAACTTCGGCTCAGGTCATGATCTCAGAGTTCGTGGGTTCGAGCTCTGCATCCCCTCTGTGCTGACAGCTCAGAGCCTGGAGCCTGCTTCGGATTCTGTGTTTCCCTCTCTCTCTGCCCCTCCCCTGCTCACGCTATCTCTCTCTGTCTCTCAAAACTGGATAAACATTAAAAAAACAAACTTTTAAAAATGAATAAACATTAAGAAAACAAGTTTAAAAAAAATGAATAAACATTAAAAAATACATTTCCCACCTCAGTGTAACCTTGACCTTTCCTAAGGTATTTCTGCTCCCCCTTTTTAGAGACTCAAATCCACCTCTAGGGCTCTTTCCCACACTCTCCTTCCTATACTCCAGCTTCATGTATCCAAATGTCCTAGCCGCAAACACGCGCTGGCCGCTTGGCTTGCGAACACATTTTGGAGGTAATTCTCCAGGCGCTGCAAGCTCTCCAGGTGGCAGGGGACAGCAGAGGGATGGTGTGGATACAGAGGGAGCCTGGGGGCAGCACCGTATGCAAAAGATAAGGTCTTCAGGGAAGAAAAACAATCCTAAAAGGCAGAGAAGGGGCAAGGAACTCGGGTGCTAACTTATCCCAGGGACAGTCCGGAGCAGGGAGTGGGGGGCCGGAGAGGGAGGGCAGAGCCCAAAGGGGGAAGCACTACCTGCTTGTCCTTGTCTTCCTAGAGTTACCTTTCAAGGGCGGACATGGAGGATGGGAAGGCGCAGAGCTGTCAGCACTCTCTGCCCACCTTCCATAGCAGCTCTGCCAGCCGCGTGCATCCCAGGTCCCTCCGCGCATGCTCCTCACGCCATGCCAGGTCTGTGCCCCCCACAGCCTCTCTTCAGGGATAGAGGCTACCCAAGGCTTCCCTCGCCACGTCCCTAGTCTCCTGATTTTTCTCTTACCTTTTAGCACCTCTTGTGCCTGACTATCCCTGTCTTCACCTCCCCAGCTTCCAGTGCAGCCCCACCTGGACCCCACCCCTCCTATCTGAAGACCCCAGTGTTGTCTAAGAAGATAAATATAGGCTACTTAAAAAAAAAAAAATCCCTATCCCAACTGGAATGGCCTGGGAGAAGGAATCCTTGATCCTTGCTGCTCCCTCAGCCCTTGGGATGCCCCATGCCCAGGGCTGGGAGCATCAGGGCAGGGCAAGTATGTGGAGTATTTAAGTGGACTTGGAATGGGGCTTCTGGGTGGCTCAGTTGGTTGAGCATCCGACTTCGGCTCAGGTCATGATGTCACAATCCGTGGGTTCGAGCCCCGTGTTGGGCTCTGTGCTGACAGCACAGAGCCTGGAGCCTGCTTCAGATTCTGTGTCCCCCCCTCTCTCTGCCCCATCCCTGTTCATGCTCTGTCTCTCTCTGTCTCAAAAATAAATTAAATGTTAAAAAATTTTAAATAAAAAAAAGTACGTGGACTTGGAGTATGTGGGTTGGGAGACCAGAATACTGGGTTATCGTTGTGGATCAGCTCGTGGTTCTCAGAGTAAGCAGCATGTGACTTGGGCATTGAATTGCAGGATGGAGGGACGGAACATCGGATAAAGGGTGTTACTAGGACCCGGTGCAAGCAGGCCCGGGGCAGAGTGGCCCAAAACATGGGTTTCTACTTGCTGGTCTGTAAAGCTGAGGCATGGAAAGGGCAAAAGATAATAATTGGTAGCTGGGAGCACAGAGGGCTGGAGGCCATTATGATGATTTCCAAGTTGTGCCTGGGAGTATTTTAGGAGTCCCGAGGATGGACACGGAGATGAAGACCACCAGAGAGCATCGAAGGAGCCAGACAGGGTCATCAGGGAGAAGTCAGTCATTTGTATCCCACACACTGTGTCAGATGATTTCTCTACTAACTCATACATTCCTCAGTTCTGCGGTGCGGACCCATGTCTCCACTGCCATCAGCGAGCGCCTACAAAGGCCCATTTTACAAAGTGGGAAACTGATGTTGAGAGATTAAGAATTCTTCCCGGTCATAGCTAAGTGGTTGAGCCAGGTCATCTCATGCCAGGCTGTCTTCATACTTTGGCTCCCATAGGTAACTTAATCTCCAGCCAAATCTCAGCCATGGGGGAAATAATCTAATGAGTCTAACCATGTCCTCTGGACGCTGGGGCCAAGCAAGGGCTGAGGAGCTGGCTGTTGTGAATGAGCCTGGGCCCAGCTGGAGAGTCGACCAGAAATAAAATGCCAGCTTCCTTCCTGAGAGTTCCTTTCCCACCTCTGCCCCCTGGCCCCCACCCCCACAGTGGCAGACAGGCTGACAAGGGCCAGGGGGGCTGGTTCTTGAGCACCTCTCTAGGTGGCTGTTGCCAACTAACTCCCCGCAACAGATCCCTGCTGAGAACCAGTCACGGGCTTGAGGAGTAAGTGCTGGGTTGAAGGGTGGTCCTCACCCAAGTGCAGGAAGTAGGGGAGAAAATCAGTTCATGTGTCTAAAAGCCAGGCCCCACATGGGAGAGCTAGTGAAACACTAAGGTGACTCACCTAGATTGAAATCAGGGTAACCCTTGCCCTGTTCCAGCCCCCACTCAGAACCATACCTGTGAGTGCAGGCGTTGTGAAATCCAGGTTGGCCTGCCCCAGTGTTCATAGCAGCACTCTCAACAGTAGCCAAAACATGGAAAGAGCCTAAGTGTCCATCAACAGACGAACAGATCAAGAAGATGTGGTTTATCTATACGATGGAATACTACCTGGCAATGAGAAAGAAAAATCTGGCCATGTGTAGCAACATGGATGGACCTTGAGGGTGTTATGCTGAGCGAAATAAGTCAGGCAGAGAAGGACAAATACCATATGTTTGCACATATAGGAGGATTAGGAGGAACTTAACGGAGGACCATGGGGGAGAAGAAGGGGGGAAATGGTGGGGAGAGGGAGAGAGGCAAACCATGAGAGACTCTCGAATGCTGAGAACAAACTGAGGACTCATGGGTGTGGAGAGACGGGCATGGAGGAGGGCACTTGTGGGGATGACCACTGGGTGTTATATGGAAACCAACTTGACAATAAACTACTTGTAAAAAACAAAACAAAACAAAACAAAAACCAACAACCCAGGTTGGCCTGGTCTGCCGTGAACCAGAGCCTAAGATTTTACAGCCAGCAGGGAACTTCAGGGAAGTGAATGACCTGCCCAAGACCACAGGCTGAGTTGGTGGCAGAGTCGAGGCCTCAGGGCATCCTTTACAAGTCTTACAGGCTCCATGGGAGACTCACAAAAGCTGCTCCCATTCCCAGAGGAAGGAAATAGGTGTCTGGACAGAGCACAGATTGACACCTGGGACTGAGGGCTGAGGACGCATTGAGTCCCATCATCTACAATTCAGCCACCCAGGTGGAGATGAGTCATCTATCCAGGCACCCCTCGCCTTTTACAAGTTCACATCACGCCACTTTGCATGTACAGAAGACCGGTTTGGGCTAACACGAGGAAACACGAAGCGGGATTTTTGCTTTTCAAGACAAAGCAAAAATAGCTTTCAGCACTGGTTTTGTAGGAAGTTCTAGCGGTGGTCCACCCGAGTGGCAGGTGTGGTCACCTCACTCCTTCCCCTGGAACTATACTCAGCGTCTCTGCATCAGGCCTAGCTCTGAACGGTCTGTGCGCATCTGTGCTCATCTCCGTTTGTTTTGTGCGTCCCTCAGCAAGACGGTTTCAGAAAAATTCAAGAGGCTATTTTTGGGGTCTGGGAATGCTTGAAAATTTTTTCAAAGAAGTTAATGGTCATCGGTTCGCTTTATGCCGTTTCAGCTTACAACAGCTTTCACAAGAACACTCTGCGTTTGGATAGTGGGGGCAGCCTGTACTTGTTTGACTTGAGATTTCTGGGTTCTTTTGGCCACAGGGCTGGTTGCCTTGACCCTGGTCATGCACCAGTCCTATGTGATGAGACTTGGCACCTATCCTGGATTAGGACGTCAGTGCAAGAACATTGCTCTCCACTTCCTCCGTCTGCTTGTTCAGCTACTAGACAGATCCCCTTGAGTCTGTTTGTTCACAGACAACATGGAAAAGATCCTCCCTTTGCTGAGAGGAGCCAGAGCCTGGAGTTGTTTTCATGTGTGTTTTTTAAGTAAGCTCTTCGCCCAACACGGGGCTTGAATTCACAACCCCGAGACGAAGAGTCGCATGCTGTGCTGACTGAGCCAGCCAGGTGCCCGTGCTGTTTTTGACTGATTTACCATGCACAGGAAAGAACCAAAGATTTTTTTAATAAAGACACCATTACCAGACCCTGACAAGCATTTACCATCGCTGAGGAAGTTCCCAAGAACAGAGTGACCCACTTGGCCAAGCCAGGTCAAGTCAAGAGGGAGCGTCTTGAGAAATGTGAGCGCCTCACGCCCTTGCTGTACTGCTCAGGTTCCAGGTTGGTTTTCTTCTCTGGGCTCGTTCCCCGAGCTCAAGTTCTCAATAAGTGAGGGCAGAAGAACACTGCTGACCCCAGAGGGCCTCCCCCTCGAAAGCCTGCGCCTTCCTGCTCGGTACCACACGCGTTCCTGCCCACAGTCCAGGGAAGAATCTGGGCCCAAGGGACAAGGGGTGGCAAATTCCTCAGGCACCTATGAGACAGGCCTTACACTCCCCGGACATGGGAAGTTACTGTAAAGCAAGGGGACAGAGCGGAAGGCGGCTGCTTCCGTGGCCGCCCCTGACCAGGCCCGGCGGACCCCGCTGCTGCCGCGCACCGCCAGGGCTGCCGGGCCCCCCGTCGCCACCACTGGGGGGGGTGCTGGGCTTGCACTCGAGTTCAGAAGGCCCCACGTGGAGACACAGGCAAGGTAAGAAGGGGACGAGAAGACAGCAGGGTTGAAACTGAATGAGGAAGAGAGCAAAAGTAAAGCCAGAATCCTACTTGGTCTTTTTTTCCATTCTCCTTTATTCCATAAACACCTAGTGACAAGTTGCACAGATCAAAAAATAAAGGCAGAGAAGGGCATAGGGAAGGTTTTGTGATATGTGGGGGGTGGGGAGGGAGGAAGGGGTGGGAGCCGGTCCTCTCCCTCCACACACAGCCCTGCATGAGGGTTATGGCCTCTGCAGTGGGGGATCTGAGGAGGAGGAGGTGGGCAGAGATCCAGGGTAGCTGAGGGATGGAGGAAGCCCCTAAACCCAGAGCTCACCCCAAAAGCCCCTTCAATGCATGGTGAGGGTGGAGTGGGGAAGGTGAGGAGGCTCAACAATGGAGCAGCAGAATGAAAAATCAAGTTAGCAGATACAGGAGAAGTGGAGTCCTCATGGTGGGGAATTAAAGAAGGAAAAAGTAGGTCAAGGGGGCAGTGAAAGGTTCTCCCTGAGACCCCCAGGGAGAGGTGGGGGCCAGCTTGCCTGTTAATTTAATATTAAATTGGGAGTGGGAGTTGGAGGGGAAAAAGTTATTTCGGGGGTTGATTTCTCAGCCTCTCAGCCTGTACCTGGAAGGGAAAGAGAGAAGAGCAATTCAAAAGAGAGATAATACGTAAAGGCTGGGAGTTGGGGTTCATCCCCTATCGCAGGGACAGCGTTCCTCTCTTCACGCCAACTAAAACTTACACCATCAAAGGCGGTAATTGCTGGGCACTTGGACTCCTTCTGCCTCATAGCAAAGGAATGTGCACAGGTACGCTCCTCACCTCCCCCCTCCGTGCCTGACACCTTACAGTTCCTCCTCCTCAATACTTACAAGAGAGGCTGAGGGCCCAGGGCCCTCACCAGTCATAGCGGCGGGACTGTCGGGAGGGGGAGTCCTCAGGTCCCTGTATAGCCAGGCGGGGAGGCCCCTCAGCCCTTCGACCCCCACCCCCTGAAGCCTCATGCCGTCGAAACTCCAGAGGGCGCTGCTGCCGGAATCGGGACGTCTCCCTCCGCCATTCATCATCAAATGCTGCGGCCTCACCTGAAGAGCACGGAGACCAGACCGACATGTGAACATATAGGCTGGCTTCTGGGAGCAGACGCAAGCGGGAGCCACAGCCTTCTCAGAGGAAGAAATGGGGCAAAGGCTGAAACTACATGCGGGGACATGCTGAGGGACAGCAACTTCTTTGTTTAGTAATCTGGGGTTCGGTATGGTTCCACGAGCTAATAGCCAATAGCGATTCCAATGTGGAAGCCACCAGCAGGCCTGAGGCATGACTACTCAAAAAAGAAATCAGGAAGGGGGTAATTATGAAGTTAAGGAATATAGTCCCATGCACACAGTAAGTGTTAAATAGGGATTTGCTGTGCTCGGCAGCACATATACTTAAAAAAAAAAAGAAGAAAAAGAAAAAAAAGCTATTTGTTGACTTGACGGGAAGATGAAAAAGAGGAGAAAGAAAAAACCCGATCCTGACAGTTGGCCTCTCCTTGAAGAGGAGATGGCCGGTATTGACTTAGCCCCTAAAGCTGACAGGGCTCAGTGAGGCAAGACTAGGAGGCCCACCCGTAACTTTGCCAAGATATATCTGCACAGGCAGGGACAGAAAGCTGCTTGGGATCTCCTGGCTCGCAGGAACCAGACCAGTGGCTGCCGGCCCGGATGCCCGAAGGGTGAGGAGCGGGAAGGAAAGCTCACTCTCATCCAGGTTGATATAATCCTGCCGCTCCTCCTGGTCCCCTGTGCGGTGGTTTCGGGAGCGCTGGAGGATGTGAGCCCGGTCTCGGATGTGGTGCCCGATGGACATCTGCTCCAGCCCGCTGTCCGAGTCCCGTACGGTCCTGCGCGTCTCCCGGATCTGGGATGAGGCAGACCACAGCACACTCGGCTGCCCGTTCCCCAGCCTGGCTGCACTGACCTGGGTTCCACAAACCACCCCCAACCCACTCACGAGAAAGGAAGCCAGAGTTTCTGTGCGCGTCCTTCAACCCTGCCTTCAACTCACCCCGCCTGGTGCCGAGCGCATCTCTGACGTCTCCTGATAGACCTTGGGGGCCCCGTCGCCCGTATTGGAGTAGGAGATGACAGTGGAGGAGGAGAAGGTCTGGCAATTCCCTCCAGCTGTCATATGTTCCTGTGGAGGAAAGCACAGAGCAGGGCTGAACGGTCCCTCTGGAGAAGGGATCCCACGTGTCAGCTGCCCATGCCCATCCGCATCTTTCTTACAAAACGTGCGAAACGAGAAAACATCAGGACTCATCAGTACACCCCAAATTCCTCTGAGTCCAACAACAAACGAGAAGAGCCTTAAGGGGACGGAGCCTTTACTTGCATGTTTACTGAGACTGCTACTGCTGCTTCACAGTCACGCACGAGAGCAGATCAGGGAACCCAATACCCTCTGGGTTCAATGACTTTAGCCAGCTTGAGCCCTTCCCCAGCGCACTCTTCCGTGCCCCTGCCTCAGAGGACCCACAGGGTTGCCAGCCATCACCGAGAACAAGTCTGCAGAAACGTATGGGGCAAGAGCCTCACCATGTTCCCAATCATGTCGTTCATCATCCCAAACATGTCCATGAAGCCGCCCGACTGCAGCAAACACATGGAAAACGGAGTCAGGAAAGCAAAGTCAGTGCACCCACTAGACACATGGCCACACATTCCCTTTCTCCTCTTCCCTCCCTGGCTCTTCGTTAGCATGGCCAGTACATGGAATGTTCCTCTCCCGGTTTCCCTTCACACACACTGCTGCCTTCCTCCTCAGTCTCTATGGCTGCTCTGACCCCAGCTTTTTTCTCCCGACTGCCTTATTTCCCCCTATCTTTAAGAAGCACACCCAAGTGAATGAAAAAAAGGGGATGGGCACGAAATAGTAAACAACAACAACAACAACAACAACAAACTTCTAGAAAGCCATCTCTGGTTGGCCCTTCAACTGCATCTCCATCCTCAGGAAGACAAACTTTGCTAAGCCAATCACATTTTCCTTAGAGGTACTGATCCTAGAACGCAGGAGTCAGTAAGTTAGCATCTTTAACCACAGGACTCAGAGCGCACAGCAGGCCGAGAGCTTTGTGAACACTATAAAAGGATTCTAGGGGCGCCTGGGTGGCTCAGTCAGTTATGCATCTGACTCTTGACTTCAGCTCAGGACATGGCCTCATACTTTGTGAGACTGAGCCCCAGGGTCGAGCTCTGTGCTAACAGCACGGATCCTGCTTGAGATGCAATCTCTCTCTCAAAATAAATAAATCAACTTTAAAAAGATTCTAGAGTTATCCATAAAGCTATTCCAGAGAGCCACCATTTGGAAGTAACATCTAAGGGCACAGAGTGTGTCTGAGATGGAAGGACACAAAGGCAGAACTCACCATTCCCAGCATCCCAAAGGGGGAGACAGCCCCAGCCTGGAGGAACACATAAAGAACAAATTAGAGAACATGTCCAACTGTTACAATCCCAAGCCCATGGGCCCTGCTGTTTTCCGATCCTCTCAAAAGGGGATCCCAAAGCCCTTCTGGCAGACCCTGTCCCCCACTCCGAAACAAAGATCATTCCACTTGCTAGGTTGGCTAAAGCGCAAGGAAGATCAAGGACTTTATGAACCACCCCCCAGCCTTTCTTTGGGTCTCAATTATGTTGCAGCACCATTACCTGCATCCTCCGGCTGGCAGGCCTGGTCCCTGGCATGTTGCCATCTGTGATGCTCAGGAAGGGGCTATATCCAAAGCCACCTGACAACATTCGGTTCATATGCTGACGGTGAATAGCAAAAGGGTCCCTGTGGAGTGAGCATACAGCGTAGATGGCAGAAGGGCCGAACAGTCAACACCCACTCTCCCTGCCCGCCCCCCTGCAAAAAAGAAAAGTCATAAGGAAACAGTGGCATAGATGCCTATTTCCTCTCTGAGTCTGAGCTGGAGCGCAGTCTCCAGCTGGTCCCAGCCAATGCCAGCAATGGGAACCCAGATGTCTGCCTGAACTACTTAGAGAGACCTGAAGTGGAGTAGGATGAGCGCCCCAGAACGCAAGGGGGAGGGAATACTCACATCAGGAACATAGGATCCTCGGGCTCCACGTCCCTCATAAAGCGGAACATCCTGATTTTAGCTCAAGGGGGCTCCACACTGTAAAGATGTGGAGGCTCAGCTACTCGGAGGTGGCCAGGCTTTCGCACACCTGGCTCAGTGAAGGGACTGAGGACACTGTCCCTTCCAAACGCCGTAACCGAACCCCCCAAACTCCAGTGAGACCCTTCTCCAGGCGGTGTTCGACACCACCCTCACCGGAGAGAAGAGCTCTTCAAACCTCCCAAGGAGGGCCATGGAAAATTTTTCCAAGCCTCGCAGTGTTCTGCCTCCCCCGACTCACACCATCCTCTTCCCACAGGGGAGCATAGCCCCCTCCCCCGACGCCACTGTTCGGAAGCGAATCCCGAGGGTTAGCCGTCGCCCCAGCAATGACCCCGGCCCCCTCGCCCCCTTCTCAGCCCGAGCCCCTGCCAGGCCTCCCCCAGGCCGGCCTCACNGGAGCGGCAGGCCTGGCCCCGTCCCCTCCCCGCCTCCCCGGCTCCCAGACCCCGCAGCCCCGCGGGCCCGCTCCCGCCCTGGCCCCGGCTGCCCGCTCTGCTCGAGTCTCACCGGTCCCCGATTCGGGCTCAGCGGCCCATCCGGCCGGTCTCGCCTCTCGATGCGCCGCAGAATCCGGGGTTGCGGCCCGGGACGCGGGATTGGTCCGGGCTGGCGCTCCTCGGCCTTCCGCGCCGCCTCCTCCCAAAGCTGCCACCTCCGTACCCCCCCCTCGGCCCACGGATCCCGAACCTCGGCCAGGCCCGGACGGAAGTGACGTCACGGTGGGACAGCCCGCCCCGGGGCTGGGCCCGCGGAGCTCCGCCTACTGGCGGGCGAGGGGAGTGGGCTGGGGCCGGCTTCGAGAGCGGCGGAGCCTGGGGCCGCAGGGTCCTCCGGGGACCAGGGGAGGCGAGGCCTCATCACTAACCTGGATTTGGGCTCTGTGGACTGGAAAAGGCTCCCTGCAAGGGTGGGTCGGGGGGAGGAGCAGAGGCGCCCGGTCCTTGGGAGGGACGGGCGGGGGAGGGCGGTGCGGCACGTTCCCTCAGGGGAAGGAAGAGAACGAGGTGCAGATTCCCATGGGGGGGAGGGGCGGGCTCCCTGTGGGCGACAAGGTGGGGCGGATCCTGAGGAGAACATTAAGCAGATTTTCTACCCGAGCGGCGTTCAGCCCTAGAGGGAGGAAGGGTGGCTGTCCTGCGGGGGAGGCGCTAGGGCGGTCCCGTCGGGAGGAGGCGCGTTCCAAGCAGAGGCGGGGCCCTCGGAGTGACGTACAGGAGGAGGTGACAGTTCTGCCCCTGTCTCGCTCTGGCTTCCAGAACTCCGGCGGGGCCAAAGAGAATCCAGGTTGGGAGGGCTGGCCGCCAGATGGCGCTCTTCGGCCAGGCTGGAACTCTAGCCCTTTGGGACCTGGCGAGGCTCCTGGACCCCTCAGTCACCCTGTATGAAGTGTAGGTCTGGGCAAAGGTTGTAGTTCTGAAATCATTTAGCTTGAGGCCAGTCTCTCCCCTTTCTTTTCTGTGACTGCTGTGTTCTCAAGAACTCCCAGTCCTGTACTGATCTTTCTTGCCTTTGGCCAGGTAGGTGTAGGTAGGTCAAGGGTCTAAAGTTTGGGAGAAGGGGTGGAGTGCTCCATTAACCAGGATCACCTAGGGGGTGGAGCTGAAATCAGACCCAGAAGACCCAACTCCAAGGCCAAAGACTGAAACTTTGACATACTAAATGTCTTGCATAAAATCTGGCCCCATGGAGAGAAGGGCCCTCCCCCTCGGTGTCAGGGGAATTTGGACTGTCTAGGAGTCCAGACTTTTCCAAACTCGAGCTCTCCCTGGTTCTTTGCTCTGGCCGCTAGCCACATTAGTGCTCTGTGGAGCCTGACAACGTGAAACACTTGTTCCCAGTATGTACTTTACTAGGGGTGAAGGAGGAGGGGGTCCCTGGTGGCTCAGGAGAAGGTACCAAGAGCAGGGCTTCTCAGGTTTCTTTGGACTTGATCGTTATTAAAGAGGGAAAAACAATAGTGGAGATAGAAGGGGGCAGAGATAACTTAGAAGCTGGCAGACCAGCAAAACCAAAGAAAGACAAAGACAGTATAAAAGAAAATTTGTTTTTCATTGATATTTCTGGGGAAGAGACTTTGTCAAATCTTTTAAGTTTATTCTCCAGATTCTCTATCTCTGGACAGCCCACTCTGCAACTGCCCCTTTTCTTCTTGCCCCAAAGGCAGTTTGGCATGTGATCAGATAGTCTCTCAGTGAGCTTTCTGGGGCCCCGACTTACCTAAGTGTGGTCCCTCCCCTTCCAGCTTCTCCCTCCTCATCCCATTATGTCCAGCTTTCACAGAATTGGACAGGAGATCTGCCCTCCTCCTTTTCTCTTTTTCCATGACCTGGTATTGTCTTCCTATTGCTCTTAGGTGCTTAGAAACCTTTCTCTTCTTCCTTCCAAAACTTAAGAATCTGAGGTCAGTCATTTTTACCTTTGCCTGATTTTGAATCAGTGTATTACCTCTCCTAAGAGTATTTACAAATTACAACTTAGTTTCTAAATTTTTTTTAAAATGTTTTATTTATTTCTAGGAGACAGAGAGACAGCATGAGCAGGGGAGGGTCAGAGAGAGAGGGAGTCACAGACTGAAACAGGCTCCAGGCTCTGAGCTGGCAGTCAGCACAGAGCCCGATGCGGGGCTCGAACCCACGAACCGCAAGATCATGACCTAAGTGAAAGTCGGAAGCCCAACCGACTAAGCCACCCAGGTGCCCCTACAACTTAGTTTCTAACTGTGAGACAAAACTCCAAACCTGGGCTCTGTCTGAAGTTAAAAAGAAATCAAGTATGTGGGGACGAAGAAGGAAGTGCAAGAACTCATTTTCAGAGTCCCCAGAGGCATGCCACATAGGCAGCCATCTACTCCAGAAACTGAAGGAATGTGATTTTACAAGTAACCTTTATGTCCCCCACAACCATAGTTTGTGTTTCCCCGTATCCCTTGCCTTCGCTACCCCTTCCTTCCCTTTCCCGTCCCTCCTTCTTCCCTCCCTCTCCCCTTTTTCCCCTCCCTCATCCCTTCCGCCCTCCCTCCTTCCTTCCTTTCCTTCCATCTCTGCCCAATGAACTCTGATGAACAGAAATTCTTCAGTCACTGGAGTGTCCTGTATATGATAAGATGTAGGAGGAAGAGTCGGTCCTGCCAGGAGTGAGACTTAACACAAGGAGTATAGGATTTGGGGAAGCAAGAGAAACAGCATGGTTCTAACATTCTCTGCTCTATCTGATGGAGCCAAAGTGAGGAAGTCCTTGCAGGAGTCGAGCTGGGCCAGAAAAGGAGCCCTCATTAGATGTGAGGTCATGCATTTGGGGCAGTCCCAGGACAATTGGATACTGGGACAGAATGAGGATGGAGCAATGATGTGCGAGTTAGGGGAGACTGGATTTCCTGTCTGAGCCAAAGTGAACGGGTGTGACTGAGTGTGTATGTGTATATATAGGTACATACCCACTGGGGAAGAGAGAAAAACCCTGAAAATTAGTGCTAAGGTGCCCTAGGTAGAGAGAGCTATACTGTGAACACCAGGTCAGGGTAAGATGAAAAAGTGACTCAGGAGCATTTTTCTTAAGTCAACTTTTCAGTTTGTATCCATATCCACTCAGCAATTGTTTATTGAATGTCTACTATGTGTCAGGTAATATTCCTGGCTCTGGAGATACAGTCATGAGAGAAAAGTTAAGCAAGGTAGAAGAGGGATAGAGGAATAGGCAAGTCACTGGGAAGTGGTGGTTGCTTTTTAAGGTGACTAGGGAAGTTCTTGCTGATAAAATGACATTGAAGTAGAGACCTAACAGGCTCAGGAATAGCTGAGGTGAGAGCAGTCTGGGCAGAGGAAATAGTAAGAGCAAATGGCCCAGAGGCAGAAGCATGCTTAGTGGGTTCAAGGGGAAAAAAAGAAGTTAATGTGCCTAGACTGAGGAAGAGCAGTATTGGATACGAGAAGATAGGAAGAGCAGTAGGAAGAGACAAGGTCACGGAGAAAGGAGGAAGCCAGATCTTGTGGGACTTTGTAAGACCTACAAAAGCATCACTCTGACTACAGTATGGAGAATAGACTGTCAGAGGACAAATAGTCCCTGTTTGGGGACAAATAGTCCCTTTCTGGAGAAACAGAAAGACCTATTAGCCTGCTGTTGCCGTAATCCAGGTGAGATCCTCGGTACCTTAGAGTAGATCAGAAACATGGAGTAAGAGGAGTGGTCAGATTCTAGAAGATTCTATATTTTGAAGATGGGGCTAATGGTATTTACTGATGGATGGATGAGGGAGAAGAATCAAGAATGACTCCAAAGTCTCTTTTTTTTTTAATTTTTTTTTTAAATATTTTTCATTTATTTCTAGGACAGAGAGAGAGAGAGACAGCATGAGCAGGGGAGGGTCAGAGAGAGAGGGAGTCACAGACTGAAACAGGCTCCAGGCTCTGAGCTGGCAGTCAGCACAGAGCCTGATGCGGGGCTCGAACCCACGAACCGCGAGATCATGACCTAAGTGAAAGTCGGACGCTTAACCGACTAAGCCACCCAGGCGCCCCAAGAATGACTCCAAAGTCTCTTGACCTGCGTGCCTGGTCAAGAAAGAAATGACCATTCTGCTTGCCACATTGTACTGAGAACATACAAGTATTAGTTTGAAAATATATTGAAATTGTGTCTGGCTGTAAGATCCTACCATGTGGCTGGCTATCACAGGATAACTGATCCAGACAGTCTTACCTTCAGCAGCTGACTACCTAAAGTAGGAGGAGATGTAGACAACAGAAATAAGTGAATCCAGGGGCGCCTGGGGGGCTCAGTCAGCTAAGTGTCTGACTTTGGCTCAGGTAAAAATCTCACAGTTCATGAGTTCTAGCCGTGTCAGGCTCTGTGCTGACAGCTCAAAGCCTGGAGCCTGTGTGGGATTCTGTGTCTCCTCTCCCTTTGCCCCTCCCCTACTTGTGCTCTGTCTCTCTCTGTCTCAAAAATAAATACACTATTTAAAAAAATTTTTTTTAAAAAGAAAAATGTCTATTAAAAGTGCAAAAGTGGTTCAGAAGACGGAGGGAGTGACTTGGGGGCTGGGGAAGGGAAGCCAGGAGAGTATTCTAGGCAGGATATGGAATCAGTGCAAAAGTATGCCCCATTCGGGAAGAACCGTAAGGAGGAAAACACTGAATGAAGCAAAACTTGGCTGAGAGATAAGGGTACATGGGTTCAAAGGGACCAGAACTTGAAGGGCCCTGTTTGCTTTTGGACCTCATCCTATAGGCATGAGGAAGCTATCAAGAGGCTTTATGTAGGGAAATGACAAGAGTCCACTTGTATTTTAGGTAGAAAGCCAGTTCATGCAGTTCAGGAAACATTTTTCTCCAATATGCCAGGAGGGAGGTCAGTGCTGGAGATACAAACCTTCTTGAATCATGGTGGAAAACCCTAATGATTCAGCTTCAAGTTGACAAGTGATGTTGACTCTTTGAGCAGACACAGGACTGAGTTTGGAGAAAAGAGGAGGTACTTAAGGAATCTTTAGAAAGTGAAATGTGAAAGACCTGGAGAGGGAGAGAAAAGGTGGTCTTGGGGGGCCCTTTGGCAGGAATGAACGGGTGGAGGACAGTCCTTCTAATTCTAACTGAACTAGAAAACAAGGGAATTTCAGCTGGATCACGTCAGGTTTGAAGAGCTCCAGAGGACCCAGGAATTGATGAACAGAAGGGAAGGGGTCCCAGTGCTAGAGACAGAGGTTTGAGAGTCATCCATATCTGAGGTCTGTGCCAGCAGTGGGACTTCAAACCAGGGAAATACCTGTGGAACTGCTAAGGGGGGCCGTGAAGATTAAGAACAGGCCCTCTGAGACCGGAGTCACCGGCAAGGGTTCAGGCAACACCGTCATCCATGGCCTTCTGGCTACTGAGTCCTCCCTCAGTCTTTTACCCTCTGCGCAAAACGAGTCTCTAGCTGCCATGCCTGGTAACATTTTCCTCTAGCTTTTTCATTTTTACTTTCTGTCCTCTCCCTCGGCCACATGGTGTGTTTAATCTGTGAAACTGTGGAAACCCTGAGCGGACATGCACCTATAAAGCAGACAACAACAATGCCCCACGTGACCTTCAACGCAGCAGTCAGAGTTGCTCTGGACATTCTACCTACGGAACACTGGTGATGGAGAAGGTCAAGAAGGTGGAAAGAGACAGTTTAGGGCTGAGGTCTAAAGTGGTGCTGTCCAATATGGTAGCCACTAGCTACATGTGGCTATTTAAATTTAACTAAAATTAAATAACATTAGGGACCCCTGGGTGGCTCAGTCACTTGAATGTCCTACTCTTGATTTCAGCTCAGGTCATGATTCCAGGGCCCAGGAAGCCTGCTTAAGATTCTCTCTCTCTCTCTCTCTCTCTCCCTCTGCCCCGCCGCCCTGCTTGACTCTCTCTCTCAAATTAAATAATAATAAAAAATAAAAATAAATGTAATTCCTCAGTTGCACCAGCCACATTTCAATAACCACACGTGGTTAGTGGCCACTGCATTGGAAACGGCAGATATAGAACATTTCCATCATTACAGAAAATCTTATTGGACGGACCCAGAAAGCACCTATAAATGTGATCTTCCTTCTGGACTTTTTGGAAGGTCTGTGAAGGCTTTTTGAAAAGAGCACACACGGAGAAGAAAGTGAAAGGAGGACAGTAAAGGGTTGGGCAGTGGCAAACTATGCTTGGTCTAAAAGTGAAGGAGGTGAGGAAGAGGGCATGGAGAATTAAAGAAGCTGCTCAGAAAATCTGGAGGAGACATAGGACGGTAAAATCAATTCTTTTTGGTGGAGAGCAGATTCACGGGGAAGTAGGACACCCACAACTTTCGGTTGTGATGATGATAGCATAGAAAGACAGTGACCACCAGGACATCGGTCGTTAGAAAATCCCAAGTCAGAGAGAGGCAAGTCAATGTCCGGGTAGCAGGTGAGTGTTTTCCGGGACTGCTCAAAGAAAGAAGGTGGAGAGGGCCCTGAGAAGGAGTCCAAAATGGTGTGTCAGGGCTAGGAACTCAATGATTTATGGACTCTTCCTCTTTGGTGCCTCCATTTGTCCTAGGTCTGGGGCACAGGAGGAGAGCATCAGTAAAGGGTGGAGGTACCAAAGGAGGCTGGCTGAAGTCAGGGACAATGTATAAGGATGTGTAAAACGCCAAGAGATCTGGGAGGCAATTTGGAAAAGTGTACTGATAGAGGGGACAGTGTGCTGTCTAGTCTGCATACTAGAGTGCTGGACACATGTTGCTTTCAGGTTGCCCTATGAAACCCTCCCATCTGTTCCTTGAGGGCAGGGACCGTATCTTTTTCAGTTTTGTGTCACAGAGCGTGGTGTCTGACACCAAGGAGGAGCGCAATATAAGTTCAGGCTTGGTAAAGGGGGCAAAGAGAAAACTCGGAATTTAAAAAGTTTACCTCTACTTAAAAGTGTCTAGAACATGATGATGGATACAACTGGACAGGTAGTGCTCATGATGGATGTGCCTTACTGTTGTGAGGAGGATTTCTTTCTTTGCTTTTCTTTAAAAAAATTGTTTTTAATGTTTATTTATTTTTGAGGGAGAGAGACAAAGCCTGAGCGGGGAAGGGGCAGAGAGAGACACACAGAATCGGAAACAGGCTCCAGGCTCTGAACTGTCAGCGCAGAGCCCAATGCAGGGCTCGATCCCACAAACTGTGAGATCATGACCTGAGCTGAAGTCAGATGCTTAACCGGCTGAGCCACCCAGGCATCCCTCTTTTCTTTTTTTTAAATATTTATTTATTTACTTTTGATGGAGAGAGAGCGAGAGAGCAAGAGAGCTTGCTGCGTGTACACTAGCAGAAGAGAGGCACGATCTGGCTCTGCACTGTCAGCACAGAGCCGGACACAGGGCTCGAACCCACCGAACTGTGAGATCATGACCTGAGCTGAAATCAAGAGTCAGAGGCTTTCACCGCCTGAGCCACCTGGCGCCTTGAAGAGGATTTCTTAAGGAACACTCCTGCAGGCACGGAGCTTAAACATGAGCAAACTTAGGCTGGTTTAGGTATCTCTCTAGGAGTCCCTTTCCTCTCAACTCTCCATTGACTAGAGTTTTGAAAAGATTTTTAAAAAAAGAAAAGAAAGGAAAAATGAAGAATAGAAAATGAATTATTGGAAGTGGAATGAGGGGAAAAAAGCAGTGAGGAGTGGGGAAGTCCAACTTTCAGGTTTCTGGTGTCCAAGGCCCTCACTGGCAAGGAGGCCTTCCTTACCCCCTATCAGCTAAATAGGCAAGCTGTAAAACTTCAGGAAGCCGGAGAGAAGGAGGAATTCACTTAGGAATAAGACAGCAGTTTGGATGCCTGGCTGGCTCAGTCAGTGGAGCATGCGACTCTTGATCTTGGGTTTGTAAGTTCGAGCCCCAGTTTGGGTGCAGAGATTACTTAAAAAAAAATAAATAATAATAATAATAAATCAAAAGTCTGCCTGGGTCCTTCCCTCACAGAGCTGATACTCTGGCGGGGGAACTGAAGAACCACTTGCCACATTTCAAAAGCCTGAGATGGCAATAATTAGAATTGGACATCTTCCACATGGTAATGAAGCAGATTTCTAGGATGTCGGGCCAGAAGTCAAGGTCTCCAGGGGCTCATTCCTCCCTTATTCTCACCTGGCTTCCCTTTTCCCACCTCTGGAAAATGTGTAAGAAGAACCAGGTTTCCACATTCAACTAGTGGGAGAAAATCTCCGTTGGACTGAGGAGTAACAGAACTCTAGGAATAGGCAAGCCTCTACAAGGTCTCAGAAATAGTTCTCTGGAGAGGAGCAAACACAAGCTGGCATCATTTAACACCACAGGCCCCAGAGGCCCAGAGACTAACCCTAAGGAGTATGGGGTTAGGCTTTCAGCTCATGCTCACTCCAGAGTCACCCTAAATTTCACTTCTAGCTTCTTTCTCACGAAGCCAAGACTTCAGGAGGCTCGTAGGCTGTCCAACCAGACAGGAAAGGACAAGACACGCTTCTCCCATGCAGGAAGGGAATTAGATCTAGGCCTTCTGCTTCCTGGATCTTTTTCTTGTGGTCCCTGGGGACCCCAGTGTCCAAACTCTTAGATTCTCAAGGCACTCCCTTGGGCCTTGGGGCAGGATTCCCATTCTCTGCCTCTCCATCTCCCTGGAATTTTCCACTGCAGCTGCCTCCGCTCCCAGACACCCCTCCCTGGGCAAAATTCCCGGCTCCCTCCGCCTCCCCTTCCTAATCACACCTCATTCCCACCCCCAGCCCAGAGGCCCAGCCCACAGTCCGGCCCACTCCCCACACTAACCCCGGTGGTCCCAGTTAGAGAAATGGGAGGCCAGGCCCTCATCCAAGGGTGAGAGGGAGGGTCCCAGGCTCTCCCCAGGGCGGGGAGAAAGGACAGTGGAGGGGCTGATCCCCCGTGGGGCTGCAGTGGGGGGAGTGGCCCTCCTCAAATCCCCATATAAGGCAGGGCAAGCAGTTAGACTCCTGGATTGGCTGATTCAAATGAGCATTCCACCTGGCAACAGGGTTTCTATTGGCTCTGAGGAAAAATAGGAGGAAGGTGGATGGAGGTTGTTGGTGGCGGTGATTGGAGGGGGGAGGGGAGTGGAGGTGACCGGAGTGGGGGGCGGTTACCAGGGCAACAGGGTAAGAGCCCAGCAGGGTGTCCGAGATGGCAGGCGGGGCGGGGAGGTGGAGAAGGGGATGAGGAAAGGAGGGTGGGAAGGAGAGGGAAGAGACTGACGGAGGGAGCGAGACTGGGAGACTGGGTGGGGGTAAAGGAGAGGGGAGAGGGAGAGAAATGAAGCAAGAAGAGTCCAGAGATGGAGAGGGTCAGAGATCGCTAAAGACATCAGTGAGTGAGTCAGAGACGGAGCGAGATAGAGATGGAGAGATCTCAGAGAAAGATGATCAGAGTCAGGCAAGGAAAAACCTGGGTGGGGCTCCAAGATTTTGAGGAGATGGAGACTGAAACTGATAGAAGAGTCAGAAAGAGAAATTGGGAGGTGTGTACACCATGGGACCAAAAGATGGTATTTTTAAGCACTCAGATACCAAATGATGATGATTGATCAGTGTGTCCTTCCTAGGAAAATGAAAATAATAAGACAAATAATGATACTGATAGACAAATATGGGAGTGCACACACACCAAAGCTATCTTTTTCCATACCCTAGCCTTCCACCCCATCCACCTTCCTGACTGCAGCTCCTGAAATTCCAAGCTTCTCAAAATGACCCAAAGATACCAAGACTGAGGACCTAGAACTGAGGATGAGTGGTACAGGGCGGGGCTGGAACACCGGACTTGAACCCCTTGCAAAGGAGGCAAATACAACCCAGAAAGGCTGAAGAAGATGGCAGCAGAGGAAAGGAAGAAGCAAAGAAGAGGGGAAATGTGGACAGTCAGGACCTGGAGAGGAGTTGGGGGAAATCCGCGAAGGATCTAGGGCCAGGTGGCAGACTCAGATGAGATAGGAACAGTGTGGCCTGGGGCGGGGCGACGAAGGGGTGGGGAGAGATCAGAGATGGAAGGGGTAGAAGAGGGAAACGAGAAATGGAGAGAAGAGGCAACAGAAGAATGAGAGATGTGAGGTATAAATGGTTGTGAGGGAGGGGTCTGGGTACCGATGAATGAGCAGGGATGAAGAGAAAAAGAAGGACCAGGAGAAGACCGGTGAAAAGAGATGGGCGAATAAGAGCGGTCCAAGATGGAAGAGACAGAAGGAGCCTGGAGGGCCTCTGACCCCTCTAGTTCTCGAGAAAGATCCGGGAAGGGAGGAATCCTCCAAGGGTCACAAATATCAGCCTAGGGCAGGACAGAGGGTGGGCTGCCCTTTCGGCCCTCCCATCCCCTCTTAAGGACATAGAATGGAGATGCTGGACAGGAAGGGAGAGCCGACTGCGATGTGGAAGTGCCTCCGCCACCCTCTTCCTCCTCTTTAAGCTTTTGGTTTCTCAAATACCTGCCCGGCCTTTCCATCTGCTTCTCCCACCCCATCCCTTGGCAAAATCTCCGGGTTTCTGGGGGGTGGGGGGAGGGTCAGTAGGATTCTGGCCATCCCTCCAGCCCGCCCCCAAAAGACAGACTCCACTTTCGCAGGCAGTAGGTCGGGATCCGGAGAGGTCCCTCCCCGCAGGAACCCCACCCCTTCCACCTCCTCGCTCCACTCCTTTTCTCCTCGACCGTCAGTCTCTCCATTACCCCTCCCGGTCCTGTCCCCCTCCCGCCTCTCCC
>NW_027529427.1:2379375-2384324 GCF_008692635.1 Crocuta crocuta | reverse complement strand
GCTCTCGGGCCCCTCCCCTCGAGGCCCGACCGCCTCTCGCTTCTCAGCTCGGACAGCTACTGCTGTGTCTGTTTTCTCCTCCTCTCTTTTCCTTCCTTTCCATCTATATCCATTTCTTACCACCCCTCCCCGGCGAAGGGCTTTCTCTTCTCTCCATAGCCCCCTCCAGCCTCTCCCCTCACCGCTCCCCCCACACTTAGAGAGTCTTGGATTCCTAAAGATCAGAAGCGGGGCGGGAATAGCCTTCGAGAAAGCTGAAGCTCAGCGTTGCATGGCATTGCATCGAGCCGTCCTTGCTCTCATCAGCTCCCTTCTCTGGCCCCATCCCTTGCCCTTGCCTCTCTTCCAGCCTTCTTCTAATTTCCCCAGGGAACCTGCTGAGTGTCGCTTTGGGAAATTAATTCGGCCAGCGTTTGGGGGCTGGGAGCCCGACTTTGGGGGGATGGGGGTTGGGTTGGTTGTTGAGGAGGTCACAGAGGTCTCCTAGAGGACCCAGAAGTGAAAGAGGGCAAGCGACGGGATTCAAGGCGGTGGCAGAGGGGGGCCATGCCTGATAGCTGGTAAGGTGCGCCGTGTGGCCCTCCGGTGGGCTGTGCGGTGGCATGTGACTTCACTGAGTAGGTGTCTTTGTATGTCTGTAATCCAGCGAGTGTGTGGGACTGCCCGTGTCAGTTACATGTGTGCATGTGGAGACGGAGATGCTCCGGGGCCATGTTGCCGCTTTGTGAGTGCCGGGCAGCTCTGCTGTGCTCTGGGCGGTCTTGGGAGTGCGTGCCAGGATGCCCAGACACCGGGCCATGTGTCTCCGGATCTCGTGGGCGCTCCTCTGGAGCTGTGTGTGTGAATCGGTGTCAGCCTGTGTCAGTGTGTGTGCCTGTGTTGAGTAAATGAGGCCAGGGAGCTGCTTAGCGCAAGACCTAGGTCACACACCCTCCTGGAAAAGAGATCATGGAAGGACAGTGACCAGAAGGGCGGGACGGGGGAGGAGAGGGCCCGGCCCCTTGGACTTTGGTCTCTGGTCGTCTCACTCCCTCCCAGTCTCCCTCCCTCCATCTCTTTAGCGGGCCAGATGGGAAACTCAGGCCAGGGCAGCACAGGCCTGGTGCTGGGGCCCCCAGAAAGAAGCTGACTAGCCCCTGGCTCTCTAGGCCCAGGATGTCGAGGAGAGCCCACCAGGTAGTAGACATGGCATACCGACCATGGGGCCAAGAGACGAGGACAGGGAAGTGGCATGAAGAAGCCTAGCTGGAGCGAGAGGGTCCAGTGTTCTGTGTTTCTCTTGAAGTGAAAAGGGAATGGAGTGTCCCTCCAGGTCAACCATTCTGCACCAACCTCGACTCCTATTCCTGATCCTGTTCCAGAAAGGACACACCCTCCAGGGAGAGCCACTCACACAGAAAACTTCCATCCACATGGAATCAGATACACAGAGTTGCACGCCAACACCAGATCAGATCGCGCAGGGACATCCACAGTTGAGCAGTGCCTGCCAAGGGCAGTTGGGGGGTGGAAAGCCGACGAATCTAAGTTGGAAGGGCCAGTGTGATGTCCAGAGAGAAGGGACCCATGAGCATCGCCTTCTGTCTGCTACATCAGAATAAGACGTCAAGGTGTGCCTGCTGGGCTCCTCTGGGGTGAAGGAGAGAGGAGGGAGGGCACCCTAGGCAGCCCCTTCCCCATCCCACCCCAGACCTTGTTTGTGTCTCTCTTCATCCGCCATGTCCGATACCCTTTCCCTTCCATGTTTCCTTTCTCCTACTTTGCCTGTGTTCCTCCTGCAAATGGTTACTTCTACCCTCCCACCACACCACTGCCCACACCAGGGGCTGGGTATAGGGAGAAGGAAACTACTGGAACTGGTTTGGAGTAGGTGTGCATCAGGCCAGGGTGCTCTCCCTTTTCCTGTCCTGTTTGGCCAAGTGGGAGCCCGAGGAGTCCGGGGACACACGGACAGACAAAGGCATCCAAGGCTGAGGGGGGAAGCTGGGAGCAATGCCCAGGAGAGAGAATACTCAGGAAAAGGCCCCAGAGGTAGACAAAAGGCAGAGCAGGGCAGGCTGTGGGAGGGGGCAGGCCAGGAAGGCGGAGGCACCTTAAGAGGGGGTGGGGCATCAGGGCTGTGAGCAGATGGAGGGGATTTGCTTTGCTGAGCTGAACTCTTCGGCCTCGGGAGGTTTTGGAGAACTTGACTGGGGTGCTGAGCAGTTACCTCGGCTGTCCGTTCCTCTGTCGTCATCACTTTCCCCCCTCCCTTGAGTCTTGGGGAAGGTGTCTGGTCTCAGCCCCTTTGTGGCCTTAGGGACCCCGGGACCTCTGTCCTGCCTCTGGGCTGTTGTGGCCAACTCCTCCGTTTTGACACTCCTCTAACCTCAGTGCAGGGGGAGAACGGGGCGAGAGGGACTGGCTGCAGCTCATTTGTGGTGAGAGGAAGGTGACCTCTTTCTCTGTTGCAGGACCTGAAGGAGAAGAAAGACAAGGTGGAGGAGAAGGCAAGCCGGAAAGAGCGAAAGAAAGAAGTGGTAGAGGTGCGGAGCGGTCCGGTGGAGACTCACATCCCCCTCCAGTTACCTTGTGGGGGGGCTGGGTCCTGCCTTTGCCTCGGCCCCTCCTCTCCTCCGCACCCCACCCTTCGGGCCGCCCCTGCCCCTGCCCGGGGTGGTGGTGGAGCCACACCACCAGCCTGACGCCTCTCCCTCTCTGTCCCCACAGGAGGAGGAGAACGGAGCCGAGGAGGAGGAAGAAGAAACTGCTGAGGATGGAGAGGAGGAGGATGAAGGGGAAGAAGAAGGTGGGCGGGGGGCAGGGGAGGCTGGGCTCCAAAGGAACAGAGTCAGGGTGGGCTTGAAGACCTGCAGCAGGGCTGAGGGCGACCACAGGGGGTCTGTGCCAGAGCTTCCTGCCCTTCCCCAATGACCCGTTTCTGGCTCCTCAGATGAGGAAGAAGAAGAAGATGACGACGAAGGGCCCGCGCTGAAGAGAGCTGCTGAAGAGGAGGTTTGGGCTGGGTTGTGGGGCCCGAGGGGCTGTCAGGGATGCAGCAGGGGCTGGGAGCCCTTTGGACTTGGACCTGGATCCCGTCAGGGGGGTGGGGGCTGGAGCAGGGCAGGGACAGGGGGAGATCCCGCTCCCATTTTGCAGCTGCCCCAACTCTTCCCTCCACAGGATGAAGCGGATCCCAAGCGGCAGAAGACAGAAAANGAACAGACAGTGCAGCCACTCTTCACCTGGTTCCTCGCTCTGGGCCCCGCACCGGAGAGCCGCCGCCCTCTCTCTCCCCAGCCTTCTCTGACCGCCTCTCCAGACACCGCCCCTTCCATCCTCACTGCCATTGTTCCACCTCCCGACCTGCTCCATCTGAGCTGCCCAGCTGGTCCCCAGTTGCTCCTCTCCCCGTCATTGCTCTCTTCTTCCCTCCCCCACCCCTCCCCGGGTAGCCTCTCCTTCCTCCCCTCTGCATCCCAGCCTCCTGTCCTGCCCATCCCTACCTGCCTGATCCCTGGGTCTCCCTCAGATCCCCTTCTCTCAGACAGCGCCAGGGCGGGGTGGGGCCAGGGTTGGGGCCGAGCCCCACAGCTGCCCCCCTCCCCTCCCCTCCCCTTTTTGTATAATTTAATAAAGAAACGGTCGCGCTTCTGTTTTTAACCTGTCTCCTGCTTTCCCGGGGCAGCGGGAGGAGGGTGGCTGACGTCAGGTTCTGTCAGGACCCTTTTCTTCTATAAAAAAGCAGCCGCACCCTCCTACCACCCACCACTCAAGAAGACAAGATCAGCACTCCAGGGGTGGACATGGAGCGCGGCTTCTCTGAGAGCTAACTTCTGTCCTGGGTTTGGATTCTTGGGGATCCTCCTCCCCGGCAGAGCATGCACACTTCCCTGCTAGCCCACACCAGGTCTAGACACTGCTGAGCCCAGTGGAAAGCTACCAGCTCTGTTGTGCTGAACCAGGCAAAGAAGCAGCCTCAGAAACAGGAAGTCCCGCCCCTGAAGTGGGAGAGGGCTGGGAGGCCTGGGTCTCAGCCTCCCAGGACAGGGAGTGAGAGCTGCCTGGCATCAAAGGTGCCCTCCACCTGGGACTGACAAAAAGGAGCACTTGGTCAGGCAGGGGGGAAGTCCAGGGCCTCTTGTGGTTCCAGGCGTGGTGGGGGTTCTTGGCACCCACACTCCACCCCTCTGGGCTGGGCTCCTTGGGTTGGGTGGGGTGTAGAGCGCCAGTTCCCCTCATCAGTCAGGCTTCCTACCGTAGTTCAGTCTCGTTTTTCTGGAGTTTGATCTCTGTTGCGGGGTTTCTGCATTTCACCATATCACCCTTGCTGTCTCTCATAGTTCAGAACGTCCGGAATGGGAAAAGATGAATGCACAAGGGTCTGAGCTGGGGTGTGTGTGTGTGTGTGTGTGTGTGTGTGTGTGTGTGTGTGTGACTAGACCCCATCATTCTTCAAGAGGACACCGTAACTTACCCAGAGTGAGGACTAGACACACAGACACAGACCCACACCTTTTGGCTCCTACTCCCTAACTGACCCAGGCAAAGTAATCTTTGAACCTGCCTCAGTTTCTTCATCTGTACAATGGAGAATATCCCATTTCATGAGTTACTGTATGTAAAGTGTCCTATACAGTGCCTAGCATATAGTAAAAGCTCAATATAATGTAGCTTCACCCCTCCCCCGGACTTGGGGTGCCCTTGCCCAGACCTACCATCTTTTAGGTCCACTGTATTCCCAGGAACCATTGGGAGGGTGGGGAGTCAAGTGCTGTGCTAAGTGAAAGTCCCGGGAGGTTGAGGGAATGAGGGAGGAGATGGCACCAAGGGAAGGGCTTGCTAAGAGCAAAGTGGGTTGACTTTGGGACTGGAGCGGCAGCTTAGAGATGGGCAAGCAGGTAGTTGCAGGCAGAAATGGCTTGGAGAGAACCAGAAGGTCCTCGGGGAAAGGATTCTAAAGGAGGGGG
>NW_027529427.1:2313523-2379353 GCF_008692635.1 Crocuta crocuta | reverse complement strand
CACTGAAGAGGAGGGTAATGCTGCTGGGAATCAACCCCCTCAGACTTTCCACTGCGAAGCGAAACCGTGAGCCCTGGGGTGTGGGGGGGGGCAACGGGGCGGGGAAGTGGGGAAGGTGGAGGGAAGGCAGAAGGACCTAGGAGCAGCAGAACTGCCTCCCACCTCAAGACAGCCACCTTGCCTCCATTCTGCTCTCTGCTACTGCCTTGCCCCATTCTCTGGGACACCCCCCTCCCCTCCCCCAACTCCTGCTGCTTAACCTGGCCGGCTTGCTTCTGGATTCGTCTCTGGCACATTGGTTCTTCCCCCGTCTCCAGGCCTCTGGTCCTGTCCCTCTTCACTTCCTCCACCCCATATATTTGCAGAACCTCTCTTTTGTCCATCTGCTCCCCCCTTTCTGACCTCTTCTCTTTGGGGGGCTCAGCGTGGCCCAGGCCTCAGGGGAGATGTGGGAGGCTCAGTTCCTGGTTCTGCTGCTTCTGCAAATGCAGCGGGTGGCTCCAGGTAAGATGGGGCCGAGCCTCTGGGAGCCCTGCCCTCCAGACCCGTGGGTGGGGGGTGGGGGTGGTCAGCAGGGGTGTCTGGACCTCATGGATGCTAAGGTCCTTAGCTTGGAAGGATTCTTCTAAGGTCTTGCTGGGGGCAGTCTTTCTGCCCCAAAGCCTCTCCACGGTCTTCCCGTTGGGTGGGGAAGGAGCAGAAACCCAAGGTCTTCTTCAGCCCTGTTTCTCCTTCAGGTAACTGAGGCTCCTTCTCTATTCCTCAGTCTTTCAGCTCATTGCCCCTCCCCATGGCCTCTCTTTTCCTCCCCAGGGGAGGCTCCAGGGTCTGGGACAGAGGTCCCCGTGGTGTGGGCCCAGGAGGGGGCTCCTGCCCAGCTCCCCTGCAGCCCCACAATCCCCCTCCAGGATGCCAGCCTTCTGAGAACAGCAGGGGTCACTTGGCACCATCTACCAGACAGGTATGCACCCCGAACTTGGGCAACAGAACCCCCCAGTCCAACAGCAATGGCATCCAGACTCATAACCCAAGGCCCAAGCTAGCCCCCGGTCTCCTGCCCTGAGCTGTCAGTCCCTCAGAAGCCAGTGGCCGGGCCTGCCCCGCCACCTTTCCTCGGAAGACTGCTCCCCTCACACCTGCATCCCTTCTGTGCCTGCCTCTCCAAGAGTGGATGGCGCTGGCCCAGCCCGAGGGGGACGGGGATGGGGACGGTTCGCGGTCAAGGGATCTTTTGGGTGCGTTTCCACATCCTCGAAGTGGGGTTGGACTGCATCTTGCCCCGGGCTTCTTCCCCCCTCGANGCCGCGCTCCCCGCCGCCCGGGAGGCAGGGAGGGCTGGGGCGCGGGCTGTGCTTCTAAGAATGAGCGCTGGGCAGGGCCGGAGAGCCCCCCGCACCCCCACCCCCGGGAGGGTAGCGGAAGGCGGTGGGAAGCGGAGTGGAAGGTGCCCCCAGGGAAGCACGTGTGGGGGGGGGCGGGGACCCTCAGGAGAGATTGTATCACCCCTGGAGCTCCCCTCCCCCACCCACACTGGGAGTGCCAGGGTGGAGGAGGGGAGGCACCCCTGGGTTGTGGGGGGAGAGTGCTGTGCTAGAGTGACTCATTTCAGACATCTGTAGCTCAGGGGGTGGGCTTAGTGGGGATCCTCGGGCAAAGCCTGGTGAAAGGGGAGGGTAGAGCCGAGTAATCTGGAGGCAGGGGTGGGGGGAAGTAGGCAGGAGATTCCTGAGCATCCATTTTAAGCACCTCCAGGTGCCAAGGATGGGGGTGGGGTGCGGGGCGCCGGGTGATGGTCGGAGGAGAGTTGAGGTGGAAAAGACAAAGAAGTCTACAGCTTGGGGTGGCCCGCTGCCTTGGGAAAGTGTTTCTGGTGGAGCTAATCCCACCTTCTTTATCCTTGAGCAGTGACTGCCAGCCCCCCAGGGTCTCTCCGAATCTCCGACTGGGTCATTTTGAACTGCTCCTTCAGCCGTCCTGAGCTGCCAGCCTCTGTGCACTGGTTCCGGGGCACAGTCCCTGTCCAGGAGTCCCCACATCACCACTTAGCTGGAAGCCTCCTCTTCCTGCCCCAAGTGAGCCCCTTGGACTCTGGGCCATGGGGCTGCCTCCTCACCTACAGAGATGGCTTCAATGTCTCCATCACGTACAACCTCACTGTTCTGGGTAACTCCTCCAGTCTGACCTCACACTTGACCACAACCCCTTCCTGCCCCCGTCACCTCCCCCTGACTTATGGGTCCCCAAACCAGGTCTCCCACAGTTAGTGCCCACTGTGATTACGTGGGCCTCACTGTCCAACTCCCTTGTATCTTGCATTGCAGACTTTTTTTTTTTTAATGTTTATTTACTTTTGAGAGAGAGAGAGAGAGAGACAGAGCATGAGCATGGGCATGGGAGGGGCAGAGAGAGAGGAAGACACAATCCGAAGCAGTCTCCAGATTCTGAGCTGTCAACACGGAGCCTGTCATGAACTGTGAAATCATGACCTGAGCCAAAGTCGGATGCTTAACCGATGGAGCCACCCAGGTGCCCCTCACATTGCAGCCTTTTTAGCTGCCTTCCCCTCTTCGGGCTTCTCTCTGGGCCATCCAGCCTCACTGGCCAGCCTTCGGGTCTCCCCCTGGCCCAGCCCACATGGGGGCTTCAGGGCATCCTCAGCTCATCCACATTATCTGCCCCCTTGCACCCTTCAGAGCCCAACCACCTCCTTTGCTCTTCTGCCTCCCTTACCTGCAGCCCCAGCGCTCCAGCCCCTCTGTGCCTCCTCTCAGCTTCAATTCTGGGTTCTCTTTTTTCCAGGCCTGGAGCCCTCAGTGCCTCTGACGGTGTACGCTGGAGCCGGTTCCAGGGTGGGGCTGCCCTGCCACCTGCCTCCTGGTTTGGGGACCCAGTCTTCTCTCACTGCCAGGTGGGCCCCTCCTGGCGGAGGCCCTGACCTCCTGGTGGCTGGGGACAATGGCAACTTCACCCTTCCGCTGGAGGCTGTGAGCCAGGCCCAGGCTGGGACCTATACCTGCCGTGTCCATCTGCAGGGGCAGCAGCTCAGTGTCACTGTCACCTTGGCAGTCATCACAGGTCAGCGCCAGGTGGGAAAGGAGTAAGTCCTGTCCCAGGCGAGCTGGGACAGGGAACAGAGGCTGGCTGGGCAGAGAGACTGGGCAAATTGGCCTCGCGATGCCAGGCCACTGGGCGCAAGTCTCAGAGGCTGCGCTGGTGGCCTTCTCTTTTCTCGCCCCCACAGAAGGAACCACCGAAACGGAAAGTCTCCCCTGAGTCACTAGATGAACATTCCACTCTTCTTTGAGCAACTCCCCTGCTCTGAATGTGGGGGGGAGGGTCTGAGAAGTCAGAAGGACAGGTGGCAAAAGTGTGAATGGCTCATCAGAGGTGGAATATATCTCTAGAATCCTTGTCTACTTTGGGACCAGGGCTTGGGTTAAAGTTGCAGGAAGTGACCTGGATTTGGGAGGAGTTAATCAATCCGTCCCTTGGTCAGCAAATATTTACTGAGCAAGGGCTTTTTTAAAGACAGCATAAAACAAACACAGAAAAAAAAAAAACCCTCAAAACTCAGAAAGTATGTGCTGATTGATTGGTAACTATGAGCCACAACAGCTTGGCTGTGTCCCTCAGTGCTTACCTGTGGCCGCTAAATAGCGGTAGCACATAGTAGGTGCTTCATAATGTACGTTGGTTGAATGAATAAATGGATATGCTAACAGGTCATACATCTCCTGAGGGCCGGTGCTCAGTTTCCAACTGCTCCAGGATAACTCTACCCAGATATGGTACCCACACCTCAGCCTCACTCTGAACCCCATCTTTTCCTCACACGGAGTTCTCTTACCAATTTAGCCTTTCCGTCAGCAACTCCCCCACCTCAATCCCACTTGCCCTGAGACCTGGCCTCCTACTTCTTCCACATCCAGTTGGTTGACAAAGCCTCCCAATTCTTTTCCATCCAAGGTCGTCGTCGTCATCGTTGTCATTTTCTTCTTCTCCATTTTAAGTTTATTTATTTATTTATTTAGAAAGAGGATGAGGAGGGGCAGAGAGAGAGAGACTTCCAAGCCGCCTCCACAATGTCAGTGCAGAGCCCCATGCAGGGCTCGAACCCACAAACCATGAGATCATGACCTGAGCTGAAATCAAGAGTCAGTTGCTTACCTGGCGGAAATATCCAGGCGCCCCTGTCTAAGGTCTTCTTGAGGTCAGCTGTTTCGTTAGTGTTCCATGCTATCTCATGACAGCTCACTCAGAGACTGTTACCCCTGTTTTACAGAGAAAGAACTTCTCAAATCACACAGCTGGGAAGTACCAGCTCAGGGTCCAAGGTCAGGTGTGTCTGTCACCAAATCTCCAGGTGCCTGTACACAGACCCTTCCCCATTGGTGTCTTCCTACCCATGTTATCTCTCACTGTCCGGCTTTGAGATGCTGTCTGTAGATCAGCTGTTGGTCAGTTCACTGTTCTCTGAACATTCAGAAAGGGGGGTAGAGTTCATTGATGGGCAGGGGACGTTGATGTGAGCCAAGTCATGGAAACTAGAAAAGTACAAGATGTATGGGGTGGGGGTGGGGGGACAACATACCTGACTGATATTTGGGTTTCTGAACATTTGGATAGAAAGTAATGTAAAAGAATCCAAAATAGTATTTTCCTTGTGATCCTTCTGGGCCAGTTTGAGTTTGAACTGTCCCCTGAAGACAGTAGAGAGCCTGGAAAGCTTTGGAGCAGCAGAGTGATCTGCCCAGAGCTTTGTCTTGATAAGATTAATTTGGCCATGACCCTGATCTCCTCCCCTCAACCTCGCCCAATCAGAGCCCAGGTGAGTGCAGGGCGATTGAAACTTGGGAGTTGACTGTGTGGTTTCAAGTGAGGGGGCCGGGCCCCCAAAGATCTCTTCCCTCCTGATTTTTTCAGTGACTCCCAAATCCTCTGGGTTACCTGGCAACCTGAGAAAACTGCTTTGTGAGGTGACTCCAGCATCCGGACAGGAGCGTTTTGTGTGGAGCGCCCTGGATAAGGGGTCATGGAGAAGTTCTCCAGGACCCTGGCTGGAGGTGCAGCAGGCCAGACTCGTTGCTCAGCCCTGGCAGTGCCACGTGTACCAGGGGGAGAGGCTTCTGGGGACAGCGGTATCCTTCGCTGAGCCGACTGGCCCAGGTCCGAGACCCCACAACGCCACAGCGTCAGCTCCACACCGACTGTCTTGATCCCACTTTCCAGACCCCTCCCCTGCCCCATCCCAGCTCTTTTTTCTCTAACCTCCAGCTCTTGTCCAAGCCTGGACTCATTGCTGCTATTAATTAGCTAATAATCCTGGAGAAGTCCCTAAACTCTGGGTCTCACTGTCTGCATCTGTAACATAAGAGGGTGTGGCAAGATACTCTTTCAACTATGAGCCTTTGCCTAATGCCGTCCTTCTTCTATAGGTGCCCAACGCTCTGGGAGGGCCTCGGGCGCCCTGAAAACAGGCCAGCTCCCTCTCTTTCTCATCCTTGGTATCATCTTTCTGCTCCTTTTGATGACTGGAGCCTTTGGCTTTCACCTTTGGAGAAGACAGGTGAGCCGGGGGACCCCTCTGCACCCCCCCCCGCCCCTGCCCTGGCTACTGGCTTCCTCTCTCTAGTTCTCTGAGTGCTGTCTGGCACCCATTCCTCAGGGAAGATGACCAAGGTGGACTCCTGATCTTGCCTGCTGAGCCCCCTCCTTATAAGCCTCTCCAAGGATCCCTTGTGCCTGAACGACCCAAGAGAGGCTTGAAGGGGCTGAGAAAAGGCCTGGGACCAGATGGGGAACACAGGGGACTGGGAAAGAATAGATGGACTCATATTCTCCATATTCCCCTAATCCTTCTCCCCACCCACCCTCCGTGTCTTCCCATAGTGGCGTCCAAGAAGATTCTCTGCCTTGGAGCATGGGATTCACCCACCTCAGACCCAGAGCAAGATAGAGGAGCTGGAGCAAGAACCGGAACCGGAACTGGAGCCAGAGCCAGAGCCGGAGCCAGAGCTGGAGCCTGAGCCTGAGCCCAACCCCGAGCCTGAGCCCAACCCCGAGCCTGAGCCAGAGCAGCTCTGACTTGGAGCTGAGGCAGCCAGCAGATCTCCACAACTCAGTCCAAATAAACTCCCTGTCAGCAGCAAGCCTGAGTCTGGCTTCTTCTTGTCCAGGGAAGGTTCTAGTCTCTGCCCAGCCTCTGGGGGCTCCCTTCTCCCACCTCAGCCTTCTGACCTACTTTCCCCAGCCAAGCTCTCTTATCTTCCTCCTTTCTGCTTCTGGTCTCTTCGTGATTCTTTCTGCCTTGGTCTCTCTCTTGCTCTCTCTCTCCTGGATAGCCGTTTCTCTGACGCTCCAAAAGCCCTCACCCCTTACCTCTACGGCTCTCCTCTGTGTCCTTCACTCATATCATGCTGGCTGCCCTGGTTTTCTTTGTAGTTTTGTTCCCCTGGCCCACCCCACCCCACACTTGGCTCCATTTCACACTGTCCTTGGCCTTCTTGCTGCAATGTGCGCGCACACGCACACACACGCACACGGAGGAACCCTGCCATGTCGTGTCCTCCAGGGAAGCAGGTCTTGCAACCTTTCTGGACAGCTGGCAGTGGATCCCGCTTGCCTCCACCCCACCCCCACGGTCCTAGGCTCTGGGCAACCTGTCTGGTCCCAGGCATGAGAAGACACTGCCACCCAGTGGTGAGTGTGTGTCATACCACAGGAGGTCACTGGGCATGCTGGGGCAGCTGCAGGAGATGAACAGCGCGGTGGTCCAGACAGACACAGGTCCCTGTGTGCAGACACCATCTTTATGCTGTTCACTTTCTGTGGTCCGCATATGCGTGTGCACCGAGCGGTGATCACATGCTCTGTACGCTACCCAGGACGGGGACTGCATGACATGCGCGCCTCAGGACAAACAGCCCCGGTCCTGGCCAGGTTACCATCCAAGTCTGACAAAGGGGAGTGCTGTGAACAAAGGCCTCACGTGGGGAGAAAAATGGCCAGCAAGATAGCTGGCTGTGGCGTGGCTTTGGGAGTCCGGACACCCAGCTTCTGATTCTGTATCTACAGATGGGACCGCGGCTTGATCTCCTCAGCCTTGGTGTCCTCATATTAAGTGGAATAATGATAATGACCCTTTAAAATGGGCTGCTGTGAGCACCAGAAGGTAAAAAGGCTTCGAAGGCTGAGGTCCCCCATTCATATGATGTGCCTCTCTGATCACCCATTTGTGAAGGAGGAAGCCAGCCTGTTCTGGCCATACCAGGAAGGGTCCACCACACCCACAAGCCTGCCTGCTTCCCGCGGTGTCTCTCTCTCTCTCTCTGTCTCAGAGAGAACATTCACCTGGGCCATGCAGACTGTCGTTCAGTGCAGCACACACAGAGCCTCAGCCCGCAGCAGCCCCCACCCCAGGGACCTAGACCTCCGCCTGACACACGTGCCGGGCTCTGGACTTGGCCGCAGACAGCTCTGCCAGGGCATTTTAACCACGGACAGGAGGGGAAAAATACTGCAAGGCAGTGGGCGTGAGGCTGCGGGAGCGGGACGCACATTGGGTCAGGTGTACATGCTGTGACAAGCGCCACTAGGTATCCCATTGAGCCCGGGTGCCGTGTGCACAGAGACACAAACCGTGAGGCTGAAGGCATAACCCTGTGGAGACACGATGGCCGGACACTTGGGGACCGAGGGACACTTTTATTCTGTGCAGAGCCTTAGAGGGAGAGGGGCACCCTCTGAAGCCTGAATAACGAACTATTTAAAGCACCCTGAAGTTCTGAGCCTTAGGATGGTGGTGGTCTTGTCACAGGTCGAGGAAAGGTGGCACAGAAAGAGGCTCTGGCCTGTGATCCACTGTCAAGGGCAAGTTCTGAAGTTCCTCTGAGAAGCTTTGAGATCCGCCCCTTGTTGTGGCCTGGGGACAGCTGCCGTGGAGCGCCTCAACCCTGCTCTAGGTCCCTGCTCTCCGCAGCTGTGATAGAAGCTCCCATGTTTTAATGGGGCAGGGGTTTCCTGGAAAGTTCTGTGGGTGGTAATTTTCCTCTCTACTGGGTAACATTCTATGCCCTTTGGGCTTATGAGAGTAGTCATCAAGGATTCACTGTTGTCGATGTGGGGACTTCCCCATGCTCATGAATGAAGGGGACAGGGAGGGGACAGAGGCAGAGTGAAAGGCCACCTGTTCTTCTACCCACTAAGGAAGAGAAAAGGGCAAAGGCTACAAGGAAGAGGGGGCATGGGGCTTGTGCATATGGTGCTCCTTTTGTTTCATTCTCACTGCCTCCTCTGTGGGGTCTTTCCTAGGGGTGACAAATCCCTTCCCCTCCTCCTTCAGCTCCCTCAACCTCCCCCCACCGCATCCAGCAGGATAACCACTGACCGTTTTTGCTGACCTGCTTTTTTAAAATTTTTTAAAATGTTTTTATTTATTTCTGAGAGAGACAGTGTGAGCAGGGGAGGGTCAGAGAGAGAGGGAGACACAGAATCTGAAACAGCCTCCAGGCTCTGAGCTGTCAGCACAGAACCCAACACGGGGCTCGAACCCATGAACTGTGAGATCATGACCTGAGCCGAAGTTGGATGCTTAACCGACTGAGCCACCCAGGTACCCCTGTCCTTTTTAAATTTTTAAAACTGTTTTATTTATTTCTGGGAGACAGAGAGAGAGAGAGACAGTGTGAGCAGGAGAGGGTCAGAGAGAGAGGGAGACACAGAATCCAAAGCAGGCTCCAGGCTCTGAGCTGTCAGCACAGAGCCTGATGTGGGGCTTGAACCCATGAACAGTGAGATCATGACCTGAGCCAAAGTCGGACGCTCAACCGACTGAACCACCCAGGGGCCCCAAGAGTAGTTTTCTTTTAATGTTTATTTATTTTTGAGAGACAGAGAGAGACAGAGCCCAGGAAGGGGAGGGGCAGAGAGAGAAGGAGACACAGAATGCGAAGCAGGCTCCAGGCTCTGAGCTGTCAGCACAGAGCCTGATGTGGGGCTTGAACCCATGAACAGTGAGATCATGACCTGAGCCAAAGTCGGACGCTCAACCGACTGAACCACCCAGGGGCCCCAAGAGTAGTTTTCTTTTAATGTTTATTTATTTTTGAGAGACAGAGAGAGACAGAGCCCAGGAAGGGGAGGGGCAGAGAGAGAAGGAGACACAGAATGCGAAGCAGGCTCCAGGCTCTGAGCTGTCAGCACAGAGCCTGATGTGGGGCTTGAACCCATGAACAGTGAGATCATGACCTGAGCCAAAGTCGGACGCTCAACCGACTGAACCACCCAGGGGCCCCAAGAGTAGTTTTCTTTTAATGTTTATTTATTTTTGAGAGACAGAGAGAGACAGAGCCCAGGAAGGGGAGGGGCAGAGAGAGAAGGAGACACAGAATGCGAAGCAGGCTCCAGGCTCTGAGCTGTCAGCACAGAGCCCCACACGGGGCTCAAACCCACAGACTGCAAGATCATGACTTGAGCTGAAGTTGGATGCTTAACCAGCTGAGCCACCCAGGTGCCCTGAGCAGTTTTTTCCCCCCACATGTTTATTTATTTATTTTAAGAGAGAGCAGGGGAGGGGCAGAGAGAGAGGGAGAGAAAGAATCCAAAGCAGGCTCTCCTCTGTCAGCACAGAGCCTGATGTGGGGCTCCATCTCACCATCCTGAGATCACAACCTGGGCCAATATCAAGAGTCTGATGCTTAACCGCCCACCTCTTAACCACCTGCCACCCAGGTGCCCCACCTCTTTTTTTTTTTAATTAGCTGAGTAGTTTTGGTTCCAGGGTCTCTTGTAAGGCTGCTGTTATGATGTGGGCCAGGGCGGTGGTCAATGAGAAACTTTGACTGGGATAGAGGATCTGCTTCCAAAAAGCCTCACTAAGGTAGCAGCTGGACAGAGGCTGTAGTTCCTTCTCACGTGGGCCTCTTCATTAAAAAAAAAAAAAGTTTATTCACTTTTGAGAGGAAGACAGACAGAACACGAGCTGGAGATGGGCAGAGACAAGGAGACACAGAATCTGAAGCAGGCTCCAGGCTCTAAGCTGTCAGCACAGAGCCTGATGCCGGGCTTGAACCCACAAACTGTGGGATCAAGACCTGAGCCGAAGTCGGTCACTTAGCTGACTGAACCACCCAGGAGCCCCAGCGGCTGGGCCTCTTCGTAACACTGCTCACCACATAGCAACTGGCTTTCCCAGAGGGAGAGAGTGGCCAGGAAAAAAGCTGCTTTAAAATCTAATTTGGAAAGGGATATACTATCACTTCTGCCCTATTCTACTGGTCACACGGAGGTAGCAGGAATCATTGGGGGGCCGTCTTGCTTATGATGGCTTGGCTCTCATGGGGGACCAGTGCCTGAAAGAGAGACAAACCACATGAGGAGAAGGAGGATCTCTGAGTTCTTCCACCCTCAGCCTTTGCAATGGGCCCAACAGCCTCCTCCACTGTCTGCTGTCTAGAAGTTCTGGAGGCCAAACGAGGTCCAGGGCCTTGCCGAGTCAACTGTGTCAGGCAGGAGGCCACGTTGTGCTCATTCAGATCTGGGGTCACATTTGCCAGTGTGTCCCCCACCCTTGGCCTGGTCTTCTCATCTCCCTGGGGCAAGGCAGGCCCAGAAAGTTCCCTGCCCCACTTCCCCCAACAGGCAGACTCATTAGGGTCCAGGCCCAAGCCCCTGCTATTGCCTCCCTACCCCCCACCGAAGGAGGGGAGCAAGCTCCGGTGTCCCTGCTCAGGCCCACCCCCGGGGGGAGTTAGCCCTTTGAAGTGAACGGGGTTGGGGTGGGGATGGCTTCTCGCTGCTCCACTCTGTGGCTGACAGTTTCTTCAAGGCCTGCAGGTGCCAGCTGGCTGCGCCCAAGCCAGACCCTGAAATCTGTCTACTCAGCCCTCCCATGGGATGCGGGAGGCCCAGGGACCTCCCTCAGAGTTGCCCAAAGTGGTCATGGATCTAGGGACAATATGGCCGGGGTGGAGGGGGCTCAGCCCTCCAAGACTCTGCTTCCCCAAGAACAGCCCAGGTCACCCCTCCCACACCTCCCCCATCTCCAAACCCTGTCCCCCAGCCCCCTTTGCAGAGGTGTCAGTGGGGCTGCAGATGTTTCTGGTAAGGAGGCCACCACAAGACTGCACCTGTGGCTTCCAACTCTCCTCTCCACAGACTGCCCTACCCCTTCCTTCTCCAACAGCCTGGTCCCCAACGCTCCACCAGCAGACCACGATGTGCCCCATTTTTCTCCTGCCTTGGCCTCCTCCCCCCCCCACCTCCTGGAGACAGAATACAGAAAGCAAAAATAGCTCTCTATCGGGAAGCAGGGGACTTCTGGAAATCCCCATGCTCCATGCTTACAGGCCTCTGATGGAGCAGACAACTTAACTTCAGTTTCTTCTTTTCTAAAACGAGGATGGTAACACCTACCAAAAGGTCTGGCCAGTGCTAATGTACGTGAAAGTGCTTTGAAAACGGAAAATCACGCCGCAGATGTGAGGGATCATGGCTGTGTGAAGCCTCAGAGCCCCAGATGTGATTGTTGGCTTCATAACCCTCTGTCACTGTGAGAGAACACTTCTCTCAGCCATCATCCTGGCGTTTTCTTTTTTTTCCTCTTCTTCTCCTTCTTTTTAAAGTTTATTATTAAAAAGGGGGGGGTAGGGAGCCTGGGTGGTTCAGTTGATTAAGCGTCTGACTTCAGCTCAGGTCATGATGTCACAGTTGGTGAGTTCGAGCCCCGTGTCGGGCTCTGTGCTGACAGCTCGGAGCCTGCAGCCTGCTTCAGATTCTGTGTCTCCCTCCCTCATGCCCCTCCCCTGCTCGCACTGTCTCTCTCTCTCAAAAATAAACAAACACTAAAAAAAAGTTTATTTATTTGTTTATTTTTAAGTAATCCCTACCCCCAATGCGGGGCTCAAACTCATGACCCCAAGACCAAGAGTCATGCGTTCTTCCAACTGAGCCATACAGGTGCTCCCATCTTGGCCTTTCTTAATGCAGAGGAGAGGCAGTTGGGTGAGGGGGATAATCCAGGGATTGGGGCCCCAGCAGGTAAGTTGGATCCCAGCTCCAGAAAATAGGGTTACCGGCTCTGTGACTGTCAGCAATTTTCTTTCTTTCTTTGTCTCTGTCTCTCTCTCTCTCTCTTGTTTTTTAATGTTTATTTATTCTGAGAGAAAGAGAGACAGAGACAGACAGACAGAACATGAGCAGGGGAGAGGCAGAGAGAGAGGGAGACACAGAATCCGAAGCAGGCTCCAGGCTCTGAGCTGTCAGCACAGAGCCTGACGTGGGGCTCAAACTCACGAACCACGAGATCATGACCTGAGCTGAAGTCAGATGCTTAACCGACTAAGCCACCCAGGCTCCCGGTCAGCAATTTTCTTAAACTCTTTGATCCTAGTTGCCACATCTGTATGATCTAGAAAATAATAATTATGCCCTGTCATTGCTGTGAGGCTTAAATAAAATATATGTTCCTATCAAGCACATGACAGTTTCAATATAAACTTCCTTCCTCTCTCAGGGCACCTGGGTGACTCAGTCGGTTAAGTGTCTGACTTTGGCTCAGGTCATGGTCTCACAGTTTGTGGGTTTGAGCCCCACATCGGGCTCTGTGCTTACAGCTCAGAGCCTGGAGCCTGCTTCGGATTCTGTGTCTCCCTCTTTCACTGCCCCTCTCCAGCTTGCGCTCTGTCTCTCTTTCAAAAATAAATAAAAATATTAAAAAAAAACCCCACACAACACTTCCTCTCTCTTCCTGTTATCTTTTCCTGTTTGGAAACCAGAGAGAGAGTCAGGTTCTTGGGGTCTGTTGACTCCTGAGAATCCATCTTAATCCATCTTAATTCCATCCAGCCCTTGGAATGCTTTGTTTGACTTACTCAGGGTTAGAACAACAGAAAATTTGTTGCCAATGTTAAAGTTAGGGGCTATTACAGAAATGATTGTTTTTTCCACCTTCCCGTGACATTTTGGTAGAGCCGGCAAGTCTGGGTTCTACATTCTGGTGCAACCTCTCCTATCAACTCAGCTGGAGCTGGGTGGTCTGTGGCTGCCCTCATTAGATGAGGCCGAACCACCTCCCTGCCCCCTGCAGACTTACCTCAGTCTTCAACCCTCCCTACTGTTTACAGCCAGCTTGCTTTCTCGCTTCTATTACCTAGCAGGCTGCTGTAGGCGTTTGCTTTTGTGATCCTTGCTTTCCAGCCATTCATTTAAAAAGTGTCCAACAGCCAGGGGCTGGGGGGTGGAGGGGGGTGCGGGGGAGGACAGGCAGTCAGTGTTAAAGGGTCCAGAGCTTCAGCTGGGGAAGATGAAAAAGTTCTGGAGAGGGATGTATACTAATAATATGAATGTACTTAGTAGTACGAAACTATAGGCTTCAACATGGTTCACATGGTACATTTAATGCTGTGTCTATTTTACCACAACACATTTAGCACCAAAAAATATCAATACGATTCAATATTTTTAAAAAATTTTTAATGTTTATTTATTTTTGAGAGAGACAGAGACAGAGCACGAGTGGGGGAGGGGCGGAGAGAGAGGGAGACACAGAATCCGAAGCAGGCTCCAGGCTCTGAGCTGTCAGCACAGAGCCTGATGTGGGGCTTGAACTTGTGAATAGTGAGATCATGACCTCTGCTGGAGTTGGGCGCTTAACCGACTGAGTCACCCAGATGCTCCAATATGATTCAATATTTTTCACAAAGGATTCAACAAGTATTAGGGTCTATGGGGCCCAAGGCACTCTGCTGGGTGCTAAGTCAGACAGACTCACCACTCGAGCCTGCCAGACAGACTCTAAGCAGTAATTTCATAATGATTACGCTTGGACAGTGCTTGTAAGGAAGAGGAAGCACGGGGGACAGGGTGCTCTTATCTTATTAAGGGAAACGAGGGGTCACGTGCGGAGGATGACAAAGCAACAAGATCCAGACACGTGAATCCTGCTGCGGGGTGGGGTGTCCCCTCTCCCCCCCTACCCCTGAAGCACCTGCCTCCAGACCTCTTTGAGAAATCACCTTTGGCCTAAGTAGTCAATAGCCAGGGGCTGTTGACTTTATGTTGACTCTTCTTTCACTTATAGCAGAGCCAGATGCTCCCTGATACACGCTTCCCAGGGAAGCCTGTCTTGACCTCCCAGTTGAAATAAAGCTCCCTGTGATAAGATCCCAGCACTCTGGGCTTCTCTTTGGTAGCACTTGTCCAATTGTGATGGCATTATTAATCGTTTAGTGTCTATGACACAAGCCAGAGGAGTGGCCATGTCTTGTCTGGCTTACTTATCATATCCCCAGCACCCACAGAGTGCCTTTTTTTTTTTTTTAAATTTTTAATGTTTTATTTATTTCTGAGAGAAAGAGAGAGAGACAGTGTGAGCAGGAGGGGGGCAGAGAGAGAGGGAGGCACAGAATCCTAAGCAGGTTCCAGGCTCTGAGCTAGCTGTCAACACAAAGCCCGATGCAGGGCTCGAACCCACAAACTGTGAGATCATGACCTGAGCCGAAGTCTGACGCTTAACCGACTGAGCCACCCAGGCGCCCCAACCCACAGAGTGCCTTGGCCCGGGAAAGCACCTAACACTGGCTGAATAGGGGTGCCTGGCTGCCTCAGTGGGTATGAGCATGTGACTCTTGATCCTGGGGTTGTGGGTTAGAGCCCCACATTGGGTGGAGAGATTACTTAACTTGTTGAATATGTGAATGAGTGGGCAGAACTGGATTAGATCAGGGGTTAGAAGCCTAAATGCCTATTAGGACCTCTGCCAGGTAACGTAAATGAGAAAAGCGGGCTGGCTTCAAACCAGCCTGCAGGAAGGGGACGAAGTCTGAGGAGGACACACACTGTCCCTGTAAGGACAGTCCTTAGGAGTTGCACCTAACACTTGCACTTACATCCATTAACCAAGATTGAGTCATTCAGCCACATCCAGAGGCAAGGGAGGTCGCGATTAAGTGTAATTTAAACCTGGGCAGCCGTGAGCTCAACGACAAAGGGAGGGTTCTGTGACTAAGGAAGAAAGAGAAAACATTTGAGGGACAACTAAACGTCTATGGAGAGAAATAGTGAAGAGCTGAAGAATGAACACAGGTTTCCTAGATTAGCGGTTCTCAAAGTGTAGCCATGGGGTCCCTGAGACCCTTGCAGGGAGATTTTGAGGTCAAGCTACTTTCATAAAAATAATAGGACATTTTTGGCTTTTGTCACTATGTTGATATTCCAATGATGTTGCAAAAGCAATCTGGGCTAGACCGCTGCCTTAGCACAAAACAAGGGAGCCAAGCCAAACCATGCTGTAGTCATTGTGTTCTTCACCACATTTGCAGCAAAAAAAAAAAAAAAAGAAAAGAATAAAAATACTAATGCCAGTTTCACTTAAGAATGTCTCTGATGAGCAGCGAATATTAATTTTATTGACTCTCAAAGCTTGAGTATACTGTGTTATAAAACGAGAGTAGCACAATGCTTTTCTGCTACAAATGAATCACAATGTTGTCTCAGGTTAGAAGCGCCTGCGTTAATTGTTGGAGTTGCAAGCTCAACTAGCCACTTTTTTTAGGGAAAGGGCATGGTCACCTGTGCGTATTTACACGCTCACTCAGGCTGCTGTGAGGAGGATGGCCTAAGAGGAAGACAGAATGGGGAGGCCAGGAGGCCAGTGAGGAGACAAGAGCTGCTGTCCAGGCACACAATGGTGATGGCACCGGGCACGCGATGGCAGTAGTGGGGCCGAGTGACTTGGAGAGGCTTCTGAGATAGTTCGAAGGTAACATCCACGGGAAATGGTAAATAAACACATGGGAGGGGGTGGATGAAGGAGTCGGAGATTACACCCAGATTGTCTGGCGCGAGTTGGTGGCAAAGCCCTAGCTGAGCGGGGGACTTGTGGGCGAAATATCGGTCTGGATGGTAGTGGGAAGCAGGTGATAAGTGCAGCTTGGGACACGTTGGGTTTGCTCTGCGTGGTGAGCATCCAAGTGGAGATGTCCAATGGGCGGATGGATCTACACGTCCGGAGCTCAAGGGAGACCTGAGCAGAGGAGCATTCGAGGGCTGGCCAGAGACAAAGGCCCAGAGGAAAAGGGTCTGGTCCATGGTCACTCTGGGAGTCACTCCTCGGTCTCAGGTTCCTCTCAGCCCAGGCCCTCTCTGTCACGCTCAACCACCTATAATCCCTCTGGTGTCTCCCCCTCCCCCTCCCCCTCCCGCTGAACAAATGCCCTCAGGGCCCTGGAGCAGGGAGCAGTTTGGAGCTTACCAGAAATACCCTCTGTGCCCGCCCTCCACTACCCTCCCCCTCCTTTCCCTGAAGCCCAAACTCCACTGCGTTATCATTGATGCAAGCTTTTTCTTGTTATGCAATGAGAAGTGCGGTGACACTGTGCTCCAACCTCTTCTCTTAACTTTTTCCCTTGACTTTGGCATTGTCACTGTGACATCTTCCCCAAGAGGCAGGGGGTGGGGACCCCAGCCCCACATGGTGACGTTGGGGGCTGGCCCAGGCCTGGGGTGTGGAGGAGCGTCACCACTGGGCTTCCTGTCTTTCCGTTTACATATACATGCATTTCTGCAGAAGTAGCAAGCGCTCTCGCTCTCGCTCTCGCTCTCCGGGGTGGGCTCCTGTGGCAGAGCGCCCAGCCTTCACGTAGACACACCTGTGCGAGAAGCCGGAGGGGAAGAAAGACAGAGACCCGCAGGTAAGATGGACAGACTCAGGTCTGTGCCTTTCCACTGGTCTGGGAAGGGGAGGGGAACATGGCAGATGCGCTGGAATGTTCTGGACTCCCAGTCCTCTGGCCACAATGCTGGCCACCTTCTCTGTGTTTCACACGGGAACTGGGAGCTTCAAGAGGCCGGGGACCAACTTCTCTCTGCATCCCCACTGTGTGCAGCTCAAGGCCTCCGGGCAGAAGGCGCTCCTCAGAGGGGTGCTGAGCTGGATTGCAAGATCAGAGAAGACATGGAGACTTGAGGCCACACCGGGCTGACAAAGGCTGTGGGAGGCAACAAGTCAAGAGGGTGCTGGAGGAGATGAAGATAGGAAAAGAGGAAACAGAGAGAAAAGAGGAAAGAAGGGGTGGGAAAAGAATAGAAGGAGTAAATACATGCTAAGGAGGAAGGATGCCTATTTAAAAAAATGGAAATGAAAAGAGGCAACAAAGAAAAAGCAAGAAAATGAGTAAAGAGAAGTAGAATCTGGTCTAGAGGCAATTCTCCCAAAATCAATTTTCCCAGAGATGCAGTTTCCCAAAATTCGCACCAGTAGCCTTGGCAGCATTTCATACGCCTTGTGATTGGGGTAGCCTCCTTTAAGTATCTTTTCTGTCTGTATGTCTTTCTACATTTTTGTCTACTTTGGGGCATTTTTAGGACTTTTGAACACTATGTCCCTTTTCATGAGCTTTTTTTAAAGGATTAACAAAATTCTCAAAAAGAGTTGAAACTGAGCTCTTAGGTACGCAGTACTCTAAAATAGTGACAGATACACATTTTTCGCTAAGCACGTCATGAGAAAAACTCGTTCTAAGAAATTAGTTTTAGATGTCTCTGTTGCCTAGAAAAGGAGGCTATGGGGTTTAGAAAAGGATTTGTAGGTCCTGGGCTTGGTAGGGTGTGTGTATGGGGGAGGGGGGGCTCCAGGAGGTGGTGGTACCCCTCAGATGGGTACAACTCCCACGCCCCACCTGCACCCTCTCTGTCCTTTTCCCTCTCCTGAGACCTCCGTGGCCTTGTGCCACTGTCCCCCAAGTGTCCTCTACTTTCTCTTCTAGACTTGTTCTGGGAGAGGGACCTGCTCGGCCAGATTCCTCACAACAGAAAGGCCTCACTATTGCGAATTCACAAGATTTCGCTCTGGGTGGGACAGCTCTTCCTGAACGTCCCGTTCTCGTGGGGCAAAATTTTAGGGGCGCAAGGCTAAGAGTAGAACCTGACGGGGGAGATTGCTCCGTTTCTTATTTTGACAAAACCATTTCTGGTGCTGTGTTAGATTCTGTGGGCTCATACAAAATGGCCGCCCTCTCAACCGCAGATGAAAGTGTTCCCAGAGGACCGGGTCAGAGAGGACTCCTGACATGATTTCCCTCTTTCACTTTGTGGGGGGCACCTATATAGAAGAGGTCTACCTCGGAATAGGAGCATCACCGAACGGTTCTAGGCAGAAGCTTTGCAGCGTCTTAGGCCCCGATCCTGGCCATCGTGGTAAGGTGGCAATGAGGAGGGTTCAGTAGACCGAGAGCCTTGCGCATTTTGGACACTCAATGTCCAAATGAATTAACTCAATGTCCAAATGAATGAATTAACTCTGAAGAGGGTGGGTGCTGGGAGGGGGCAGACGGGGGCCTGGGTTTGTAGGGCTCTAAGGGTGAGCTCCGTTCCACACATTTTGGGGGATATGGGAGGAAGAGAGAGGGCAGGCTCCCCCCACGTGGGCGTCTGAGGCAAAGGAGAGGATGGCAGAGGTTGCAGCCATTCAACCATAAGGGTCCCTGAGAGGGTCATGGCCTCTAGGAAGTTTATATGAAGCCAGTGAGCAGAAGAGAGGTGTNCGGGGGGGTGGGGCTTGAGGGGCTGCCTGGGGGCTCTGGGGGGAAGATGAAAGTGTCTGTGGAATCATAGACTGTTGCTGCGGTGGGGCTGTGCCCTCTTCCTCTCCCCAGTCTCGCTCCTCATCCCATCTGGGGGGCCGGGGCCGGGGCAACAGGAACCTCAAGGGCTCTGAGAGTTTGCGAGTGTGTGTTGCCATTTTGGTCTCATGGTTCTCTTGGTCTCTTTTGATCTTTTTTGGGTCTACTGCTCTGGGCATGTGTCTTGCCTTCCAGAATGTCTTCATCTCTTTCCCTCCGACTCGGCCTGGTTTGTAGAGCCCTGGGCTTGGTGTGGGAGGGGGGATTGTGTGAAGTGTAGCAGCCACTTTAATGAGCTGCTCTGGGTCTCTCCCTACTGCCCTCTTTCCCTCTCATCCTCAGTCACCCTCCCTTGGGGCCTCTGTGTGTGTCTTGGAATCTGTCCTTGGTCCACCCTGCAGCCATCGCCCTCCCTCCACCTTCGGCTCCAGGCTGTGCTCTGCAGGCTCCCTTCACATCAAAGCTTGTTGAAAGCTGCTTTCCTGCCCGAGGTCTGGATGCCTGTTTACAGGCAAGAAGGGGCTAGAGCTTAGTGGCAGCTGGAGGCGGAGATGAAAAAGGAGGAGAGGGAAGGGGCGCTCTGGGCAAGACCCGCAGAGCCAGAACTGGTTCCTGGTATATGAGGCCGAGAGGAAGAGAGAGACAGATGCGGGTAGTTGAAGACAGGAGGCATCCGTGTGGACAGGCACAGAGACAGAAATGCACAGACGTGAGCAGAGAAATGAGGAGAGAGAGAGAGAGAAAGAGGGGGAGGGAGAGAGAGATGCCAGGGCCTGGGGGACGAGCAAGCCCTCCCAGCCTCTCTCAAGTGGCTCTGGTGTACAGGATGCTACTGTACTGGGGCAGAGCACCTCTGGGGGGGATGAGGATGTGGGAATCAAAAGCCAGCTCTCTGGGGTGGCAGCGGAAGCCCAAGTCACCAGAGCGAGCAGCAGCTGGAAACCCAAAGTCTCCTCCACCGAGCTGAACCCTGGTTGAGTTGGCACAGCATGGGAGGCAGGGGTGGCCCTCTGCTCAGACCCTAGGATCGTGGGGAAGGAGACATGACCGCCATATGGGGAAGGGTCAAGAATATCCCTAGCCTTCCCTAGGCATCTATGCTGAATTTACACCCCAGGGGGCGGAAATCCCAGACACTCCTTTACTCTCTGCTCACCGAGGACAGTGACAGTGAGTCAGGGGTTAGGGGACAGCGGGAACTGATCTCAAATATACTGTGCTCTTCCGCAGCCTTCCCTCAGCACCTCCGCGCCCCATGCTCACTAGTAAACAACTACGCCCATGACCAGCCTCTTTCCTCCTTTTCTGGAAACCTTCTTGATCTCTTCACTTCCTATTTCTCTGGCTAAAAAAAAAAATTCGATAGGGGTGCCAGTCTGGCTCAGTCAGAATAGCATGCAAGTCTGGATCTCCGGGTCACAGGTTTAAGCTCCACGTTGGGTGTAGAGGTTACTAAAAAAAGAAACAACCTTAAGAAAAAATTCTATCAAGCCCCTACCTTGTGTTACTGGGGCATTCCTCTTTCAGGCAGATGGAGTGACTGGAGAAGCCTCTTTTATTTTTTTTCCTATGTTCTCCCAAACCTCATTAGGAGGCCCATGACCCCAGTGCCCATCTGAATACCGCATCCCTCTCATGGGTCAGTGCCCAATAGGAAACAGAATCTGCCTCAGGTGGCTTAAAGACTGCAGGAAGGGGGTTATTCGCAGAGGTGTGAAGAGGGAACCAGCCAGCACCGGGAGGCACACAGGCATCGGCAATACCAGGCAGGGGCCTGAAGGGGCAGGAGTGAAATGGTGTTTCTGGAACCCAGTGAGGGTTTGGGCTGTGGATGAAGGGCCACCTGACACAGGAGCTATGGCTAGGCATGGGGAGAGGAAGGGGGCGGGAGGGAGAAAAGCCATTGCCAGAAAGTCTGCCATAGTAGGAAGAGAGTAGGAAAAATACCCCAACCTCTTTCCTTGACCCTCCCATCTCTTGTGGGTGCTTCCCATTGGCCAGCCCCAACTAGTAGCTGGAAGACAAGGGAGCCTGGGAGGTACAGTCTGCCGAGGTTGGCCTCCTTGCAGACAGTGGGGCAGAGAGGATGGAGAGTGCTCAGGGGTGGGTGGCGCACAAGAATAGGCAGCATGGGTTGGATGACTTGGCTTCATCCAGGCCAGGGTTGGGTGTGGACACGTACTTAATGACTCACTTTGTTTTATTTTATTAAAAAAATTTTTTTAAATGTTTTTTTAATTTATTTCTGAGAGAGAGACACACAGCGTGAGCAGGGGAGGGTCAGAGAGAGAGGGAGACACAGAATCCGAAACAGGCTCCAGGCTCCGAGATGGCTGTCAGCACAGAGCCCGACGCGGGGCTTGAACCCACAAACTGTGAGATCATGACCTGAGCCAAAGTCAGTCGCTTAACCGACTGAGCCACCCAGGTGCCCTTTAAATGACTCACTTCAGTAACAACATGTTGAGTACAGAAAGAAGAAATCAGTGATTTTCCCTCCTCCAATTCAATTCGGTGTTAACCAAACACATCCTGAGTCCCACCCCAAGTCCCAGAGCTGGCTGGACTATCATCTGTAAGAGATCAAGCTGTGAGGGAGGGGGAGATGGGAACCCAAATCAGGGTACCATGAGGTAGAAGGTGGAACATGCCCTCGAGGGTGTCACCTGGGTGCTGTTTCAGACTGGGCAGCCAGCTACAGAGCTCAGACAGCAAAGGCTGGACAGAGCGGGGAGGGAGAGAGTAGGTTGGGGCGAGGGTACTGGGTGAGGGGGAAAGAAAGACACGTCTGGATGCAGGATCTCATCTCACCAGCTCTGGACCAGGTTCATGCTGGCAGTGCTCCCAAGGCAGCCACTTTTCTGAGGCCCGGGGAGCTCAAAGATACGAGAGCCAGGTTCCTGCCCTGCCTTCCAGACGTTATCTTCCTCCAGTCTTCACTCCCTCCATGTCATCTGGTCCCCTTCCTAAAGCTCTACAGAGACCATGTCACATCTCTGCTCAAAACTCAGCAGTTCCTCCCCGTCACCTCCAGAACCAAGCCCTGACCTTGCAGCCTACCTGTCCAGACTCCTGATCAGGCCTCCAGGCCGTTCCCACATCCCACCACTTCCCTCCCTGAGCCCCCTCTACACTCTGGCCCAGAGCACAGCCCTGCAGCCTGACGCTGCCTGACCCCCCCCACCCCCGCCCTCCGGCGGTGGGGTGCCCCTCCCCTTTCCCTTCCATCTAACTCACAGTTTGCAGACTTGAGCCCCTGTCAGTGACCCAGGGGTTTGTGAAAACACAGCCCGCCAGACCCACCCCCAGTTTCTGATTCAGCACCCCCAGGTCTGGGGTGGGGCCTGAGAATTTGCGTTTCTAACAAGCTGGTAGGTGAGGCTGGCAGTGGCTTGCTCGGGACCACACTGAGAGTCATCAGTCTAACCTACTGCTGCCTATGGTGCAGGGGCCATTCCGAGCCTGTCTAGACCCCTCCCGGCCCCCCTCCCCCTGGTCTTAACCATCTCAGGTGCTCACAGACACCAACTCTGAAATAGCACTTTTCTGCTTTTCCTCAGAGTCCTTACAGGGCTGGTCTGCTAGTGAGCAGAGAGTTACCCTCTGCTCCGTCTCTCCCTCATCCCACACACCGCACCGGCTCCAGGTCCCGGGAATTTTCCCTCCAATGTGCTCCTCAAGGCAGTCTTTTTTTCCACGTTTCCATAGTTCTGAGTTGTCTGAGTTCAGGCCTGTCTTCTCTCACCAGGATTGTCGCAATTCTGCCTCTTGTGCTCAGCCTCCTCCGCTTGCCTTTCTCAGAGATGCTGAAGTGGTCCATTCTGCAAACCGAATCATCCTTTTTTTTTTTTTTATAACAACTTAAAAAAAATATTTTTAATGTTTATTTATGTTTTGAGAGAGAGGTGAGATGGAGCGCGAGTGGGGGAGGGACAGAGAGAGAGGGAGACACCGATTCTGAAGCAGGCTCTGGGCTCTGAGCTGTCAGCACAGAGCCTGATGTGGGGCTGTGAGATCATGACCTGAGCCTAAGCTACCCACTTAACCGACTGAGCCACCAAGGTGTCCCAACAACTTTTTTTTTTTTAATGTTTATTTATTTTTGAGAGACAGTGAGACTGAGCATGAGCAGGGAAGGGGCAGAGAGAGAGGGAGACGCAGAATCTGAAGCAGGCTCCGGGCTGTCAGCACAGAGCCCATTGCGGGGCTGGAACCCATAAGCAATGAGATCATGCCCTGAGTGGAAGTTGGACGCTTAACCAACTGAGACACCCAGGCACATCCCAAATCGTGTCCTTCTTGACCTAAAATCCTTTACTGGCTCCCTAGTGCCCAGGATCATGGCCCAGCATCCCAGCATAGCATTCAAGGAACTTCATGACCTGGACTGGTCCCCTTTGTCTCCCCGCCATCAATTTGCCACCTTCTCTGTGAATCCTTTCTTGATTCCACTTGGCAGAGAACCCACTCCCCACCTGCGCACAGCATTGTGTGGTGTGTACTGGGGGATGTCTGTTTGGAAGTATGAAGTTTAGGGGCACCTGGGTGGCTCAGTCGGTTAAGCAACCGACTTCAGCTCAGGTCATGATCTAACGATTCGTGATTTTGAGCCCCACATTGGGCTCTGTGCTGACAGCTCCGAGCCGGGAGCCTGCCTTGGATTCTGTGTCTCCCTCTCTCTCGGCTCCTCCACTGCTCACACTCTATCTCTCTCTCTCAAAAATTTAAAAAAAAAAAAAAAATTAAAAAACTAACAAAAAAGAAGTATGAGGTCCCTGGCTTGGTTGTATGGGTGAGATTGCATAATGCCCTGTGTGCCTCAGGCCCAATATATGCCTGCTGACGAATGATTATTATTTCCCTCAGGCCCTGACCTCTGTGCCAGGAAGGCCCAGGTCCTTGCCTGCCTCAGCAAGGCCACAATGAATCGAGGAGCCGCTTTTAGACACCTGCTCCTGGTGCTGCAGTTGGGTGAGTGCTGAGACTTGGGGTCCCAGCGGGAGGAGGGGCTGATTGGGAAATGCAAAGGTGGGGGGATAGGGTGGAGGCGGGGCAGCAACAGCCTTGAGGCCTGACCTCCTCCTTTTCCACCTAGTGTTGCTCTCAGCGGTCACTCAGGGAAAAGAAGTGGTGCTGGGGAAGGCAGGGAGCACAGTGGACCTGCCCTGCCAAGCATCTCAGAATAAGATCATGGCCTTTAACTGGAAACGTTCTTCCGAGAAGATCAAGATTCTGGCACTTCACATGAACTCCTTTGTCAGCTCCTTGGTTACAGGTAGAATGGCCCAGCTCCTCATCGGGGAGGAAAACTCCATGACTTGAGCATCCTTGGTGTCAGAGTCTGGCTTCTAGTAAGCTCTGATCCCAGGGGGTTGGGGTTGACAGAGACTCAGGTCCACTCTCTCAGTCCAGAGTTTCCCTATGCGCACTTGCAGGTGGCTGAGGGAATGGGTTTTGGTGCTCTATTATCAGTTCAGAATTTTAATATGCATGGACTCATTTTAATGGATATTAGAGAACTATCATATAAAACCTATAATTTCATGAATTCTATTGCTACCGACCCATAATGATATGTTGTTTACTTCCATTAAAAGCAACAGAAGGATTTTTTTCGAACTTGTAAAGTAAAAAGAATTAAGATCTCAATACTTCTTAAGAAGTATCTTGTAATTTTTTTGCAATAGAGGAGTTGTATTCTCACGTTAAGTTTTGCTCTCATGCGCTTCTTTAAATAATTCTTCTTTCTTGTATGTTTGGCCTCTAAATTCAACAATTTTGAAGAGAAGCATCATATGAGAAAAACCTCACCAGCATGAAATGTATTTTTGTAAATATATATATGTGTGTGTGTGTGTGTGTGTGTATATATACATACATATATATATATTATTTATTTATTTTGGCAGGATAGAGAAAGAGAGAGGGAGTGAGAATCTCAAGCAGGCTCCATGTTGTCAGCAGAGACTCCGATGCATGGCTCGAACCCAGGAACCATGAGATAGATCATGACCTGAACCAAAACCAAGAGTTAGATGCTTAACTAACTGAGCCATCCAGGCACTCCTGCAAATATATTTTTTTAAAAGTTTATTAGATTTAACATTGTTTGCATTTCATTGCTTATTTTTATGATATTTAGGTTTTTTTAATAAAGATTTTATTTTTAAGTAATCTCTACACCCAACCTGGGGCTTGAACTCAACCCCAAGTCATGAGTTGCATGATCCACTGACTGAGTCAGCTAGGTGCCCCTCTTTGCTTATTTTTAACCACTTACTAATTACAAAAATTTTAACATATATAAAAGTAGAATAATTATATAATGAACCCCCACATATCATACTCAGCTTCAACAATTATCAATTCATGGTCAGTTAATGGTTACCTTTCATATGCTCCCCCAATGCCCCACCACATTATTTTATAGCAAATACCAAACACAGTATCATTTAATCTGTAAATACTTCAGTATGTATCTCTAGAATGTAATGACTCTTTTTTTACATTTAAAAAAAAAATGTTTCTTTATTTTTGAGAGAGAAAGATAAAGTGCAGGTGGTGGGGTGGAGAGGCAGAGAGAGAGGGAAACACAGAATTTGAAGCAGGCTCCAGGCTCTGAGCTATCAACACAGAGCCTGATGTGAGGCTTGAACTCATGAGCCATGAGATCATGACCTAAGCCAAAGTTGGATACTTAATCAACTGAGCCACCCAGGCACCCCATAAAATGTGATGATCCTTTAAAAACATATCCACAAAAACCCTCAGAAACAAATGAAAAAGCATAACCACAGTTTCATGATTACCCATTAAAAATTAAAAGTAATCCCTTACTGATGATAAATACCAAGTCTGTGATCAAATCTCCCAATTGCCTCAAAATATTATTTTTACATTTGGTTTATTTGAAGCAGAATCCAGATGAAAAGGTATGCATGATATTTGATTGGTATGTCCCTCAAATCCCTTTGAATTTATGTATTCACTCCCTCATGTTTTTTTTTTTTTTACCTCTTACAACTCATTGGTTGAAGAAACTAGGCAATTGTCCTGTGGAGTATTGCATATTTGAATAGGAACTGGCTACATTCCCATGGTGTCATTTAACACCATGTTCCTCTGGCCCTTGGATCTTCTATAGATTGATGATTAAATCCAGAGACTCAGTCAAGTTCATAATTAACTTTTTGATAAGGCCACCTCATAGGTAGTGTTTTATACTACCAATTTCATCACATCAGAAGCTATGTGATATAGCATTCTCTTTCTGCTATTAAGATTAATTAATTGATAGGTTCAAGTGTTAGCTTTAAGTGATAATAATAATAGTATTGTTTTTATTTTTTTTAAATAGTTGCCTTCTGTTCATGTCAAATGATATGGACTGTTTATTATAGTGATATAAATTTTTCTTTTAAAATAAATTTATGTAGGGGCTTCTGGGTGGTTCAGTTGGTTAAGCATCCGACTTCAGTTCAGGTCATGATCTCACAGTTCTTGGGTTCAAGACCCATGTTGGGCTCTGTGCTGACAGCTCAGAGCCTGGAGCCTGCTTCAGATTCTATGTCTCCCTTTCTCTCTGCCCCTCCCCTGCTCATGTTCTGTCTCTCTGTCTCTTTCAAAAATAAACAAACATTAAAAAACTAAAAATAAAATAATAAAATGAAATAAAACAAATTTATGTAGGGGTGGCTGGGTGGCTCAGTCAGTTAAGCATCTAACTTCAGGTCAAGTCACAACTTCATGGTTCATGAGTTCAAGCCCCATGTAGGGCTCTGTGCTGACAGCTCAGACTGGAGCCTGCTTTGGATTCTGTCTCTCTCTCTCTCTCTGCCCCTCCCGCACTCATACTCTGTCTCTCTCAAAAATAAACATTTTACAACTTTAATAAAAATAAATAAAATTAATTTATTTAATCTCAAAAAGCAAATGCATTTAAAGATGTTACATTAATAGGACAGGTAGATTTGGACAAAATCATGTGTAAAATATGTGAATGACTGAAGTCTGGGAACTATGACTCGAGTCCAAGACTTAGATTTTACTAGTAAGGAAACTGAGACCCAGGGAGAAGTCCCTGCCCTGAGTTTGTGCCCCATGAGAGGCAGGACTAGGACTGGGGGTAGAGCTTTGGTCTTTCAGCTTTCAGGCCTAGCTCCCCTGTGGAAAGTTATCCTCAGTGCAATCAAACCTGAATTGGTTACAGTGCATAGAAAACCACCTTTGTTGGAAACGAATGTCTCCTCTTCTTGCCTCTCTGTCCAGTGGGAGGAAGTCCTCTGTTTTTGCCAAGGGGATTCTTGCTGGGCTCCTAGAGAGTTCAGACACCCATGTCCACATTTCATGTGTGGATATGAAGAAAAAGGGGGATATTGGGCTGGATCTTTATGGACCCAAAGCCATTCCCTAAAATTAACAAAACCCCCAATCCCTGATCCCTTTCTGATAAAGACACACCAAGCAGAAATCAGCAGGCTTAGCAGGTAAACTGCCCTTTGCCTGTCCACGTTCTCTCCCTCAAATAGCTGTTTAAAGAGGAGTCTATGATCAAACTAACCTGTGTCCTCCCCTGGCCTCTGAGATCCTGGTGCCCATTATGTAATTTTCATCCTTGGGCAGAGCTCAGAACAACTCCCACAAACTCAGCAAGTGATTTTCTTGCCCTAGAATTTTATTCTGCTAAGTTTCTTGAAATAAGCAGACTTTCAGCTGAGACTTTATTTTTATTAATTTCAAAGTAAAGTGATTTGAAAAAGTAATACAGGTACATGGTAAACATTTAAAACCATCCAAATGATACGCAATATGTTAAGAACAAAATTCAGCTGAGTACATTTGAAGATCTAATTGGCTTTATTCAATGATTCATAAATTGGGCAGCATCCCATCTAGCAAACAGAAAAGGATCTCCAAAGAACTGTAGAAAGGAAAGGCTTTTAGAGGCAGAAAATGGGTTGGAAAAGGAAGATTGTTAGCAAAGAGTGGGTTGTTTCAGGCAAGATCACCTGCATAAAGGCATGGAAGAGGTCTATCAGGAAGATTTCCTCACTTGTGCAGACCAGGTAATTCCATATTGATTCATTAAAGGTTATGTTCCTGGGAGAAACTGAAATTGCAATTAGGTTAGGTATTAAGTCTTGGTTTGCTGATGTGGGAGTTAGCATAAGGGACCCCATTTTGAGCATATTGGCTCTTTTTTTTAAATAGTTTATTGTCAAGTTGGTTACCATATAACACCCAGTGCTCATCCCCACAAGTGCCCTTCTCCATGCCCATCACCCCCCTTCCCCTCCCCCCCACACCCATCAGTCCTCAGTTTGTTCTTGGCATTCAAGAGTCTCTCATGGTTTGCCTCCCTCCCTCTTCTCCCCTATTTCCCCCCTTCTCCCCCCCCACCACGGTCCTCTGTTAAGTTCCTCCTAATCCTCCTATACGTTCAAACATATGGTAGTTGTCCTTCACTGCCTGACTTATTTCGCTCAGCATAACACCCTCAAGGTCCATCNATGTCTTTTGATTGGGGCATTTAGTCCGTTTACATTCAGTGTTATTATTGAAAAATATGGGTTTAGAGTCATCGTGTCCTTTGTGGGATTCATGCTTGTGGTGGTGTCTCTGGTATCTTGTGTTCCTTAAACACTTCCCTCAGAGGGTCCCCCTCAGGATTTCTTGTAGGGCTGGTTTAGTGGTGACAAATTCTTTCAATTTTTGTTTATTTGGAAAGACTTTTATCTCTCCTTCTATTCTGAATGACAGGCTTGTTGGATAGAGGATTCTTGCCTGCATATTTTTTCTGTTCACCACATTGAAGATTTCATGCCATTCCTTTCTGGCTTGTCAAGTTTCAGTTGATAGGTCTGTCACCACTCTGATAGGTTTTCCTTTGTATGTTAGGACCCATTTCTCCCTAGCTGCTTTCAGAATTCTCTCTTTGTCCTTATATTTTGCCAGTTTCACGATGATATGTCGTGCAGAATATTGATTCAAGTTACGTCTGAGGGGAGTTCTCTGTGCCTCTTGGATTTCAACGTCTGTTTCCTTCCCCAGATTGGGGAAGTTCTCTGCTATAATTTGTTCAAGGACTCATTCAGCGCTTTTCCCTCTCTCTTCCTCTTCTGGAATTCCTATGATACGGATATTATTCTGTTTAATTGTATTGCTGAGCTCTCGATCTCTCCTTTCGTGTTCCTGTATCAGTTTGTCTCTCTTTTTCTCAGCTTCCTCTTTTTCTATAATTGTGTCTTCTAAATCACTTATTCTCCTTTCTTCCTCTTCAATCCGTGCATTGGAGGCCTCCATTTTATTTTGCATCTCATTTATAGCATTTTTTAATTCATCACAACTATTTTTAAGCTCCATTGTCTTTGTACCAATAGTTTCTTTGATGTCTTCCATGCCTTTTTCAAGCCCAGTGATTAATTTTATGACTATTGTTCTAAATTCTTGTTCAGTTATTTTGCTTATATCTGTTTTGAGCAGTTCTTTAGCTGTCAATTCTTCCTGGAATTTCTTTGGAGGAGAGCTCTTTCGCTTCGTCATTTTGGTTACCTTTGTATCTCTTGTTAGTTTTAAAAGTTTGTTATGTGCTCTGCACCTGTGAGCGCTGCTGTACCATAGAAGGCTCTTTGACTGTCCAGGGTCTGTCAGTTCAGAAAGTGTTCTTTGAATGGTATCTCTTGGTCTCTCTTGTTGAGATCTTGGTATTTTATTTTCCTCCTCGTAGTGGTATTTGGGACTCTCCACCATGTGTGCTTTGGCTTGTTTCTTGAGGTAGCCGCTATAAGGTTTTCTCAGCGGACTCTGTCTCCTTTTCCTCCCAAACTCCTGGATTCTGTAAGGGTTCCTATGGCTTCAGACCTTCTCCGTGTGAGAGATGGGGGTGAATGAGATGTACAGAGCTCCCTACTTCTCTGTCATCTTGCCTCCCCTCTCCCTATTGACTCTTTTTTAACAGTTCCCCTCTTTTGATCACAACTAAACTGAGAGATGTGATCAACTGCTCTGAAGTTCTTGAAGTTTCTGTTGATTCTTCATCTGGTACTCACAGGTCATGACTTTCCCCCTAATCTCCGTGATATGCACAGGTTATAATTTCAGATTCACAATTAAAAAATTTTTTTTAATGTTTTATTTATGTCTGAGAGAGAGAGACAGCATGAACAGAGGAGGGGCAGAGAGAGAGGGAGACACAGAATCTGAAACAGCCTCCAGGCTCTGAGCTAGCTGTCAGCACAGAGCCCGATGCAGGGCTCGAACCCACGAACTGTGAGATCCTGACCTGAGCCAAAGTTGGACACTTAACCAACTAAGCCACCCAGGTGCCCCTCAGATTCACAATTTTTAAGTTGGTTTTTCTGTTACTTTCCTGATGTTCCAGTCCCAGGGAGATCATTTGTTTGGTGCTTAGTGGCTGCAAACATATATTCCAAGCCTTTGAGAGGATATAGTGCACTAGGGAAACTGCTATGAATATTGTAAGTAGGATAATTCCCAATGTTTGGAGTGCACTCTGGAGTCATGATCCCTAAGACCCAAACCAATAAAAATCAAATAAGTCAAAAAAGGACACCATTAAAAGAGTCACCATTAAATGATATCATTCTAAGCCAAGTGGCTTGCTTGATGATCTTATATACCTGAGTTTCAACTTCTCCAGGAGTGTTAAGCCAAGCACAGCAAGTGGTGTTGGCCAGAGCACAGACACATCCTTGCTCAGCTAAAGGAGAATTAAGCTCTGTTTTATTATCAAGAATAACTTTGACAAGAGAATCTAAGGATTTTTCTTGGGCAGCTGTTATTATTTTAGCAGTGGATTCTGCAATACTTTCAAGAGTTCATGAGAAGTTCCTGATCATAGCCTCATTTGCATTTAATACTAGCCAGGAGAAACACTGATCTATCTGCCAAGCTAATGCTGAGTCATGAATGCCTGCCTCCTGGTAATTCCTGTTTGAGTCTGTGGCTCATGGCTAGAGAGGTGATGGTCATGGATACCAGTAAAAGTTAAGGCTCTGTAGACCCCATGGGTGGTTTTATTCTGATTACCCTTGCCTTGTTTCCCTTTCTTTGTACAGAGGCTGGATGCAAGATTCCCAGGTTTGGGATTGTTAACCAGAGACAGGGAAATGGACCAGGGGGTCTCCAACATCACGGACAGATCAAAATTTTTGATGACAAATCCAGCAGTCTGAAGGGTTACCCCCAGTGGCACCTGGGTGGCTCAGTTGGTTAAGTGTTGGACTTTGGCTCCGGTCATGATCTCACAGTTCATGGGTTCGAGCCCCATATAGGGCTCTGTGCTGACAGCTAGCTCAGAGCCTGGAGCCTGTTTTAGATTCTGTACCTCCCTCTCTCTCTGACCCCCCCGCCCCCGCTCACGCTGTCTCTCTCTCTCAGAAATAAATAAAACATAAAAATTTTTTTTAAAAAATGAAGGGTTACCCCCACTTAGCAACAGCCTATGAGACACAGATGATGGTGTTATCTTTCCAAGCCAATGCTAGAGTAAAGGAAAGAAAGAGAAGAAGAGTTTCATGTTCAGTTGAAGTATGAAGTCTTAATCTAGCTTCTTGGGTGGAAGCAGTTTACCTTAATGTCAGCTACTTCTCTTCTGAGACAATTTGATTTTGAGGTCTCCAGCTCAAAGATTTCGATGTGGAGAAAACCAAATGGCAGGAGGAGACTTCTTCAGCCATAAAACATGTACCTAAGGCCCAGGTCTCTAAAGTTTGGCTGTCAGCTGGGTAGTGAAGAGGACCTGGTTTAGTTCCAACCAAGGAGACTCAAAGGGAGTCTTTGCTCTTCGTTTGATTCCAAATCAAAATGAAGAAAGAAAATTGGAAATGTTAGTGTGGAGACTTATAGCCAGATGTTTGAAGAAACTAGAATTCAGGACCCAGTCCTGTGTATAGGTGTAGAAGAAAACCTCAGAGACAACAGGATTAGAATCTAATATGGGGCACCTGGGTGGCTCAGTTGGTTGAGTATCTGACTTCAGCTCAGGTCATGATCTTGTGGTTGAGGCTCCAGTCTCATGTCCAGCTCTGTGCTGACAGCCAGAGCCTGGATCCTGCTTCAGATTCTGTGTGTCCCTCTCTCTCTGCCCCTCCCCCACTCATGCTCTTTCTTTCTCTGTCCAAAAATAGATAAACATTAAAAAAAATCTTTTTAAAGAATCTAATATTGACAAAAGGTGCAAATCTAATTTTTCTCTCTATGATTATCCCAAATTTTATAAAAAATAATCACAGTAGAACTAACTTGTTTGCATTAAACTTGGTCTGATTATTTACATAAGTGCAGCAAAAATGGTGATTGACCATATAGCTGCTTTTTTTTTTTTTAAAGACTGCTTTGTTGGAACCTTATAAACAAAGTACCAGCTCAGTTCTTCCAGGGGGCTTTATTAGCTCTATAAAGTCAATCTTATTTCTTTAAAGCTATCTGATCATATCTGAATCTATGCCTATCTCTCTTAAATAGAACATGCCAGTCAAAGCTTTGGTAATATAACCAATGTTTCCATTTATGTCTTGTTACAAGGGAGAACATATTCTCATTAAAGTTATGTAAATAACTTATTTTGTCATAAAAAGAATACTCAAGAGTTTTCAAATCCTGGAGGGACTGAGTAGAGAGAGAAAGTAAATGTTTCATCTGTGCTTACAAAGGCATACTTTACTAACTTGCGATAGGTCATGAATGGCTTAAGTGAAAAAGTTTCCTCAATCTGGAAAAACAAAACATTAAAGAACCAGCAATGTTTCAAATAAGAAGTCGTAAAAATTATAATCCTCCTTCTCAGCTCACTAAGTCTCATGTTATCCATTCTTGCCTGAACCCGGTTTTTTCCATTAATTCTGGAAACTCTTACCTAGTTCATTTTTTTAAATCTTAAAGTTATCAGAAACCTGTGTTAGCCAGGGTCCTTTCAATGAATTTTCTTTTCTTTTCTTTTCTTTTCTTTTTTTTTTAACATTTATTTATTGTTGAGAGATAGAGACAGAGTGTGAGCAGGGGAGGGCAGACAGAGAGGGAGACACAGAATCTGAAGCAGGCTCCAGGCTCTGAGCTGTCAACACAGAGCCTGACATGGGGTCTTGAACCCATGAACTGTGAGATCATGACCTGGCCCGAAGTCGGATGCTTAACAGACTGAGCAACCCAGGTGTTCCTCTTTTTTTTAATGTTTGTTTATTTTTGAGTGGGGGAGGTGGGGGCAGAGGATCTGAAGTGAGTTCACACTGACAGCTGGGAGCCCTATGAAGGTCTGGAATTCACAAACTGTGAGATCATGACCTGAGCTCAAGTTGGACACTCAACCGACTGAGCCATCCAAGCGCCCCTCAAAAACTCTTCTTGATGAAGCACTTTTGTAGGAACACTTTTGCAAAGGCCTCTGAGTAGAACATTAACTGTCTATAAATGACAGAAGACTTTTAAAAAATGCTCGGTGTTCAAGATCTGATGAGAGTTCCTGGTAGTGGAATTGATAAATTTGGTCATTTCTGTGAAACACAACACTTAAATAAGTGAAGCCTCACTTTAGGACAAGATTACTTTCTTCACCCTCAACAAAAAAAAGTATTTCCATTTTTTCTTTTACTATGTTTTTTTTTTCTTTCTGAGAGAGAGCACTCATGTGAGCACACGTGTGGGGGAGGGGCAGAGAGAGGAGGAGAAGGAATCTTCAGCAAGGTCCATGCCCGGAGCAGAGCCTGAGGTGGGACTCAGTTTCATAAACCATGAGATCATGATGTGAGCCTAAATCAAGAGTTGGAGGCTTAACCAACTGAGCCACCCAGCTTCCCTGTTACCTACCTTCTTTTACCAAAAACACACATCTTACCCTCCTTGCCCATGGAGAGGTTTCCCTTATTATTTCAAGTAGTTTTAATTACATATATATTACTCTTTTATCCCCTAGATGCCTAGTTTCTAGCGGAAACTATGATGTAAGCAATTGTGAACTGTTCTCATATTAGCATTCTGTGGCTTAGCAAATGTATAAATACATTTTATAATTTCTAGAAACATATGCTTCCTCATAGTAAGTTTTAATGTGGCACAAAACATGTTTTACTAATACACGCAAATATCATTAGTTCCTCTGTAAAAGGAAACCAAAAGTGGATAAACCTATGTTCAGTAATTAATGTTTCAGTATCTTATCTGATTTAGAAATGATCCAGAGATTTAATGGCTAGCCATCGGTTACTTTAACTTAGTAAAACTTTAAGCTTTCAGGTTACTAAAAAGATTTGGGGAAACTATCAAAAATTCACCTAAAAACTTTTATCTCACATCTATTTAATTTACTTGTTCTCAACAATTATTTTTAGGTTAATTATAAAAATTTCATCATATCAAGTTATTTTTTCTTGCTGACAAGTTTTTCAACAGAGATAATATGAACTTATTTGACTAGTATACTCAGGTAGAATAAAAACTGTATGTCTGTATTGGTTGTGTTTAAAAAAAAAATTTTTTTTTTCTGAGAGAGACAGCATGAGCAGGGGAGGGTCAGAGAGAGGGAGACACAGAATCTGAAGCAGGCTCCAGGCTCTGAGCTGTCAGCACAGAGCCCGACACGGGGCTCGAACCCATGAACCATGAGATTATGACCTGAGCTGAAGCCGGACGCTTAACTGACTGAGCCACCCAGGTGCCCCTTAAACTAGCATTTAATTACTAAAGATTACCTCAGATTATGTGAACCTGAAAAGCATTTCTTTCATTTTTATTACATTTATAAGAATTTTATGAATCTATAAAGGCACTTAATTTTCTTTAGTCCAATTAAATAGAGCTCCTCCACAAATCAATTTTGATAATACCATCTGGAGGTAGAAAATACCACACATCTAAATATAACATGTATATATACATATATACAGACACATGTAAACATACAGACAGATACAGAAACCTTATGGTTTTCATTTTAAAATTACTACCATGAGACAGGTATGATAATGCCAAATTTACTAGCTTATAAAAGAACAGCTGAAAAAAGTTAAGATTACCTCCTCAGATGGCTAGCGCTTTTTATTCACATTAGTGGCAAGATAACAGAAATTTTTCATTTGCCCAAATAACCCTTCTCCCCCTTTTATAGAGAAGAATTACTTCCCTTAAGTTTGTAGACAAGGTAGAAGATGTACATCACAGAGACACAGGCAAAGAAGGCAAATTCCCCTAAGAAGAATTTTTGTGTCCTAAGGCCCCAAATTTTACAGTTCTTAATAAGCCTTTTGAGATAAGTAGGGGAGGTTTTTGCGATGGATAAAAGAATAAGTGGATTTTGCACTATTTCTAGAGAAGGTAAGGGTAGCTGCTTTCAATTCCCCAAGGAATTGGGTTGTCAGTTAAATGAAAGCAAGAAGCCCAGGTGGGCAACTAATTACATTATCTTCAAATTGTTCACACAAAGTTTCATTTTAGCGCAAAGGAGAAAAACTTCAAAGAAATCCTGTTAAACGTCTTACCAGTGTTCAGCTAGGAGAAACAGTAAATGTTCTTGGGATATTGAACAACCCCTTAGACACAGTAAGTAGCCCCAAAGAGGGTGCAAAAGATATTTTATTTTCCTCTCTTACTTGCTACTACAGGCAGAGATACCGAAGAGCTGAGCCTGGTAGGAATTCTCACCTGTGGCTGACTTCTGCCAGTTTCTCCAGGATCCCATCTGTAGTTCTGGTACCTACCGGAATTTGGCAAAGTTTTCCATTAGTTTTAGTATATGTGCTGCCGAAGCGAGCACAGTTTTCCATTAGTTTTAATTGAGTTTTCCCTTGGCTCTTGAAGGGCCTAACATAGCTGTTTACCAGAAATCCCACAGAGTTTCATCACCACTGGGTGGGGTCCAGACAGGAGCCCTCTTTTTTTTTTTTAATTTTTAATTGTTTATTTTTGAGACAGAGAGAGAGATAAACACAGAGTGTGAGTGGGGGAGGGGCCGAGAGAGAAGGAGACACAGAATCCGAAGCAGGCTCCAGGCTCTGAGCTGTCAGCACAGAGCCCCACGTGGGGCTACAACCCATAGACTGTGAGATCACGACCTTAGCTGAAATCAAGAGTTGGATGCGTAATGACTGAGCCCTTGGAGGGCTTTTGTTTACAGTCTTGTAGTGTCTTCGGAGTGGAAAGACAATTCAGGTGGAGGGTTACCAGCATAAGTACTCAAATAAAGGAGGATAGAGGGGAGCCGCAGGGGTTCCATCTGTCTTATAGTCCTTTGTTCTAGGTACCTCTTGTGTCTTTAACTTTTCATTTGCCTTTTGTTAAAGTTTACTTATTTATTTTGAGAGAGCAAGAGAGCATGAATGGGGGAGGGGCAGAGAGAGAGGGAGGGGGAGAGAATCCCAGGCTGTCAGTGCAGACCCCAACACGGGGCTCCATCTCAGGAACTGTGAGATCTCGTTTGCCTTTTTGCAATGAATCTTTCAATGAAGATACTTTGGAATTTTGAAGCCTAATTTTTTTTCCATCATGATAAGTGTGCTCTTTATTTTCCATCCTGTATTACCTTCCTCCTCCCACACATCTCTTTGGTGGCCTTCAATCTGTTCTCTAGAGTTAAGAACTTGTTTCTTGGTCTCTCTCTTTCTTTCTCCCTCTTTTTTCCTTTGTTCATTTGTTTGTTTCTTAAATTCCACACATGAGTGAAATCGTATGGTATTCGTCTTTGACTGACTGATTTTGCTTCGCAACATAATACCTTCTAGCTCCATCCATGTTGTTGCAAATGGCAAGATTTCATTCTTTTTTTTTTTTAATACTGAATGATATTCCATTATATAAATACCATCTCTTCTTCATCCTTTCATCTGTTGATGGACACTTGGGCTGTTTCCATAGATTGGCTATTGTAAATAATGCTGCAATAAACATAGAGGTGCACGTATCCTTTTGAAGTGGTGCTCTCTCGTTTTTTAAAAGTTTTATTTATATTTTTAGTAATCTCTACTCCCAACATGGGGCTCAAACTCATAACCCCAAGGTCAAGAGTCACATGCTCTTTCAACTGAGCCAGCCAGGCACCCCGTGTTCTATTTTTGGGATAAATACCTAGTAGTGTGATTCCTGAATAGTAGGGTAGTTCTATTTTTAATTTTTTGAGGAAATGCTGTTTCCATGCTGTTTTCCACTGTGACTTCACCTGTTTGCATTCCCACCAACAGTGCAAGAGGAGTCCATTTCCTCCACATCCTCACCTACACTTGTTCCTTGTGTTTTTGATGTTTGATTTAGCTATTCACATCCCATCAGGGTGTGAGGTGATGTCACATTGTATAGCTTTGATTCACAGTGATTTGCATTTCCCTGATGATGAGTGATGTTGAGCATCTTTTCATGTGTCTGTTGGCCATGTGTATGTCTTCTTTAGAGAACGTCTGTTCATATCTTCTGATTTTTTTTTTTAAGTAGACTCCATGCCCAGCACGGAGCCCAATGCAAAGCTTGAACTCATGACCCCGAGATCAAGACCTGAGCTGAGATCAAAAGTTAGACACTTAGGGATGCCTCGGTGGCTCAGTCAGTTAAGTGTCCAACTCCTGATTTTGCCTCGAGTCATGATTTCACAGTTCATGAATTCGAGCCCTGCATTGGGCTCCATGTTGGCAGTGCTGAGCCTGCTTGGGATTCTCTCTCTCTCTCTCTCTCTCTCTCTCTCTCTCCATGTCCCTGCTCCATACTCTCTCTCAAAATAAATAAACTTTAAAAATAAAATAAAATAAAATACAGAGTCAAGACACTTAATTGACTGAGCCACCCAGGTGCCCTGCTTCTCTCCATTTTTAAATTGGATTATTTGGTTTTTGGGTGTTGAGTTATAAGATTCTTTATATATTTTGGATGCTAATCTTTTATGAGATATGTTATTTACAAATATCTTCTCCCATTCTGTAGGTTGCCTTTTAGTTTTGTTAATTGTTCCCTTCACTGTGCAGAAACTTTTTATTTTGATGTAGTCCCAATAGTTTATTTTTGCTTTAATTTCCCTTGCCTCAGGAGATTATGTAGAAAAATGTTGCTGTGGCTGATGTCAGAGAGATTACTGCCTGTTCTCTCTTCTAGGATTTTTATAGTTTCAAGTCTCTCATTTAGGTCTTTAATCCATTTTGAGTTTATTTTTGTGTATGGTGAAAGAAAGTGGTCCAGTTTCATTTTTTGCGTGTGGCTGTTCAGTTTTCCTAACATCATTTGTTGAAGAGACTGTCTTTTTCCCATCGGATATTCATTCCTCCTTTGTCAAAGATTAATTGACCATATAATTGTGGGTTTATTTCTGGGTTTTCTGTTCTATACTATTGATCTATGTGTCTATTTTTATGCCAGTACCATACTGTTATAATTACTACTGCTTTGTAATATAACTTGAAATCTGGAATTGTGATATCTACAGTTTTGTTTTTCTTTTTCAAGATTCTTTTGGCTATTCCAGGTTTTTTGTGGTTTCATAGAAATTTTAAGATTGTTTGTTCTAGTTTCATGAGAAATGCTATTGGTATTTTGATAGGAATTGCGTTAAATATGTAGATAGCTTTAGATTGTATAGATATTTTATTTTTTAAAATTTTTGTAATTTTATTTATTTATTTTTATGTAATGTTTCACACCTAAGGTGGAGCTTGACCTCATGAACCCAAGATCAAGAGCTGCATGCTCTCTCGACTGACCCAGCTAGGAGACCTAGTGTAGACATTTTAACAATATTTGTTCTCCCAACCCATGGGCGTGGAATGTCTTTCCATTTCTTTGCATCACTTTGAATTTCTTTCATCAGTGTTTTATAGCTTTCAGAGTACAGATCTCTCACCTCTTTATTTATTTATTTATTTTTTTAAATGTTTTATTTTTTTTATTTATTTCTGGGAGATAGAGAGAGAGAGACAGCGTGAGCAGGGGAGGGTCAGAGAGAGAGGGAGTCACAGACTGAAACAGGCTCCAGGCTCTAAGCTGGCAGTCAGCACGAGCCCGATGCGGGGCTCGAACCCACGAACCGCGAGATCATGACCTAAGCGAAAGTCGGACGCTTAACCGACTAAGCCACCCAGGCGCCCCAGATCTCTCACCTCTTTAGCTAAGTTTATTCCTAGATATTTTATTGGTTTTGGTACACTTGTAAATGGGATTGTTTTCTTTCTTTTTAAAAAAATTTTCAGTGTATATTTATTTATTTTGAGAGAGAGTGAGAGAGTGAGTAGGGGAGAGGCTGAGAGAGAGGGAGAGAGAGAATCCCAAGCAGGCTCCAGGATGTCAGGACAGGGCCTGACATGGGGCTCAATCCCATGATCATGACCTGAGCTGAAATCAAAAGTTGGACATTTAGCCAACGGAACCACCCAGGTCCCCCTGGGATTGTTTTTGTAAGTTCACTTTCTGCTGCTTTATTATTAGTGTATGGGAATGCAACAGATTTCTGTACATCGCTTTTGTATCCTACAACTTTACTGAATTTATTTATTAGTTCTACTAGTTTTTGGGTGGAGTCTTTAAGGTTTTCTATATATAGTATCATGTTATCTGCATATAGTGAAAGTTTTACTTCTTTACCAATTTGGATGCCTTTTATTCCTTTATGTTGTCTATTTTCTGTGACTAGGACTTTGTTGAATATAAGCGGCGAGAGTGATCCTCCTCCTCATCTTTTTCTTGATCTTAGGGGGAAAGCTCTCCATTTTTCACCAGTGAGTTGGTTGTGAGTTCTTCACATAAGGCCTTTATTATGTTAAAGCCTCTTCCCTCTGGGCCTACTTTGCAAGGGTTTTTTTTTTTTTTTTTTATCATGAGTGGATGTTGTACTTTGTCAAATGCTTTTTCTGCATCTATTGAAATGATCACATGGCTTTTATCCTTCCTCTTATTGATGTGATGTATGATGTTAACTGTTTTATGAATATCGAAGCCACCCTTGCATCCCAGGAATAAATCCCGCTTGATTGTGGTGCATGATTTTTTTTTTAATGTATTGTTGGATTCAGTTTGTTAATATTTTGTTGAGGATTTTTGCATTTACATTCAGGAGTGATACTGCCTTGTAGTTCTCTTTTTTTGTGGTGTCTTTATCTGGCTTCAGGGTGATTCTGGCCTCAGAAGAATTTGGAAGTTTTCCTTCCTCTTGTATTATTGGGATAGTTTGAGAAGAATAGGTATTAACCCNTTTTTTTTTTTTTTTTTTTTTAATTTTTTAATGTTTCATTTATTTCTAGGAGAGAGAGAGAGACAGCGTGAGCTGTCTTAGATCATGACCTAAGCGAAAGTCGGACGCTTAACCGACTAAGCCACCCAGGCGCCCCTAGCTGGTGCCATTCTCCTGATCATGTGCTGCCTGTTAGCAATGTCATCCTAGAGATCAGGACCGGCTGGGTTTGTGAAAGGGTCAACATGCCCTCGGTTAGAGATTGATGACATCCAGCCTTGAAAGAGGAAAAGAAACAAACATGAAAAGAAACAGCTAGTTCAAAGCCCAAATTCCTATTTTATGGATGTAAAATGTCCAGGTTGCTGGAAGATTACCAGGTTTCAGCCATACTCTGTGTGTAGGCTGTTCAACAGTGTGCCGGCCAATGGCTGGAACAGCCAGACTCACAGACGGCTGTTCGTTTAGAAGAAAGCAATGGCCACAATCCACACGAAGTCCTTAATTTGTTTTATATCGCAGAAAGCCTTACCAGTTCAATAATTCCAGTTAGTCCACCAAGATAATGTAATCATATTTAATTTTATATGGTATACAACAGTCATCTCCTATTTTGGTGTCAGGTTTTCAGTAAAAGTTTTGATTATGGGCAATATATAAACAAATAAATAGTTGGTAGAATTTGCCTGTAAAGACATCTCACCCTAGACTTTTGTGTTTTGGGGAGATTTTTTGGTTACTGATTCACTTTCATTGCTGGTAATTGGGTTTGTTCAAATTTTCCATTTCTTCCTGCTTTAGTGTGGTAGGTTATATGTTTCTAGGAATGTATCCATTTCTTCGAAGTTGTCTGATTTGTTGGCACATAGACTTTTTTTAAACACACCCTCTCTCTTTTTTTTATGTTTTATTTACTTCTGAGAGAGAGAGAGAAAGAGACTGCATGAGCAGGGGAGGGTCAGCGAGAGAGGGAGATACAGAATCTGAAACAGGCTCCAGGCTCTGAGCTGTCAGCACAGAGCCGGACGCATGGCTCGAACCCATGAACCGTAAGATCATGACCTGAGCCGAAGTCAGACACCTAACCGACTGAGCCACCCAGGTGCCCCAGTACGTAGGCTTTTATATTCTGTTACAGTTATTTATATTTCTGTGGTGTCGGTTGCTGTTTCTCCTCTTTCATCAGTAATTTTGTTTGGGTTCTCTCTCTCTCTCTCTCTCTCTCTCTCTTTATGAGTTTGACTAGTGGTTTATCAGTGTTATTGATCTTTGGAATTTTGAAACTTTTTGGAGGCTTCCACATACCCGTTCAAATGGGCATCCCATTCTGTCTGCTTAATTTAGGAAACTTTATTTTCAAGTGCAGTTCATTTATTTATTTAAGTTTTTATTTATTTATTTATTTATTTATTTATTTATTTATTTATTTATTTAGAGAGACAGAGAAAGCATGAGAGAAGGAGGGACAGAGAGAGAGGAGAGAGAGAATCCTAAGCAGGCTCCTCACTACCAGCTCACTGGGCTCAATTTGGGGTTTGGTCACAGAGGCTGGAGATGAGGGCTCATCGTAGGGACTCATTGCAGGTGTGCAAACCCCCAACCACAAGGTTGTAACCTGATCTGAAGTTGGACACTAAACTGACTAAGCCACCCAGGTGCCCCTTCAAGTGCACTTAAGTGATCTTATCTAACTGGACCGTTTCTCCAGTGGTCACTGTGATTTCCCTGAGGACTGGTAAAGTTTGGTAGGACCCTTAGCCACAAATGGAAGTCAAACCACATTTCTCTGCAGCCATATTTTGGGGCCTTCCACCTGACAGTTACTGGCCTAAATTTTCAGGATACAAAATCATCTTGTCTAATTGTAGGCTGTTTGTAGTAAGATTTGTCATTTTTATACATACAGTTTTATACATATTTATGGCTTCTGGGACCATAGTTCTTAGATATAAAATAAGCATGTGTGCTAGAAAGTGACATGCTTAACTCTTTAGAATTTAAGGATTCCATCTTTGTTATTTATTTCTTCTTCTTTTTAAAAAATTTTTAATGTTCATTTGTTTTTGAGACAGAGAGAGAGACAGAGTGTGAGCAGGCGAGGGACAGAGAGAGAGAGGGAGATACAGAATCTGAAGGAAGCTCCAGGCTCTCAGCTGTGCTGTCTGAGCACAGAACCCAAAGCGGGGCTCAGACTCACAAACCTTGGGATCATGACCTGAGCCATAGTTGGACGCCCAGCTGACTGAGCCACCCAAGCGCCCGTTATTTATTTTTTAAGCTAAGCCTTTGGGTCTCTCAGAGCCAAACTACTACCTAAAGGGGATGTAATGCTGGGTTGGGAATTCTGTGATCTTTTACAATGTATCTCAATCTTGAGATTGGTGGGTGACATAATATCACTTTAACCCACAAGTACCAAGCCTGTGTTTCTCATTGTCCCTGCAGCAGTCAGAAGTTTCCTTCTATCCCACCACTGCCGCCTAATCTATGAAAAAAACAAAATTCAACTCAGTAAATTTGAGGATCTAATTGGCTTTATTCAGTGATTCATGAATTGGGCAGTGTCCTATCCAGCAAATACATAGGAGCCCCAAGAAGCTGTAGAAAATGACAGGCTTTAAAAGCAGAGATGGGAAGGTAAAAGGAAATTTATCAGCAAAGAGTTCTTGTTTCAGGTAAGGTCACCTTCCTAAGGGGGACAGAGAGTGTGTATCAGGAAGACTTCTTCACTAGTGCTGACCAGATAGTTCCAGACTGATTAATTAAAGATTACATTCCTCAGAGAGTCTTGGTTTGCTGATGTGGGGATTAGTGTAAGTGACACCATTTGGGGCTTATTGTCTCATTTTTAATAAGTTACAATAAATCTCCCTCCTACTCCTGACCCTCAATTTCTCAGTTCTCTTCCCCGGAGACAATTTTAACCAGTTTCTGTTTCCTTCAAGAGATGATCTATGCATATATATATATATTGTCCCCTCTTTTCTTACATAAAATAATAAATTTATCATATACGTATATGTATATATTGAGTGCCTACAAGGGTTAGATAATGTTCTATATTATCTTAGGTATAAGATACCTAATTGTATTAGGTATAATATAGGTGCTGGGGATATAATAGAGTGGAAAACAAAAGAAACATTTGTATAGTGTTTCTAACCTTGCTTTTTTCTTCTAAATTAGATATTTTGAAGGCTGTTCTATTTTCATATGTATGTTTGTTTATATATACATCTATGCCTGTCTGTATTTCTACTTCATTTATTTTCAGTGATGGCATAATTATTTTTCATAAGTATATCATGATTAATTTGACTAATCCCATATTGCTGCACATTTAAGCTGTTTTCAGTTTATTGCTATCACAAACAGTGAATCGAACCTTGTATCTCTGGGCATATATGCAAATGTCTTTGCAAGATAAATTCCTAGAAGTGATATTGGTCAGGTCAGCTTAATCTTTAGATATCTTTCTGTTATACAGTTTATTCTCAAATGGTGTCTGCTATAAGATTTGACTATATATTAGTTTGCACCTTCTAGTATATTACTTCCTTTATCCAAGTTTTATTGATGTTACTGTTTTTCTTCCTCCAGATTTAAAAAGCATTACATGCTCATTACAGAATATTTGGCAAATGCAAAAAAGGAATAAATAAGGAAGATTCTCTTTTCCTCAGAGGCCAACAAACAACCAAATAAATAAATAAATAAGAAAAAAATCAAGTGCATGCATATTTCCACCATTCAGAGATATCCTCTGTTAACAGTTTTATTTATTTTCTTCGAGGGTTTGTTTAGTGTGGAAAATGTAACATATATATTATTACATAGTTGATATTATGCTGTATATAGCTCTTAATCTACTTCCTCATAACATTTTATCAGGATGGGACAATCAATTATTAGACTTCTTTCCCCCATTTATTTATTTACTTTGAGAGAGAGAGAGAAAGAGAATGGGTGTGCACAACTGAGGGGGGGCAGAGAGAAGGAATCCCAAGCAGGCTTCACCTTATCAGTGCAGAGCCTGAGGTGGGGCTCAAACTCACACACTGGTGAGATTATGACCTGAGCCTAAATCAAGAGTTGGACACTCAACCAACTGAGCCACCCAGGATCCTCTAGACTAATTTTTAAAAGTAATAATGCCAGGGGGGCTCCTGGGTGGCTCAGTCTGTTAAGTGTCCAACTTCAGCTCAGGTGATGATCTCACGATTTGTGGGTTCGAGCCCCGCATCGGTCTCTGTGCTGACAACTCAGAGCCTGGATCCTACTTCAGATTCTGTATCTCCCTCTCTCTCTGACCCTCCCCTGCTCACGCTGCCTCTCTCTCTCTCTCTCTCTCAGAAATAAATAAAACATAAAAAAAAAAAAAAGTAATATGCCAGGGCACCTGGCTGGCTCAGTTGTTTAAGTGTCTGACTTCAGCTTAGGTCATGATCTCACAGTTCATGAGTCTGAGCTCCATATCAGGCTCTGTGTTGATAGCTCAGAGCCTGGAGCCTCAGATTCTGTGTCTCTTTCTCTCTCTGCTCCTTCCCTGCTCACACTCTGTCTCTCTGTCTCTCAAAAATAAACATTAAAAATTTTTTAAAGTAATCTACCAATGTTTAATAAATACAAAATTATAAAACTCTAAAATTTACTTGGCAGAAATAAAATTGTGAATATTTCATGATATTTGTGCAAGCTTGTTGTTATAAGCATTGCTTATAACATGAAAGAAGAAAATTCAACCTGAATATCCATTAATGATATGATGGAAAATTATTCAAGTAATTTAAAAAATTAGGGCTTGCAGGAAAATAGAGTAGACATATGTATTAGTCTACTTGGGCTGCCAAAACAAAATACCATAAACTGGGTAATCAAACTGTGGAAATTTGTGTTTTCACAGTACTGTAGGCTAGAAGTTCAAGATTAGGGTGTCAACACAGTTGGGTTCTAGAGAGAACTCTCTGCCTGCCCTACATGTGGTGGCTTCTTGCTGTCCTCACATGGCAGAGACAGAGAAAGCAAGCTCTCTGTTGTCTCTTCTTATAAGAGCACAAATCCCATCATGAGGGCCCCATTCTCATGACCTCATCTAAATCTAATTACCTCTCAAAGGCCCCATCTCCAAACACCATCACATTGAGTGTTAGAGTTACAACATCTGAATTTGAGGGAAACACAATTCAGTCCCTAGTAACATACTTTTTGCTAAATACACTAAGTACAACAGGAAACCCTGGACATTACCTATAGAACTAACATAAGGAGACCCTGAAAGGTGTAGAGAAGAGGGCGGACTGGTAGGGACCCGGGGCTTAAGGAACAACATGGTGGTGAGTTTTCTTTTGCCTTGTATATATCCCAGTCTTGGAGCTAAAGAAGCCAACAAGCTGGAAACCTCAATGGACACAGACAAAAATAAGCCTCAACAAAAGCCTGCTTTCTCTAGCCAAAGGACCAGGAAAGGAGCAACCTAGCCAGACAAAGTAATAGACAATAACTGCTCTACTCCTGTCAAATACCAGAAGAAGGGCCCACCCCTTCTTATGCCAGAAAAAGCTGAGTGAAGAGCCTAAACTTTCACCCTCCTGAGGCTGTCATGAGGCACCACCCAGTGGAAAGGGTCCCCAACCCCCTGCATTGTCAATAGAGATCACAAAAGGAGCCTGGATTTCCACCTCCACCCAGCAGTCATGAGGCACCCCTCCTCACTTGGTGGTTGTCAGAGGAGGTCTAGTGGAAAGTCAGGGCTTTCATCATCACCCAGCACTAACAAAGCCACCACCAACACAGGGTTTTGGAGACCTGTGGGGACCTGGAACTTCTACCCTGTGCAGTGATAAGGAGAAACCCCTCTAGTGGCAATGGAGGATGAGAGGGGAACCCAGATTTCTATCTCTACCTGGCCATAGGAAGGTGGCACCATGCTCTTCCCTTGTTAGAGTGATGTCAAAAAAAAAGCCAGTTAAAATAGAAGGTTTAAATAAGATCCAAAATCTCATATCATTCAAATATCCAGGTTCCTTTTTTTTTTTTAGAAAGATTTATTTTTTTTTTAAATGTTTTTATTTATTTCTAGGAGAGAGAGACACACACAGCGTGAGGAGGGGAGGGTCAGAGAGAGAGGGAGTCACAGACTGAAACAGGCTCCAGGCTCTGAGCTGGCAGTTAGCACAGAGCCCGACGCGGGGCTCGAACCCATGAACCGCGAGATCATGACCTAAGCGAAAGTCGGACGCTTAACCGACTAAGCCACCCAGGCGCCCCCAAATATCCAGGTTCCAATAAAAATCATTCATCAGAGGCACCATGTAACCCTTGATCTAAGGGTCATGGATTCAAGTCCCACATTGGGTGTAGAGATTACAAAAACAAAATTAAAACAAGAAAGTTATTTAAAAAAATCATTCATGATACCAAGAATCAGTAAGATCTCAAACTGGATGAAAAAAAAAAAAAAAGAATCAATGCATGCCCACACTGAGATGAAAGAGATGTTAGGATTATCTGACAAAGATTTTAAGGCAGTCACAATAAAAAAATCCTTCAGCAAGCAATCATAAACATACTTGAAACAAGTGAACAAAATGGAAAGACTCAGCAAGGAAATAAAAGATATAATAAAAAAGAACAAATGGAATTTTTGAACTGAAAAATATAATAACCAAGTACAAAGATCGGGGGCGCCTGGGTGACTCAGTCAGTTAAGCCTCTGACTTCAGCTCAGGTCATGATCTCACAGTTCCTGGATTCGAGCCCCGCGTTGGGCTCTGTGCTGACAGCTCAGAGCCTGGAGCCTGTTTCAGATTCTGTGTCTTCCTCTCTCTGACCCTCCGCTGCTCATGCTGTCTCTCTCTCTCTCTCAGAAATAAATAAAGCATTTAAAAAAATTAAAAACAACAATAACAAAAAACAAAGTACAAAGATCAGTGGATGGACTCAAAAGCAAAATGGAAAGGACAAAGGAAAGAATCAGTGAACTACAAGACAGAATAGTAGAAATTATACAGTCTGAGTGACAAAAAGAAAAATAAGACTGGAAAAAAATAAACAAAGCCTAGGGACCTGTGGGACTATAACAGAAGATCTAGTATTTGTGTCAATGGAGTCCCAGAAGGAGAGGAAAAATAAAATGGGGCTGAAAAAGTATTTTAAAAATAATGGCTGAGAAAAAGGCTTAAAATGCCATAAATTTGGTAAGATATTAGCCTATAGATTCAAGAAGTTCAGCAAACCTTAAGCAGGATAAACCAAAGAAAATCTATATGAAGACACATCCTAATTAAATTTCTAAAAACTAAAGACAAAAGAAAAAATCTTAAAAACAGAGAAGATTGACTACCTTACCTACAGGGTAACATTTTAAATGACAGCAGGTTTCTCATCAGAAACCATTCAAGTCTAAAGAAAGTGGCATGATATTATTCAAATACCAAAAGAAGAGAACAGTAAACCCAGAATTCTGTACCATCTTTCAGGAATGAAGGAGAAGTCAAGACGCTTTCAGATGAAAGAAAACTTAAGAATTTGTTGCCAGCAGACCTACCCTAAAAGAATGGCTCAAGGAAGTTTTTTAAATAGAATGGAAATAATGGAAAAGGGATCTTAGAATATAAAGAAGGAAGAACAAAGTAAACAAATATATGGATAAATATATTAGGCTTTCCTTTTCCTCTTGAGTTTTCTAAATTATGTTTGACAGTTGAGATAAAAATTATAACATTATCTATGTGTTTCTAAATGTATGTTGGAGAAATATTTAAGATAACTAATTATAAATGGGGATGTTAAAAGGATGTAAAGAGGTAAGGTAAAATACAAGTAGACTAAATGATAAGTTATATGTATATATGATGTAATATCTAGAGTAATCACTAAAAATATACAAAGAGATACACTCAAAACTACCACAGATAAATTAAAATGGATTCTAAAATACATTTAAAAATGTTTACATCTCCAGGGTCTCCTGGGTGGCTCAGTCGATTAAGCATCTGACTCTTTTTTTTCTTTTTTTAAATGACTTTCATGATACTTATATTTGTTTCTTTTTTATTTTTTTAAATTTATTAAATTATTTTTAATGTTTTTTTATTTATTTTTGAGAGTCAGAGAGAGACAGCGTGAACAGAGGAGGGTCAGAGAGAGGGAGATACAGAATCCAAGGACAGGCTCCAGGCTCTGAGCTAGCTGTCAGCTGTCAGCACAGAGCCCGACGTGGGGCTCAGACCCACGAACCGTGAGATCATGACCTGAGCCGAAGTCAGAGGCTTAACCGACTGAGACACCCAGGAGCCCCAAGCATCTGACTCTTGATTTCTGCTCATGTCATGATCTCATGGTTCATGAGATTGAGCCCTGCATCAGCTCTGTGATGACATTGCAGAACCTGTTTGGGATTCTCTCTCTCTCTCTCTCTCTCCCCCCCTTTCTTGGCCTCTCTTCCACTCTCTCTTTCTCTCTCTCTCAAAATAAATAAACACACTTAAAAAAATGTTTACATCCCAAAGTATAAAATAAATACCTAAGAACCCATACTGATATAAAATAATTGATTGAATAAATAAATAACTAAATGGGGCAAAGAGACAAATCTCTCATGTAGAAGAATTCTAAATAATTTTTGTAGACAATCTACCCTCAAGGATGTGGAGCATAACTCCTCAATCTTTAAGTGTGGGTTGTGCATAGTTATTAACTTCCAAAGAGTATAGTATGGAAAAGGGGGCAAGAATAACTTTATAGTGGAGAAACCTGAAGAACACTACCTCAGCCAGGTGATTAAAATCAACGACAGTTTTAAGTCATGGATGGTATGTACCCTTGATATGTAATGGAAATGGAACTTTATCTCTGTGATCTTCCTTCCCCAAACTCATAAACCCAATCTAACTAAGAGAAAAACACTGGAGGGGCACCTGGGTGGCTTGGCTGGTTGGGCATCTGACTCTTGATTTTAGCTCAGGTCATGATCTCATGGTTTGTGAGTTCAAGTCCCACATAGGGCTCTGTACTGACAGTGTAGACCCTGCTTGGGATTCTCTCTCTCTTCCTCTCTCTGCCCCTCCCATACTCTCTCTCACTCTCTCATAATAAATAAACTTTAAAAAAAAGAGAGAAACATTGGACAAATCCCCCCAGTAGAGGGACATTTTATAAAATAATTCACCAGTACTCCTCAAAAAAGTCAAGATCATCCAAAACAAGGAAAGTCTGAGAAACTGTTACAGCCAAGGAGAGACAAAGGAGATATGATATCTGAATGTACTATGGTTTCCTAGGTGGGATATTGGGGTGAAAAGGGGACATTAGCTAAAAACTAAGGAAATCTGGGTAGAGTATGGACTAGTTAATAACAATGTGTTAATATTGATTTATTACTTATAACAAATGTTCTATACTAATGTAAGGGAATAATAGGAGAAATTTGGTATAGAGTATATGGAAATTCTATCATTTTCACACTATTTCTGTAAATCTAAAACTATTCTAAGAAAATGTGTTACAAAAAGACGTTCAAGGGGCATCGGGGTGACTCAGTCAGTTGGGTGTCCGACTTTGGCTCAGGTCATGATCTCGTGGTTCATGAGTTCAAGCCCCGCATCAGGCTCTGTGCTGACAGCTCAGAGCCTGGAGCCTGCTTCTGATTCTGAGAGTGTCTCCCTCTCTCTCTGCTCCTCCCCTGCTCATGCTCTGTCTTTTAAAAATGAGTAAGTGCTTAAAAAAAATTAAAAAAATAAAAAAGATGTTCAAGGGCACCTGGCTGGCCAAGTCAGAGGAACATGTGATTCTTTTTTTTTTTTTTAAATATTTTTATTTATTTCTAGGATAGAGAGAGACAGCGTGAACAGGGGAGGGTCAGAGAGAGAGGGAGATACAGACTCTGAAACAGGCTCCAGGCTCTGAGCTGGCAGTCAGCACAGAGCCCAACGTGGGGCTCGAACCCACAAACCGCGAGATCATGACCTAAGTAAAAGTCGGACGCTTAACCGACTAAGCCACCCAGGCACCCCAGGAACATGTGATTCTTGATCTTGGGGTCAAGAGTTCATGTCCCACAATGGGTGTAGAGATTATTTAAAAAAAAAAAAAAACTGAAAAAACAAAAGATGTTTAAGTAACCCATGGGAAGACAGGAAAAAGAAAGCAGAAAACAGAACAAGCAGGCTTAAACCCTAATTTATCAAGAATTACATTAAATGTAAATGGTCTAAATATACCAATTAAAAAAAAAACAGATTTACTTGTTGACACAGTAGATTAAAAAGCAAAACCCAACCATATGTTGTCTATAAGAAATTCACATCAGGGGCACCTGGATGACTCAGTCATTTGAGTATCCAGCTCTTGGTTTGGCACAGGTCATGATACCAGGGTCATGGCATCAAGCAAATGCTTTGTCAGGCTCCATGCTCAGTGTGGAGCATGCTTAAGATCCTCTCTCCCTCTCCCCTCTCCCCCACTTGCACTCTCTTTAAAATTTAAATAAAAAAGAAGAACAAAACTCACTTCAAATATAATGACACAGGCAGGTTGACTATAAAAGGATGGAGAAAAAGGTATGCCATGCTATCATTAAGCAAAGGAAAGCAAGAATGAATATATTAATATCAGATAAAGTCAATGTCAGAGCAAAAAAACTATCAGAGTCAACCAAGGACATTATATAATAATGACAATGTCAATTCCTCAAGAAGACATAATAATCCTAAGTTGGTATACACCAAACAGCAGATCTGCAAAGTATGTAGAAGAATACTAGTAGAACTAAAAGGAGAAACAGACAAATCCACATCGGTAGTTGCAGACTTCAACACCCTTCTCCCAACTGACAAAACAGCCACACAGAAAATCAGCAAGGGTATGGAAGAACTCAGCAACATCATCAATCAACAGGTTGTCATTGACACTTATAGAACACTCTACCCTACAGCAGAATGCATATCTTTTTCAAAGGTCCAAAGAACATATACCAAGATAGTCCATATTTGAGCCATAAAACACATTAACAAATGTAAAAGAATTGAAATTGTGCAGCGTGTTCTCTGACCACATGGAAGCAAGCTAGAAATCAATAACAGAAATATAACAGAAAAATCTCCAAATACTTGAAAACTACAACTTTGGTGGGTCAACAGTGAAGTCTCAAGAGAAAAAGAAAAGTATACTGAATTGAGAGAAAATTTTAAAGGCATCTAAAAAAATCTTACAACTAACATTTTACGTAATAATGACAGACTGAATGGTTTTCTCTAAGATCAGGAATAGGGTAAAGATGTCTGCTCTACTACCCATATTTAACGTAGTACTTCAATCCCTAGTCAGTGCAATCAGGCAAGAAAAGGAAATAAAAGAAATATTGATTAAAAAAGAAGAAATAAAACTTTTCCTATTTGCAAATGACATAATTATTTATGTAGAAAATCCTAAGGAATCTATATTTTAAAAAACCCTCTTAGAACCAATATGTGAGTTCAGTAAGGTCACAGAATATAAGAGAAACATACAAAGATCAATTATTTTCCTATATACTACCAATGAAGTTGTGCATACAGAAATTAAAAGTATAATGGCATTTACAAATGCTCAATAAATACTTAGGTAAATGTAACAAACATGCACAGGACATGCACTACACAACACTGATAAAACAAGTCAAAGATTTAAATAAATAGAGAGACATGCCATTGTTTATAACTGGAAGATTCAACATTGTAAAGTCAATTTTCCCCAAACTGATATACGGGCTTGACACAATCCCTATCAAAGTCCCAGCAAGACTTTTTGTAGATATAAATAAGATGCTTTATAACTTTATATGGAAGGCCAAGGAACTCAAAGAGCTAAAGTAAGTTTGAAAAAAGAAGAATAAGGTATGGAAAATCAGTCTATCTGCTTTCAAAACTTATTATATAACTAGAGAATCAAAATTGTGTTGTATTGGGGGAGGGGTAGACACATAGATCAGTGGAGCAGAATAGAGAACCCAGATATAGATACTTGCAAATATGCACAACAAAAAAATTTTTACAAAGGCACAAAAGCAATTCATTGAAGGAAAGATAGCCTTTTCAATAAGTGGTGCTAGAATAATTGAACATCCATAAGTAAAAACAATACCACCATCAGCAACAACAAACCCTTGACCTAAGTTGCACATCTTATTTAAACTTTTTTTTTTTAATGTTTTATTTATTTATTTCTAGGAGAGAGAGAGACAGCATGAACAGGGGAGGGTCAGAGAGAGAGGGAGTCACAGACTCTGAAACAGGCTCCAGGCTCTGAGCTGGCAGTCAGCACAGAGCCCGACGCGGGGCTCGAACCCACGAACCGCGAGATCATGACCTAAGCGAAAGTCGGACGCTTAACCGACTAAGCCACCCGGGCGCCCCAAAGTTGCACATCTTATTTAAAAACTAACTCAAGGAGCTCCTGGGTGGCTCAGTCAGTTAAGCATCTGCCTTTGGCTCAGGGCATGATTTCTTGGTTCGTGAGTTCAAGCCCTGAGTCGGGCTCTGTGCTAATGCTTTGGATTCTCTCTCTCTCTCTCTCTCTCTCTCTCTCTCTCTCTCTGCCCTTCGCCACCTCAAAAGTAAATAAACATTAAATTTTTTAAAAACTAACTCAAAATGGACTATGAACTTCAATATGAAATGTAAAGTATAACGTTATGTGAGAGAATTTTCAGGATCTAGACTGGGCAAAGAGTTCTTAAACTTGATATCAGAAGCATGATCCATAAAAGGAAAAATATACAAATTGATCATCAAAATTAAAAACTTTGCAAAAGTTATTAAAAGAGGAAAAGACAACTTATAAAATGTAAGGAAATATATGCAAACTACCTATCCAAAAAAGGACTAGTATGGGGCGCCTGGGTGGCTAAGTCGGTTGGGCCACCGACTTCAGCTCAGGTCATGATCTCATGGTTTGCGGGTTCGAGCCCCTGTGCTGACAGCTAGCTCAGAGCCTGGAGCCTGTTTCGGATTCTGTTTCTCCCACTCTCTCTGACCCTCCCCTGCTCACGCTGTCTCTCTCAGAAATAAATAAAAACATTAAAAAAATTTTTTTCAGGGGCGCCTGGGTGGCTTAGTTGGTTAAGCGTCCGACTTTCGCTTAGGTCATGATCTCACGGTTCATGGGTTCGAGCCCCACGTCGGGCCCTGTGCTGACTGCCAGCTCGGAGCCTGGAGCCTGTTTCAGTCTGTGACTCCCTCTCTCTCTGACCCTCCCCTGCTCACGCTGTCTCTCTCTCTCTCCTAGAAATAAATAAAAGATTAAAAAAAAAATTAAAAAAAAATTTTTTTTCAAAAAAGGGCTAGTATCTAGAATATGTAAACAACTCTCAAAACTCAATACCAGGGCACCTATGTGGCTCAGTCAGTTAAGCATCCGACTTCGGCTCAGGTCATGATCTCACAGTTCATGACTTTGAGCCTTGCAGTAGGCTCTGCGATGACAGCTTGGAGTCTGGAGCCTGCTTTGGATTCTGTGTCTCCCCTGCTTTCTGCCCCTCCTCCACTCACACTCTGTCTCTCTCTCTCAAAAATAAATAAACATTAAGAAATTTTGAAAAACTCTAAATATGAGACCTGAAACCATAAAAATCCTCGAGGAGAACACAGGCAGTAACTTTTTTGCCATCAGTTGTAGCAACTTCTGCCTAAATATGTCTCCTGAGGAAAGGGGAATAAAACCAAAAATAAATTATTGGGACTACATCAAAATTAAAGGCTTATGCACAGTGAAGGAAACAATCAATAAAACTAAAAAAGCAATCTACTGAATGGGAGGAGATATTTGCAAATGACATATCTCATACATGGTTAGCATCCTAAATATATAAAGAAGTGATACCACTCAACACCCCAAAACCAACTGGGCAAGAGACATGAACAGATATTTCTCCAAAGAAGACAGAGATAGTTAACAGACACATAAAAAGATGCTCGGTTAGCAGCCGGGTGGAAGTGCGAGGGAAGAAAAAAAGAGAAAAAAAGATGCTCAATATCAGTCATCATCAGGGAGATGCAGATCAATGCAAATCAAAACTACAATGTGATATCATCTCACACACGTCAGAATGGCTAAATCAAACATCAAAAACACACGAAACAACAATTTCTTGTTGGTGAGGATGTGGAGAAAAAGGACCCCTCTTACACTGTTGGTGGGACTGCAAACTGGTGAAGCCACTGTGGAAAACAATATGGAGATTCCTCAAAAAATTAAAAATAGAACTACTCTACAATCTGGTAATTGCCTTTCTAGGTATTTAACCAAAGAATACAAGAACACTAATTCAAAGGGATACATACACCCTATGCTTATAGCAGCATTATTTACAAAGCAGGATATGGAAGCAGCCAAGTGGTTCATCGATAGACGAATGGATAAAGAAGATGTGGTATATACATACAATGGGATATTAGTGAGCCATAAAAACATTTGCAACAGCATTGATGGAGCTAGCGAGTATAATGCTAAGTGACATAAATCAGAGAAAGACAAATGCCATATGATTTTCTTCATATGTGGAATTTAAAAAACAAAAGAAACAAGCAAAGGGAAAAAAATAAGAGAGAGAGGAGAGAGAGAGAAATAAAAAAACAGATTCTTAATTATGGAGAATAAACTGATGGTTACCAGAGGGGAAGTGGGTGGGGAGAATGGGTTAAATAGGGAGAAAGAAAATTAAATTATTTTAGTTATTTTGGTGCCAACTTAATATTACATAAAATTAATATACTCTAACATAGGGGCGCCTGGGTGGCTAGTCAGTTAAGCGTCAGACTTCGGCTCGGGTCATGTTCTCACAGTTCGTGAGTTTGAGCCCCGCGTGGGCTCTGTGCTGACAGCTAGCTCAGAGCCTGGAGCCTGTTTCGGATTCTGTGTCTGTTTCGGATTCTGTGTCTCCCTCTCTCTCTGACCCTCCCCTGCTCATGCGCTCTCTCTCTCAGAAATAAATAAAACATTAATAAAATTTTTTTAATTAAAAAAAAGAAAAAATATACTCTAATATACAGCCATCATCTTTTGGTCTAATGTTGTACCCTATTGACAGTACTGTTTTTTTGTATCTACATTTTGATTTGCATTTTTGTCTTATTTTAAAATTTTTATTTTAGAGAGGGGTGGGGGGAGAGAAAGAGAGGGAGGGAGGGAGGGGCAGAGGAGGAGAGAGAGAATCTTAAGCAGGCCCCACACCCATCGCAGAGCCCAACACAGTGCTCGATCTCACAACTATGAGATCGTGACATGAACCAAAATCAAGAGTTCAACACTCAAGTGACTGAGCCACCGAGGCACCCCTAGTTTGCATTTTAAAATGATTGTTTTAAGGATAATGTTCTAGAAATTAGATTAAAGATAGAAACTTTTATAATGGATGGCATATACTGTAAGACTGCTTCCGGAAAGGTTCTCTCTGTTTACACTAAGTCTAGTTAACAGTGTGCCTTTTGCACTCTTGCCCGAACTGAGTAGTAGTATTTAACACTTCTCTTTTCTTTTTTTCCCTTTTCCTTTCCCTTTTTTTTTTTCTAATTTGACAGTTGAAAAATATATCACTGTTGTTTTCATTTGCATTTCTTTGATTGCCTCTGAGGTTGAAACAAAGGTGCTCCTTTCTAAAAATTCCTCTCTTTTGTGTCAGGGTTTTTGTTCTGTTTCTAAGATTTGATTTTCTTCCAGAACAGCTCCCCTTCTCAACTTCCTGATCTCTGATAAGGGCAGTTTCACTCTCCCGACTTTCCCAGTTTCTTTCTTTTTTTTTAAATTTTTTTATTTTTTAATGTATTTTTTAATGTTTATTATTATTGAGACAGAGAGAAACACAGCATGAGTGGGGGAGGGGCAGAGAGAGAGGGAGACACAGAATCCGAAGACAGGCTCCAGGCTCCGAGCTGGCTGTCAGCACAGAGTCCGACACGGGGCTCGAACCCACAGACCGTGAGATGGTGACCTGAGCCGAAGTCGGATGCTCAATCGACTGAGCCACCCAGGAGCCCCCCGACTTTCCCAATTTCTGAGTCAGAGGTTATTTTTCTCTTCTTCAATTTCTGGTTTCCCGTCAGTCACCCACGATGGTGATTCCCTCCTTTGAAAGTGTTTTTCTGTTTCATCTTGTTAAAATGAAAACCACAGGCCCCAAATGGTGTCACTTAGGTTAAGGCTCCAAGTCTATAAACCAAGACTTAATAATACCTAATCCAACTGCGGTGTCAACTCCCTAGAAATGTAGCCTTTAGCCAGTCAACACCAGGATATTTACTAAGGGGCCCCTTTTGTTTCCCTTAGAAAGGTGATCTTGCCTAAAACAATGAATTCTTCGCTAATAATTTCCTTTCTTCCACTTCCTTTCTACCTTTAAAAACCTTTCCTTTTCTGTAGCCCCTTGGAGCTCCCTTCCACTTGCTAGACGGGATGCTGCCCGCTGTGTGGATGGATTAATAAAGCCAATTAGATCTCTACAATTCACTTAGTTGAATTTTTGTTATTTGGCAAATACCATGAAAATGGTACCATCATTAGCCAAGGCCACAGAACTCCCACCTGGATTACAGCGGAAGCTTCCTGGCAGTTCTCTGTGCTCCTAGACCCTCCTACGACTTTCTTCCACCTGCCTCAGTACTGACTTCCAAAGCAGCGCCTTCTGCATGTCGCTCCCTTGTCCACCGGACCAGGCCCAGGAGGCTCTGCCAACATTTGCCACCTCGGCACCAGCACCGCTTCCCAAAGCTTCCCAGCTGGACTGCCCCCCACCCCCATCCCGGGGGTTGCCTCACTGCTTTCCCCCAGCATTCCCGCTTCCTGGATGCGCTCATTCCCGCTGCCTATTCTTGTAAAGCTTGGTGCAATACTGTTCTTCTCCACGATCTATTCCAGACTCACCCGCACTCTTAGACCTTCCACACCACCTTGTGATCTCTTTTACAAAGCATGTGACGTCCTGAGGCGCCTGGGCGGCTCAGGTGGTTGAGCCTCGTGAGCGTCAGACTCTTGATTTCAGCTCAGCTCATGATCTCCTGGTTCATGACTTCAAGCCTTGCGTCCAGCTCCGTGCTGAGTGTGGAGCCTGCTTAAGGTTCTCCTTCTCTTTCTGCCTCCTTCCCCACTTGCCTATGCTCTGTCTCTCTCTCAAATTAAAAACAACAGGGGCACCTGGGTGGCTCAGTAGGTTAAGCGTCCGACTTCGGTTCAGGTCATGAACTGGCGGTTCGTGGGTTCGAGCCCCGTGTTGGGCTCTGTGCTGGCAGCTCAGAGCCTGGAGCCTGCTTCGGATTCTGTGTCTCCCTCTCTCTCTCTCTGCCCCTCCCCAACTCACTCTCTGTCTCTGTCTTTCAAAATAAAATAAAGACATAAAAGAAAAAAACCTGCATTTGCTATGTAAAATAGCCTTTAAAGCCCTCCACTACAGGAATTCTGGTCACAGGTCCCTGCCTGGGAAACTTTCCAGAGAAAGTACTGTATAGTATACCCCACAGGCCCAGATTTTAATCCTGGCTCTGCTACTTTCTGAAGTCAAATTTAAAAGGTAGAAAAGGGTGGGGCGCCTGGGTGGCTCAGTTGGTTGAGCATCCAACTCTTGATTTTGGTTCAGGTCATGATCTCACACTTCATGAGAAGTCCCCACCCCGAGGCGGGACTCTCTGACAGCATGGAGCCTGCTTTGGAGTCTCTCTCTCCCCTTCGCCCCCTCTGTCTCTCTCAAAATAAATAAGTAATCTTAAAAAAAGGTAGAAAAGGGTATGTACTGTAAAGGCCCCCTTCCGCACTGGTGTCATGGGTATTCACTTTCTCTTCCCAGAGGCAACCAAAGTTACCATTTTCTTACATTCATTTCTAGAAACATTTGTTCCTATACAAGGCAGATGATAGAGAGATAAATACCGATAGATAAATTTCTCCCTCCTTTTTAAACAAATGGTAGCCTAATATCTTGCTTGATTCAATTCGTCACGTATCTTCACTATTATTCCTTTTTAACTACTAAAGAGCTCCCTTCTTGTACAGCATTCCACTGAATGGGTGAATTATTTACTTAACCTATTCCTTCCTGGTGGACCCCTATTTTTGTACGTGCGTTTGTAATTCTGGTAGCTACTATAAATTACCTTCCAGAGAAATTGTACCGGTTTATGTTCTTGTCAACAACATGTAAGCCAGAGTCCAGGCAACTACTTAAACTCTCTGAGCCTCTGTTTCCTTATCTACAAAACAAGCCAAACAGTACCTACTTCCTGAAATCATAGTGACAATTACTTGCGATGAGGCGTGGAAAGTATTTGTCAGGGAGAAGTTGATATTCTTGAAATAAGGATATTATTTTATTTTGGTCAGTGCGATATTGTCCTGGCCAATCAAGTGAAGGTGATGGGGCTTCCTCACCAGTCTGGGGTTTTCCCATTACGGACAGATTCTGCAGAAAGTTAGCAATTGACATCAGAAAGGTTGTGGGCATTGCTCTCCCCAGGGGTGCCATGTCTTTAGGGTACCCCAACCTCCTCCGTGTGGCTTCTGCTCCCAGGTCCCTCCAAGCTGAAAACTCGCGTTGACTCCAAAAGAATCCTGTGGGACCGAGGCTCCTTTCCTCTGGTCATCAAGAATCTTGAAACAGCAGACTCCGGGCTTTACATCTGTGAGGTGGAGGAAATTAAGAAAGAGGTGGAATTGCTGGTGTTCAGCTGTGAGTACATGAAGATGCCACCCAACCGGCCCTCCCTGGCTCCCATTACTGCCCCTAAACCAGGCCCTGGGCTAGTGGTACCTCAACAGTCCAGAGACGGGTCAGACTGGCCACCACATCTCCTCAAATCCTCCTCAGGCCTTGAGACAGGCAGTGGGAGAGGAAGAAACCTGGGGTGGGGGTGGGGGGTGAGGGGGGCCGGGAAGCAGAGGAAGGAGGGAGAGAGGCCCAAGAAGAAGGGAAGGGAGATGAGAAGGGAACTCTGCCTTGGGCGGGTGGGGGTGGGGAAGGGCCCACAGGTGTTAGCAGGAGTGATGGAGAGATGCTCTTGGTTTCCTGGCTTCTTCATTCCCCTTGGGAAGTGTGTGTGTGTGTGTGTGTGTGTGTGACACTGGTGACCTGCTCCTTCCACAGTGACTGCCAAGGTGAACACTGGCAGCAGCAGCAACAGCAGCACAATCCACCTGCTGAAAGGGCAGAGCCTGACCTTGACCTTGGAGAGCCCCTCTGGTAGTAACCCTTCGGTGCAATGGAAAGGTCCAGGGAACAAAATCAAGAATGGGGTCCACAGCCTCTCACTGTCCCAGCTGCAGCAGAGTGGTACCTGGACATGCACTGTCTCCCAGAGCCAGAAGACGCTAGTGTTCAACATAGACATCTTGGTGCTGGGTACGGGGGGCTCATCACCCCTACAGTCTCCCCTCTGCCTCAGTGGCAGACAGATCTTCCCTCTGCTCTCACTCCTCTGCTCCTGGGTCCACTGCTGGGGAACAGAGGGAGGCTAGGGCCAGCACCCCGGCCCCCCAGAGCTGAATATGTCCCGAGGTATACACTTGGCCCTCTCGTCCTCAGGATGCTGATCAATAGCCACCCCTCAGGGTGGTGGACATGGAGGAAGGAAGGAACAGACAGGGGATGTAAGGATGTGAGGGGCCCCAAAGACCCCTGGAGGAGGCCCCAAAGGAGGAACAACATCAAGGGCATCTGCTTTCTTTGTTGTCTCAGCTGCTCAGTCCCACTAAGCTGTAAATCCACTTACTTGGAGACCCTAACACCAGCAAGCCAGCCCTGATGAAATTCTACATTGCTCATTTAAATTGTGAGCTGGGGGTGGGGGGGGGCACCTGGGTGGCTCTGTCAGTTAAGCCTCTGACCTTGGCTCAGGTCCTGATCTCAGCCCCGCCCCCTCCCCCCAAATACGAACCTTAGGTCTGGCTCTGTGCTGCCATTGTGGAGTGCCTGGAGCCTGCTTCAGTCTCTGTGTCTACCTCTCCCTCCCACTCATGCTATGTCTCTCATTCACTAACTTTCTCAAAAATGAATAAATATTTAAAAATTTTTAAATCGTGAGCCATGCACCCTGGTTGGGGGAGGCCAGGTACCAAGAGCCCAGAATGCAAGTCCTACCCCAGATCTTGTCCTCTGTACTTACGTGACACAAGGCAGTTGTAATGTGGTGGTGAAGTGCACAGCCTGACTTAAATCCTGGCTCTGACTTCACCTTGGGCCAGTTACCGAACCTCTCTGTGCCTTGGTTTCCGGGATGATGTTCAATGTGATGATACCTTCCCTGTAGTGTTGCATGGCACACGGTAAGCCCTAGTCAGGCACTTGCTCTTATCTTTTTTTTTTTTAAATATTTTTATTTATTTCTAGGAGAGAGAGAGAGACAGCATGAGCAGGGGAGGGTCAGAGAGAGAGGGAGTCACAGACTGAAACAGGCTCCAGGCTCTGAGCTGGCAGTCAGCACAGAGCCCGACGCGGGGCTCGAACCCACGAACCGCGAGATCGTGACCTAAGCGAAAGTCGGACGCTTAACCGACTAAGCCACCCAGGCGCCCCGGCACTTGATCTTATCTTATGAAGGCTGAGAAATTATACATCGAAGTAGTGCATGCCAGACGCTCCCTGTGGTCCAGGGATCCTGAGGACAGAGAGGATCCTGTGGCTGGGCTGTTCTATGAGGGTTTCCAGGGGGAGGAGGCGCTGCCTTGGGAATCTGCTGGGGTGGAGAGACTAGAGAAGTTTGGAGAGGTAGATGGGAACTTAAGGGCCAGAAATGGCAACCTGAGTGCTTGAGCTCACCTGGTCCCCTTCCATCTCTTTGCTGCCCCCACCACATGCCCACCTTACCCTCTACACTCTCATCTTATCTCCTGACCCACCTTCTCTCTCTTCCCCCTCCAGCTTTCCAAAAGGTCTCTAACACCATCTATACGAAAGAAGGGGAGCAGGTGGAGTTTTCCTTCCCCCTTAACTTCGAAGCTGAAGACCTGATGGGGAACCTGAGCTGGAAGGCAGAGGGGGCTCCCTCCTCCCAGCTCTGGATCTCCTTCACCTTGAATAACAAGAAGCTATCTGTGATAGAAGCTAACCACAATCCCAAACTCCAGATGAAGGACTCGCTCCCACTCTGTTTTACCCTGCCCAGGGTTTCGTCTGGGTATGCTGGTTCTGGGAACCTGACCCTGGCTGTTGGCAATGGGCAGTTGCAGCAGGAAGTAAAACTCGTGGTGATGAGAGGTGAGGAGGTAGGCTGAGCAGGGGAGGGCAGGGGCCGGAGATGGAGGGGTGAAGCCCAGGGCCCTCCCAGCAGGACAGGCCCGGTTGCCTGACAGAGCTGATCCAGGGTCTTCTGGTTTCAAACTGAGACTAGAATCCACATGTCCTTCCTTGACATCCATGAGCCAGTCTGGGGTGGGTTCCGCTGAGAGCCTCCAAAGGGCATGAGCTGAGAACCAGGTTCTTTCTTTTATGTTTTATTTTATTTTTGAGAGACAGAGACAGAGCGTGAGGGAGGGGCAGAGAGAGAGGGAGACACAGAATCCAAATCAGACTCCAGGCCCTGAGCTGCCAACACAGAGCCCCACGTGGGGCTTGAACCCACGAACCGTGAGATCATGACCTGAGCTTAAGTCGGATGCTCAATTGACTGAGCCACTCAGGCGCCCCGAGAACGAGGGTTCTAATTCTGCCTTCAGCCAACCCTCTATGATGCTGACTAAGCGCCCTGCCTCTGTGGGCCTCTTTCTCCTAATGAAGGTAACAAAATCTGCTCTTAGTGTGAAAGTGATGAGGGTAGAGTCAGGCTCCACCCTGAGCCCTTTACTTCCTTATCTCCCCCATCGTCATAACTCCACAAATAATCGTAGCTAATACTTGCTGCTTAGTACACGCCAGACCCACTCAAGCTCTTTGCGTGTGTTTGTGAATTTATCGTGTATTTAATTGTTGTCTGCAGCTTGGTTGTCAGGTAACTGGCAGGCACACACAGAAAGTAAGCGGTGGGGTTGGGATCCAAATCCAAGACCCTCGGCCTCAAAAGCTGTGTTTGCTTTATACAACCGCATGAAAATGTGCTCTGAGAGCCTCAAAGAAGAGCATCCACGGAAAGTGTTTTGATTTTTCTAACAAATCCCCTTAGAGCATGGAGGTGCCAGGAACTCTGAGGCCCAGGCTCCCAGCCTCAAGCTCTTTTCCCTCTGCAGTGACTCAGTCGGAGAACAACTTGATCTGTGAGGTGCTGGGACCCACCTCCCCCGAGCTGATGCTGAGCTTCAAACTTGAAACGCAGACCTCTGCCAAGGTCTCGAAGCAGCAGAAGATGGTACGGGTGGAGAACGCTGAGGTGGGAACATGGCAGTGTCTACTGAGCGACAAGGGCGAAGCCCTGCTGGCATCCAACGTCGAAGGTGAGCGAGGATCCGGGCTCCGTGGCCTAACCCCAAGCCCCTCCCTCTTCATCTGTGGGACCTCTCCCGGGTGGGTGGAGGCCACCCAGAGCCTTAGCCTCCCAATCCCTCTGGGACGGGGGGGCTATTTCTCATGATGCCTGGACTCACAGGGGCCATGACGGAAGACCAGGTGAGGTTCTTACCTAAAATCCCACAAGGTCCCACTTCCCTAAGCTCTACAGCCCCGGAATGGGCCCACCTGACCAAGAATCCCCGCCCTGGTTCCTTTCCAAACCCCGACATGCGCGCACACACCGCACACACACCGCACACGCACTGGCACTGCAGACAGCCTGAAACTTCTGCTTCCAGTCCCCAGGGTGCCCTGTAGTCTCTAAACCCTAAAGCCCCTTCCCCAGCCTTTCCCCGTCAGCCCGGTGGCCTGTGAATGCCCTGCAGACCCTACCCTGCTCTCCCAACCCAAGGATGAGACCCAAGTGTCACTGGGCGGTGAGGCCTTCCCGGGCCCCTCCAGAATGCCCAGACCCCTGACAGAGGGCAGTGAGCTGAACACATCTGTTTTCTCTTGCAGTTTCGCCTCCAAAGCTCACGAGCGCCTGGCCAAATCTCTTGGCCATCGTGCTGGGCGGGGTTGCTGGCCTTCTGCTTTTCACTGGGCTCTGCATCTTCTGCTGTGTTAAGTGCTGGCACCGCAGGGTGAGTGAGCCTCCCCAGAACCCCCCTTCCAACCCTCCCCCCCCACCAAGGGTATCCTGCGTCTGTGCGGCACTCATGCTTTGGCTCTCTCCACGCCGCCCACCAGCCCTGTCCCAGATCCCATGCAAGGGAAGAGACTGGAAAGAGCAAAGGGTTACTTCCGGGACAGATGGCCTCAGCCACAGTAACTGCTTCTCCCCTCCCAGCTCTCCCTATTCCCTCCTCCAAGGGGCACCTCCCTTCTGGAGGCCTGGGACCCTCACGACTCCCCTCCTTCTTCCTGGACAGCGCCAGGCAGAGCGGATGTCTCAGATCAAGAGACTCCTCAGTGAGAAGAAGACCTGCCAGTGCCCCCAGTAAGGAACTGGGTTGAGGGGGAGGGGAGAGTGGGAAGGGGAGGGCAGGAGAGGAAAGGAGAGAGGAAAGAGGAGGGATGGAGGGGAGGAGATGGGGGTTAAAGGGAGGTGATGGGTGAGGAAAGAAGGGTGCAAAGGGGTGGCAGAGGGCGTAGGAAGCAGGAAGAAGGCGGAGGGCACAGGAGAAGGGGCCGCGGGCCTGGGATATCTCTGCGTATGGCCCTGCAGCTCTGCCCCGGAGGCCACCAGGGCACTAGAAGGGCAAGTGCAGGATGGGAGACACAGAGCTGCGAGGAGGCAAAGGAGTTGGGGAGGAATGAACTTGCTTTTCTTTGTTCCTCCAGCCAGTTACGGAAGACGTGTAATCTCATTTGAGGCACAGGACCGGGGAGCCTCCCACTCGCAGTGCAGCCTCCCCAGCTGTCTCCCCTCGCGTTTCCTGAAACGCGGGGCTCCCGGGCCTGCAGACCAGATGAATGTAGCAGACCCCAGCGTTGCCGGCCACCCCCTGCTCTCTCCCCCTGCTCTCTCCGGCCACACTTGGCCATTGGCCCTCCTCCTGCAGAGGCCTACACCGTTTCCTCCCATTTCCTTTGCATCAAGCCCAGCCCTTATCGATGATTTTTTTCCCAGCTCTCTCTCCCATTGCCCACTGGTCCCAGGGAATCACATGGGACCAGCCCTGCCTGGCGTGGAGGGCAAGGCTGGGTGTCTGAAGCATGAAGCATAGGACTGTCATTTTATTGGGAGGGACCCTGGGACCTGAAGGGGCAGGGACTGGCCCAAGATCACACAGCCAGTCGAGAGCACATCCAGATTAAAAGCCTCCTGACTGCTAGCCTCCACGACTCATTCTCCTTGCTTCCTCACTCTGTTTTGGCAGGGCACAGACTCACATCCTGACCTGTGCACAAACAGGCACCCCTGGACACGAGCCCATGCACACAGCCCACACTTGTGCCCAGACACAATTCCTTATCACCCAAGCAGTACATCTCATTTGATGAGCCAGTCTCACGTCCTCTGTCTGTTTAGACCTTATGAAAATCTTACAAAGCTAGTACTGACAGGACCAAGATTAGCATCTCTAGCTTATAGACTGGGATTGGAACTCAGAGAGGTCAGATGATTGCTCAAGGTCACACAGCTAGTATGTACCAGAATCAGGACTAAGCCCAGGTCTCTTAACCCCCAGTTCCATGGCTGTTTCCTGAATGCAGAGACAAACACCATGCAAATCTCTGCAGCTGGTTAGTCACTGATGCCCAGTGCCCACCTTTGGATTCGTAAGAGCACACCAGCCCACTCAGCCTCAGAGAGTTCAGAAACACGGAAGAGGCCCTCCCTCCCTAAAATCCTTCTCTCTCACCTGCTGGTGACAGAATCCTGTTACCAGAGGACAAAAGCTGGCAGTTCTCCTAATCAGAGCACAGGCTGGGAACACAGGTCCTGTGGGAGAGAGTGCCCGGTGACCTACCACTCACCCTGTTGCAGAACCTTCTGGAAGGTGAGCTTTGCCAGGAGGAGGGGGTGGGGAGCTGGCTGGAGAGAGAACTCTGAGAGGACTTCCTGGGAAGGCTTCAGCCCCCCAGTCCCTCCCCCTGCACTTTTCTCATCCCTCCCCCAAACCATTCAGGAAGCAGGAAAATTGGGGTTACAAGGACTCTTGTCTTCGTGAACCATCTCTCTCAGGATCCTCAGCCTCCTCTGCCTTTCCTTCCTTCCCTTTCTCACCGCCTGTGTCAGTCCTTACCCCTTTTCCCTTGTCTTCTCTTTCTAGCTTGCCGCTTCCAGTAAGAACACCAAGTTGACGCCAAGGCTCCCCACTGCTTGCTTCGATGCTTGCTTCGTATTCCTGCCCACTCCCACCCCTGCTTCTCCCCGCTGGCAGAAAAAATACAATAAACTTACTGTAAAGAAGATGTTCTTCGTGTGTGTGTGCGTGTGTGTGTGACAGACAGCCACAGACAGACCCGTCTCTGGGCACCTGGATCTCCCAATCTCTGGGATCAGACAGACCCAGAGGAGAGGTGGGCAGCTTCCAGGGGAAGGAGTCGAAGTTTCCCTGCGAAAGGAAACCTTCTCCGGAGGCCCATCACCCACCCTCCCACCCCACACGGCCTGTATGTGCAGGAGGCCAAGACCTTGTAATCCTGCGCGTGTGATGTACGAGGGAGAGGCCGCAGGGGTTGTGTGCGCTGTGCACACGCGCGTGTGTGGTGGAGAAAAAAGACTAAGAGAAACTGTAACGTGTGCGTGCTAATTGTGCGCGCCCCCAACAGAAGTGTGAGTTTGTGCTCCAGGAGAAGAAAGCGGTATGTGTGCGGCGCGGGGGATGCATTCTTTTAGACCTGTGTCCACCCCCCCCCTCCAGCAGCCCCAGCTCCATCACCACCTCCAGCACATGCCCCCCTGGGCTACACCCGGGGCGCAGCCCTCACGGATACACACAGTGACACACGCTTCCTCCGCCCGAGCAGCCGGCTCCTCGGTCCCCGAACACCACCAGCTGCTTCTCTGAGTCTGTGTTCGTGTGGAAAACCGGGGTGGGGTGGGGGCAGGACGCGAACCGTCTCACCAATGAAGCCGGTCGCCTTCCTTGCCCCTCCCCCTCCAAGTCACCGCCGTCC
>NW_027529427.1:2306548-2313444 GCF_008692635.1 Crocuta crocuta | reverse complement strand
CCTCCTCTCCTTCCCCCCAGCCAGCCACCTTCTCTCCCCTCCGGCCGGCCCCTCCCCACCAGCCACCTGCTGTCACTGCCCTGGAGAAAACGGTGGGCGGCAGGAGGGAGGAGTCGCCTGACCTTACCCCTTCACCCCGAAGGGCGACGGACCCCTGTCCGCGGCGGAGTCCCCCAGATCATCCCTCCCACCTTCCTCTGATCTTTCTCTGTCCTTCACCTCCTCTCTGTCCTTCACATCCTCCCTCCCTCCCGCTCTGACTCCCCATCTCTTTTTTTCCTGAGCCCACCCGCTGGTCCTGGGTGGGGGTAGGCAGGAAGGGGTGCCAGGCTGTAGGGGAGAGTAGTGGGGGGGGGGCGCTTCTGACCAATTCCTTCCACCTCCCTCTTGCTGGCCATTGCCATGGCAACTAGGGTATACTGGGCTCCGCAGGGAACAAAGGTGGGGGGCGCAGGAGAACCTTACAGGGAGGGCTGGGGTCTGAGGTTCTTCCACAGGAAGTAGACCCTCTCACTTTTGTGCCCCGTTTTTACCCCTATTTACCCCCAAAGCTATTGGCTCCTCCTTCTTGCCTCCACTCTGTTCAGGATTTCACCTGATTCCCTCTCAGCCCCCTCCCCAGGGCTCACCGGGGCTGGGCTTCAGGAAATTCAGGACCATCCTCCTTCCCATCAGCGGGAAACTGAGGCTGGGGCAGGGGAGGAAAGAATGGAGGTCAACCAGTGAGAGTCTGCACCGTATTCAACATTGGGCTTTTTCCAATTTCTTGCTCCCTCTTTCCACGCAACCCCTCTTCCCTCATAAGCCTCCTTGCCAGGGGTCTCTGGGGTTTTCCTTCTATTTTCAGATACTATCACTTTGCCCCCTCTTTCTCTTCGGCTCAAACTCTCCTCCTTCCCCCTAGTTCCCCATCTTTCCATTTCTGGATGCTTCTGATGTCAGCGGTTTCCCCGCCTTCGGGTTCCCTAGCCCCCCCTCCCCTTCAGTCCCAGCTTCCTTTCTCCCATCTTTCCAGATCCCTAGTGAGCTAGAGGGGGATCATGCAGGCTTGGGGGGCATGGGGCTGAGCACCAGGACCCCTGGGCCCAGGAGCGGGAGCATCGAGGAGGGACTGTATTAGCATACACATCCCAGTTTACCATGAACCCTCAAGAAGAAACAAGTGATGCATCTGCCATCAGTAGCCCTAGAGAGATTCGGGGACGTGAAGATAGGGATTGAATAGTACTGAGCAGAGGATATCAGAAGGGACCTGGGAACGCCGGAGGGAGGAGCCAGGGCTGAAAAGGGTTAGGAGACCAGAGGTCAGAATACCGTCTTTCCTGAAGGTCTGGAAAGCAGGGCTCTTACCCGTGTGGGCTGTATGATAGGCCATCTGACTGAAGGCAGGAGAATGTTCTGAATGACCCCATGACTTAGTAATTGGTCATTTTTCTATACCTTCAAGAGAAGGGGGCACAGGAAGTCAGCTAAGCCCTACCCCCCCCATGTCGTTTCTCCCTTGCAGTTTGTCCCGGTGGCTGAGCCTCACCCCCACACCGCTTGGGGTGCCCGGAAGATCCCTGGCTGGTCAAGAGCCAGAGGAAGAGGAGAACTGGAAGTCCCGGCATGGGGACCAGAGCTCAGCCAGCCTCATAGCTGGGAAAGCAGTCAGCTTGCCCCTCCCCCTCCCCATCAATTACAAGGATACTTCAGGAAGGGCCCCACCCAATATGGAGGCTGAGGACCACCTCCGCTGACCCTCAGTCTCCTCCCCTGCCCTCCACACCTGACCTTAGCCGGTCGGTCATGCAATGCTGAGCAGGTGGGTGGGCCTGGCGGTGGCCTGCTTCACTATAGGGCAAGGATTGTACACATCATGGGTGTGTGTGTGAGTGGGGCTCCTGGGTGAGACCCAGCCCCCACCCCCAGCAGTTCAAGGGGGGGTGGNCCAGGGCATTGTCCTGGCTGGCCTGCGGGCTCCTGGCTCTGCTGGCCAATGCCTGGATCATCCTCAGCATCTCGGCCAAGCAGCAAAAGCACAAGCCGCTGGAGTTACTGCTCTGCTTCCTGGCGGGCACGCACATACTCATGGCGGCTGTGCCCCTCACCACCTTCGCCGTGGTGCAGCTCCGGCGCCAGGCTTCCTCTGACTACGACTGGAATGAGAGCATCTGCAAGGTCTTTGTGTCCACCTACTACACGCTGGCCCTGGCCACCTGCTTCACAGTCGCCTCACTCTCCTACCATCGCATGTGGATGGTGCGCTGGCCCGTCAACTACCGCCTCAGCAACGCCAAGAAGCAGGCGCTGCATGCCGTCATGGGCATCTGGATGGTCAGCTTCATCCTCTCCACGCTGCCCTCCATTGGCTGGCACAACAATGGCGAGCGCTACTACGCTCGCGGCTGCCAGTTCATAGTCTCCAAGATTGGCCTGGGCTTTGGCGTCTGCTTCAGCCTCCTGCTCCTTGGGGGCATTGTCATGGGGCTCGTCTGTGTGGCCATCACCTTCTACCAGACGTTGTGGGCCCGGCCCCGGAGGGCTCGGCTAGCCCGGAGAGCGGGGGTTGGGGGTGGGACCAAGGGGGGCGGGCCAGGAGGTTTGGGTACCCGGCCAGCCTTTGAGGTGCCAGCCATCGTGGTGGAGGATGCCAGAGGGAAGCGGCGGTCCTCGCTGGACGGCTCTGAGTCAGCCAAGACATCCCTGCAGGTCACCAACTTGGTCAGCGCCATCGTCTTTCTCTATGACTCACTCACAGGGGTGCCCATCTTGGTGAGATTGGGATCCCCCATCTGCTCTCCCCACTTTCCAGGTCTCAGCATGATCACCTGAACCCCAAGTCCCATCAGCCATACAGCAGCTCCGCCGTCCACCCTCCTCTCTTCTGCCCACCCCCACTACATTTGCGAGCCCCCCACCTCTATCATCCATCTCCTGGTTCCCGTCACCCCAGCCTCATCATCTGTTTTGCCAGTTTCTGCTACGCAACCTCGTCCTATCCACCTACCCTCCAGCTCCACCATGTCTCCTGTGTCTCCACGCTTCAGCCCCTGGACCTCCATTCTCCATTCCCTAACACTGTCCGGTTGCCCCAGGCTTTCTCTGCACTCGGGGTGGAAACCCCAGAGAGCTCGCCCCACCCCCCAGCTTTTTGCATCCCCATGTAGTCCCTATTCCTGAATTCCTCTCTGTGTTCAAGTTTTCTCTACTTCTTTCCCCCAACCCCCTGGGGCTTCATCTTCAGTACCTGCCCCTGATCTTCCTCTGAATCAGTCCCATCCCCTCTGTTCATCCCATCTCCGCCTCCCGCTTTGCCTCCGTCACGATCCTCTGTGAACTGGGCCATCCCTTCCTTCTTGTGCATTCGCTGCACTAGGATCTGGGATCCAGTGGGACCTCTGGGCGCTGGGTGGTGACCCCGCGCCATTCCCCGTCCTCCCGCTAGGTGGTGAGCTTCTTCTCCCTGAAGTCGGACTCGGCTCCGCCGTGGATGGTGCTGGCGGTGCTGTGGTGCTCCATGGCGCAGACGCTGCTGCTGCCATCCTTCATCTGGTCCTGCGAGCGCTACCGCGCCGACGTGCGCACTGTGTGGGAGCAGTGCGTGGCCATCATGTCCGAGGAGGATGGCGACGACGGTCAGAGGAGGGACTGGTCTTGAGCTTCCCCGGGCTTTGACTCCCTTCTCTGCCCCTTTCTACCAGCCCTTCTCAGTGTGGGCATGGGCTGCCCTTGGGCGCCCCCTGCTGGACAGAACGCGCGCCGCCCTTGGGCTGACTCCAGGCTCCCTTTTCCCTAATCACGCACCCTGATGTACGCCCTTTGCTTCCTTCTGCGCTGGAGGCTCCCTCCGCTGGGCGTCGGTGCCCCCTGAAGCCCACGCTACCCAGCTTTGCCTCCGCTCTCCAGGCAGAGTGCCTGAGAAACAGGCCAAAGTCCTAACACAAGCATAAAGGACGGCTGTGGAAGCAAGGGGAGGTTAAGGTCCCTGAGAAAGCCCCCCAGCTGCAGGAAGTTATTGGGACTGGGCTAGCAATTCTTTCAATAAATATGTCTATATGTATAAAGCACTAGGGACCAAACGCTGAATGCAACAGATGTTAGACGCTCCTGCTTTTCCTCTTGGAGCTTGCAGAGTGAACAGAAGGATTTTCCGGGGCACTTAGAAAGAGGGCAGGAACTATTAGGGGGAGGAGGAGAGGGAAGTGGGTATTCCCTGCCTGTAACCACCCCGCCCCCTTTTCTCTCCTAGATGGAGCCTGTGATGACTATGCAGATGGCCGAGTGTGCAAAGTTCGTTTTGATGCTAATGGTGCCACAGGACCAGGGGCCAGGGACCCCACCCAGGTGAAGCTGCTGCCTGGAAGGCACATGCTGTTTCCCCCTCTTGAGAGGGTCCACTACTTACAGGTATGGGACTAGGGAGTGGACCTCCCTTTCTGGGTTCTGGGTATCCCCTGACTACTTGTCTCCAGGCTCCGTTAGCCATCCTGACTCCCCACTCCCTAGCCCTGGCCTGCAGGGCACCTAAGGGGTAGGTGAAAAAAGGCACGGCAAGTGAGGCTCCCTTCAGACCTTTAAGAACCAGGTTTGTCCGGGGGCGCCTGGGTGGCTTAGTCGGTTAAGCATCTGACTTTCGCTTAGGTCATGATCTCGCGCTTCGTGGGTTCGAGCCCCGCGTCGGGCTCTGTGCTGACTGCCGGCTCAGAGCCTGGAGCCTGTTTCAGTCTGTGACTCCCTCTCTCTCTGACCCTCCCCTGCTCACGCTGTCTCTCTCTCTCCTAGAAATAAATAAAATATTTAAAAAAAAAAAAAAGAACCAGGTTTGTCCATCAGAGGATTTTTTTTTTTTGGCTAATTTATTTTTCAGAGAGAGGAGGGGAGGGGCAGAGAGACAGGGAGAGAGAGAATCCCAAAATCCCAAGCAGGCTCCACGCTGTCAGCACAGAGCCTGATTTGGGGCTCCAACTCACAGACCGGGAGATCATGACCTGAGCTGAGATCAAGAGTCTAAGGCTTAACTGGCTGAGCCACCGAGGTGCCCCCAGAGGATGTTGTGCCAAAGTTTAAGGGGGTGAAGCCATCTTGCAGGATCCCCATTTTGGTTCCTGCCTTTACCCCCTTTGTTCTGATAGCACCTCTGGGTCTACTTGCTCCTCTCCCCAGGTCCCTCTGTCCCGGCGGCTGTCCCACGATGAGACCAACATCTTCTCTACTCCTCGGGCACCAGGCTCCATCCTACATAAGTGGTCATCCTCCGATGACATCCGGGTCCTCCCGGCCCAGAGCCGAGCCCTGGGGGGCCCTCCTGAGTACCTGGGACGAAGACAAAGGCTGGAGGATGAAGAGGATGAGGAGGAAGCTGAAGGTGGGGGGCTGGCCAGCCTTCGCCAGTTCCTGGAGGGAGGGATGTTGGGGTCAGGTGGGGGCTCCCCCCGGGGTCCTGGCTTCTTCCGGGAAGAGATCACCACCTTCATTGATGAGACCCCTCTGCCTTCTCCGACTGCTTCACCGGGGCCCTCTCCTCGCCGGCCCAGGCCCCTGGGCCTCTCACCCCGGAGGCTCTCCCTTGGGTCCCCTGACAGCAGAGCCGCTGGACTTCCTTTGGGCTTAAGTGCAGGGAGACGCTGCTCCCTGACAGGGGGTGAGGGGAGTGTGAGACCTTGGGGCGGATCCTGGGGCCCAGGTAACCCCATTTTCCCCCAGCTGACGCTGTGAGCCTGCAGGACTCAGGTGAGGGGCCCTGAGTGAGTAACACCTGCTCTGGCCCAGCCTGGGGCAGCTGCCTCCAGACTCCGGGGAGATGGGCCCTGGATCTGGGGCCCGGAGCCCCTGCTGTCTCCCATCTCAATGACCAGATGTCCTACTCACCTTCCATCATCCTTAGCAAATTGTATTAAAGCCTGAAGTGTTCCCATGGAAACCCTGGTGTCCATTGTTCCTGAGTGGTAAAGGGTGTGGCTGGAGGCTTAGGGTGGACTGGCTCCTAGGACAGAATAGAGGAGGGGCCGTGGGCAGACGCACAGAAACACACCCGGAGAAGGACAAACTCAAACATGAAGACGTACACAGGGACGGGCTTATAAGGGCATCTTGTGCTGGGCATGGGCACCGGGGGACCCTTGAGTGCGCTGGTTTGGGGCATGAAGGATCTTGGGTCAGACTGGGGGAAGTGGGTTCCATCTGCCATGCTCCAACTTTTCTCCTCCCCCCAGGCCTACCTGAGGCCGCACTTTCTGGGCCTGACTTGGTATCGCAGGCCTGCATCCCATGTTGCATTCTAAAGGTCTTTTTCTCAAAGTGTGTGTGGGTAGGTGTGTGGGGGGCATCCATATTCCGCGTCCTGGACTCGAGGCGTGGGGGGCCGGGGGGGGGTGCACGGGGTGGAGGGAAACACAGCTGCAGTAGCTACGCTCACTCCATGGGCCTCGGGGTTGGAGTTAAGGGACCTCAGACGCTCGCCGTGCTGTTTTCCAAAGCACTGGTCCCGCTCCAGTTCCAGCCCTTTGCCATCTGCTCTTCTCGGCCCGCCTGCTTCTCGTCATCCCACACGGCTCTTCGTTTCAAAGGCTGCTTTCTCCACTTCATGCCAGGCTTCCTGACTTCTCTGGCTCTCATACTGGCCAATATGGGTTGAGTCTGGGCCCCATCAGCACTGCTTGGCCCCGCTCATTCCTTCTCTCTTCCTCTCCTCCCTCCTCTCCATCTCTCCTTCCTTTCCCCTCCCTCTCCCATCCCCCCATCCCCTCTCGCCCTCTGGGCTCCCGCATTCCGCTTCGGCAGCCGGCCGGCGCATCCGGCACCATGCTCCGGCTCCTCCGGCTGCTGCTGCTGCTGCTGCTGCTGCCTCCGCCAGGGTCCCCCGAGCCCCCAGGCCTGGCTCGGCTGTCCCCCGCTGCCCCCCCCCAGGCCCCCGA
>NW_027529427.1:2295215-2306518 GCF_008692635.1 Crocuta crocuta | reverse complement strand
CCCAATGCGGGGCGCAGAGGCTGGGCCCCGGGGGCGCGGCGCGGCTCCGCGTGGGGAGCGCGCTCCGGGACGCCTTCCGCCGCCGGGAGCCCTACAACTACCTGCAGAGGGCCTACTACCAGGTGCGGGAGCCGCCCGGGCGCGTTCCGGGGTTCTGCCCCCACCCGCGCTGCGCTGCTGCTCGGAGTTCTCCAGGAGAGGGCGGAAGGCCGGCGCCCGGGACTCCGGGTGGGGCTGGGGGGAGGGCGGTCAGCGGACCTCTCCTTTTGAGTGGGTCCCACCAAAACCACGTCGAGTACCCATCGAGGTCGCCGAAGAACAGCCTAAGGGAGAGTGGGAGCGAAGTTGGAGCGGGGCTGCGTGGGTTCCTGAGACAGGGTGGAAGTAGATCGGAGATGGAGGGAAGGGGCCTGAAATGTTAGGTCTTCCTGAGCCCTACGTGGGGTGATAGCAGCCTCTTCCTCGGAGGGGATGGGGGAACCCCACCGATGGGCAAAAAGTATGGGAGGGGGGTGTTGAGTGTGAGCCTTTGCCGGGGCCGGGGCAAAGCTGAGCAGCGGGGAGGCCGGGCGTCTGGGGTCGCGCTGCAGCTGCCAGTTCAGTAGCTGTTGCCTACGTGGCTGGGGGGGAGGGGGCGGGGGGGGGCTGGTCCCACACACCTCAGCTCAGGGTCCTAGAGACCTGCGGGTTTTGCTGGCCGCTCAGGTCTCCCCCGCTTCCCTACCGCACTTAGTCATCACTTGCACCTTATCTCCCAAAGCGAGGTCCTGAGGTCCCTCTGCCCATATCGCACCCGCTCCAAAGTCTTCAAACCCCTCTTAGCAACCAGGCTCCTGAACGTCCCCAGCACGCTGGTTTCTAGGGGATCTGGAGGTTGAGACACGGGCAGTTCTGAGTGTGAGGCCTTCCAGAAGATGCTGGTGTGCGTGCAGAATGGGAAGGCCAGAGAGTGGGCAGAGAGAGGTCTGACGTCGCTGCCTGAGGGCACTGACTCCTTCGTCCTTCCCACTCCTCAGCTGAAGAAGTTGGACCTGGCAGCAGCGGCTGCACACACCTTCTTTGTAGCAAACCCAACACACCTCCAGATGCGGGAGGACATGGCTAAGTACAGACGTATGTCTAGGGTGCGGCCCCAGAGCTTCCGCGACCTGGAGACTCCGCCACACTGGGTGAGACCCTTTGCCTGGCTGGGTCCTTGGGGCTCACTGGGCTCTGATCTGTGTAGCTCAGGCGTCAGGAGATCCGGGTACTGTCCTTAGTAACCCTGGATGGAGAGTCCCTCTCTGGGACTTCGTTTTCTTCCTGAGGACCACTGAAGTCCTATGTCCTACCATTCTGATCCTAGGCCCACCCTACATTTCCCCGAGGTGCAGTGGGATCTGGAGCCCATGCCCCAGATGAGACCAACGCCCCTCCCCTTCTTTGCACCTCCCAATCTTGTTTGGCACCCTCCCCCCAGGATCTCAGGTGACTGCCCACCCCCTCCCCAACAGGCAGCCTATGACGACGGCCTGGAGCTGCTGGGGCATCAGGAGGCTGGACTGGCGCTGCCCCGGCTAGAGGAGGCCCTGCAGGAGACCCTGGCCCAGATGGAGAGCTGCCGGGCTGGCTGTGAGGGGCCCGAGGAGCAGCAGAGGGAGGAAGAGGAGGAGGAAGGGACTGGAGGCCAGGGGGGCCTCTATGAGACCATTGCAGGTAAGGAGCCGGGGGTTCACTGGGCCGGGGAGAGAAGCGTCGCAAGCTGAGTGGTTCACCTGTGTCCTCCGCAGGGCACTGGATTCGGGTCCTACAGTGCCGGCAGCGCTGTGTCGGGGACACAGCCACTCGTCCTGGCCGCAGCTTCCCTGTTGCTGACTTCCTTCCCAGCCAGCTGAGGCGGCTGCACGAGGCCCATGCTCAGGGTCAGTCGGGGAAGGGTGAGCGCCGGAGGGGGGGGGGTGACTGGCGCTGCAAACAGGGGAAGTGACGGTTTGGCTCTGATGGCACCCTGAGCCCCATCTCTGCATCCCTCCCGTCTGTCTCTGGATCTGTAGTTGGTCAGGGCTCGGTGGGCACCATCACCGCAGGACGACTCTCATTTGCTCTCCTTTGGCACCTGCGGACAGCTGGGGAGATGGGTCACAGGGCCCCTCCCGCCTGCCCTTGCTGCTTCCCACCTTCCTCTACTCTCTCCTCTCTTCCCCACCTTTGAACTCTGCCTGCACAGCTCAGGTAGGTTTGAGTCAGCTTCGGAAAGAAGCAATGGCTGAGCGTGTCTGCCAGGTGGGATGGGGGCTTTGGACTTGTTTGGCATTGGGAGGCCGCCTTCCCTGGCTCTCTCTGCCTCTGCCTCCCTGTCTTCTCTGCCTCTGCCCAGGGACCCCTGCCCATCTCAGTCTCTGGGCCCCGCCCCCACCCTGTTGCTCTGTCTCCAGTGGGGAATCTGTCCCAGGCTCTGGAAAACGTCCTGAGTGTTCTGCTCTTCTACCCGGAGGATGAGGCTGCCCGGAAGGCTCTGAACCAGTACCAGGCCCAGCTGGGAGAGCCGAGACCCGGCCTTGGGCCCAGAGAGGTAACGCCCTGCTCCACCGGAAATCAAATATACCCGCGGAGCCACCCAGACTCTCCCTCCCCGTCGCGTCCGCCACGGGCAACCTCAGATCCAGCACTGGACTTGTCTCCTCTCCCCGCTCCCCACTTCAGACCCTACTTCTGAGTCCAGGGCCGGCCCATCCCTCTTCTCTGGACTTGACTGCTGCTTGCCCCTGCTTAACGCGTCCTCCTGTGCGCATGTGCACACTCCTCCCCCCTCCTCCAGCCCTAACTTCCCTGCCCCCTCTCCGTGTCTCCCCCTCTTCTCTCTGCTGCCCACCCTGCCGCAGGACATCCAGCGCTTCATCCTTCGATCCCTGGGGGAGAAGAGACAGCTCTACTATGCCATGGAGCATCTGGGGACCAGCTTCAAGGATCCTGTGAGTATCTCCCCTTCTCTCCATCCTACCCCTCGGTGCTCCCACAGGAGAAAGAGAACAGCGATGCCCTCCATTGTGTGTCGCTTCAGTTCGCAACAAGGCTTCCCATTTCCCCCACCCTCCCTGGGAGGCTTGGAGAAGAATCTGCAGCCCCAGTTTCTCAGGGACAGAATCAGGTGCCGGTGGGAGAGGACAGCTTTCGGGTCGTGCCGGCCTTGGTGTTGATCTCTTCTCTGCCATAAACAGGCTGTGAACCTTCGCTTGCCTCTGCCTCAAATTCCTTACCTGTAAAATGGGAACATCACACCTGTCTCGTAGGGCTATTGAAGCCCTAGCACTTGCTAGAAATTAGAGATAGTTCTGTTGCTGCAGCTTCATTACTGTTCTTTCTGTTGGAGTCGTAAGAGGGAACCAAAGGGCTAGTTCATTGCTAGGACGAGAGCATAAAGGTTTTCTCAACCCGATAATTTTTTGCAGGGGAGAAGGGGGCTTTCCTAGGCATTATAGAATGTTCGGCAGCTTCCCAGGCCTCTACCCAATAGATGTCAATAGCACTCTCTGAGTCATGACCGTCAAAAATGTTTCCAGACATTGCCAGATGTCCCCCACGGGGCAACATCACCCTGTTTGAGAAATGCTGGTTCAAAGCATAGACTCTAAAGCTAGTTTAGTATGTATGCATGTGTGTATGCATGTGTGTGTCTCTGTATGTATGTGTGCATGTGTATGTGTGTTTGTATGTGTGTATGTATGTGTATGTGTGTGTATATATGTATGTGTGTGTGTGTGTGTATTTTAAGTAGGCTCCACACCCAACGTGGGGTTGGATCTCAGGACGCCAAGATCAAGAGTCACATGCTCCACCCACTGAGCCACTAGGTGCCCCTCTAAAGCTAGTTTGAATTTCAACTCTGTCACTAACTAGCTTTTTAACCTGGGCATCTTACTTTACCTCTCTGTGTCTTAGAATCTTTTTCTTTTTAAGTTTTATTATTTATTTTGAGAGAGAGAGAGAGAGAGAGAGAGAGCGTGAGCAGGGGAGGGGCAGAGAGAGAATCCCAAACAGGCTCCACACTGTCAGTGCAGAGCCCGATGGGGGGCTGGAACTCACAAACGGTGAGATCAAACCTGAGCCGAAATCAGGAGTTGGGACGCTTAACCGACTGAGCCACCCAGGTGCCCCTTAGAGTCTTCAATTGCAAAGTGGGCACATTAAGACAAGGTATTTCATAAGACTGTTGTAGACAATAAGTGACAAAGTTTCACGTAGTCCACTTTCGTGTAGAAAGTTGTTAGAACAGCACCTGACAGATAGCTCTAGCAATTGTTGTTACAGAGTTTGGCCCAGCACCCCGGGCTCCCAACAATGAGTCCAGGGCTTTTCCCACCTCTGCCTTCCTGTCTGAGAGCGGGAAGACCTTAATGTGGTAGTTCAGAGTCAAATGTCAGGGCTTTGGGCGGGACGTGGCGGCTGACCGTGCTTTTCCTGACTGTCCCAGGATTCCTGGACCCCAGCAGCTGTCATCCCAGAGGCACTTAGAGAAAAGCTCAGGTAGGAGATGCCCTGTGGTGGCAGGGGCCTGGCCCGAGCCAGACGGTGAGGGAGGGGTCCTGGGAGGTCTGAGAAAGATGGGTCTGGACTGGCCTGTGCATCGACTGAGTATGTCTCTCACTCCTGAGAGAGGATCAAGAGAAGAGGCCTTGGGACCATGAGCCGCCACAGCCAAAGCCCTTGACCCACTGGAAGGGTAGGTTCCCAGGAGGAGCCTCGAGGGTCTGGGGGCCGCCAGCGACTGCCGGGCCTGCCCTCAAAGGCGGCGCTCAACGCCCTCTGCCCCGTTCCTTCCCCGGCAGATGTCCTGCTCCTGGAGGGAGTAACCCTGACCCAGGATGCGAGACAGCTAAACGGGTCCGAACGGGCCGTGTTGGATGGGCTGCTCACCCCCGCCGAGTGTGGGCTGCTGCTGCAGCTGGCCAAGGTAAGAAGACCAATGAGTAGGTGGCACCACTGGCTGGTAGGGACCTCAGTACAGCCCACGCAGCCTGGGCCGGGTTGCCCGTGCTTGCCACCGCCCTGCTGCTGGGGACAAGTTCCCTTCCTCTTCTCCTAGCTGGCGTGGGGTGGCTGGACACTCTTTACAAAGGAATTTTGCTAGAAATCGATAGGAAGAACAAAACAAAAACCACGAAGGGATAAAAAAGGGTGAGTGTGCAGGTGAGGATTCCTGGATTAGCCGAGAATTTAGTTATCGGCTTGGCCGATAGCTTAGCGGACACACAGGCATCTTCTCCTATCCATTGTATCCCCGCTAGGTTGGGCTGAATGATCCATATTCACCAGGTTGAGTCTTCATGTGCCTTCCACACACACTCACTGAGTATCTGCTGTGTGCTCAGAACTTCTGGGTTCCAGAGGGAGGTAGATGAACACAGAGAGCTCACTGTATAGAGAAGGAAGCAGACACAGAGACACATAATTAGAGCGAGGGGCAAGTTTGTTACGGGTACCCATCCAAATAGAAGTGTCGAAGCGCAAAGTCACGGAAGGCTTTTTTTTTTTTTTTTTTTTAAGGTTTTTTATTTATTTCAAGGAGAGAGAGAAAGACAGCGTGAGCAGGGGAGGGTCAGAGAGAGAGGGAGTGACAGACTCTGAAACAGGCTCCAGGCTCCGAGCTGGCAGTCAGCACAGAGCCCGACGCGGGGCTCGAACCCACGAACCGCGAGATCATGACCTAAGCGAAAGTCGGACGCTTAACCGACTAAGCCACCCAGGTGCCCCGGAAGGCTTTTGAGCTCAGTCTTAAGGATGAGTTAACAAGGCAGAGAAGGGGAGGAAAGCCAGACGGGAAGGGGAAGGACAGGAGGCATTCTGGCAAACGGAGCAGCTCCAACGATGATTACCTGGGTGAGCTCGTGCAGTGTGGTTTAATGTCTCTGAGCCTAGTTTCTTCATCTGTAAAATAGGGCTAAAGGCAGTTCTTTTAGGGCTGTCATGATGTAGTGCATGGTAAAGATGTTAGAAGAATATAAAAAGTGCTTAGGGTTAGCTGTCGCTGTTATCATCGCGCTACTATCCGGAAGAGGTACAGGGGAGAGAACCCAAAGGTGGAGGCAGGGAAGAGATGGTGAAGGGCTCCTGTACCCTACCGGGGAGTTAGTAGATGGTGGACAGCTTACTGGAGAATTTAAGGAGGGTTTCACTTTGACATTCCCATCCCTCAGCAGGAGCGGGGTCCACAGAATCGGCAGATGCCCCTAGCGGCACTGTGGAGAAGGCAGTGGGAGAAGAATGTAAGGGGAGAGGCTTCTGGGGCGATGCCAGAGTGCCACTGACTTAGGTTAGATCTTTGTTTCAAGGAAATAAATAGAGGGGACAGATGAGAAAACATTTAGAAAATCGAAGATCGAGAAGTTCAGAACTAAAAGAGAGTGAGGGATAACTCCCACAAGTATCGGACTTCATCACACTAAATTCATTCTGGCCTCAGGACCTTTGCACTTACTGTTTCTGCAGCCTGGAACATTTTTTCTCTCTCACATATTGAAGTGGCTCCTTCATATCATTTGCTTTCAATTTGGATGTCACCTCATCAATTAGCTGTCCCGTAACCACTGCCTGGGCACTCTCAAGGTTGTAACCCCATTTTAATTTTCTTTTCTTTTCTTTTCAAAACAATTGTTTTAAATGTTTATTTTATTTTTGAGGGAGAGAGAGACAGAGCATGAATGGAGGAGGGGCAGAGAGAAGGAGACACAGAATCTGAAGCAGGCCCCAGGCTCTGAGCTGTCAGCACAGAGCCCAACACGGAGCTTGAACTCACAAACTATGAGCTCAGGACCTGAGCCAAAGTCGGACGCTTAACTCACTGAGCCACCCAGGCGCCCTCATTTTTTCTTTATACCACTTGTCAGGATCTGAACTTACCTGGTTTGTTTGTTCGTTTGTCATCTCAACATATGAACTGCATGAGAGCAGGGACCCTTTCTTTTATCTTTTTCTTTTTTTTTTTAATTTTTAATGTTTATTTTTGAGAGAGAGACAAAGTACAAGCAGGGGAAGGGTAGAGAGAGATGGAGATGCAGAATCCAAGCAGGATCCAGACTCTGAGCTGTCAGCACAGAGTCCGACGCGGGGCTCGAACCCACCGACTCACAAGCTGTGAGATTGTGACCTGAGCCAAAGTCAGTTGCCCAACCAACTGAGCCACTCAGGCGCCCCAAGCAGGAACCCTTTCGTGTTCACAGATGTGTCGTCAGTGCCTAGAACAGGGCCTGACATATAGAAAGTGCTCAGGACAAATTTGTTGAGTGAGTAAATACAAGAGTAAGAAGGTTAGATGGCCTGGGTGATGCGGTCTCAGAGATGAAGTTTATATACAGGGTTACGGTTTTTTTGTTTCAAAAAGCAACCAAAAGAATAGGTGTCCAGAAAGGGACATCCAAATATCAGGAGACACCCAGGTAATGAGACTCGCATAGGTGGTTGGGTGATTGGGACTCAGCATCAAGGGGCCTCACGTTCTCCACGAGTGTGTCGGGCAGGAAGAGGTCAGAGAGAGGCGCCCGGGTGGATGCTGTCTCCCCACCTTGCGCTGGTTGGGACGTCGCCTGACTATCAAACTTCCTGCTAGGGCCTTGTCTCTGCAGAGACTCCTATACTCTGGGCTCATCATCAGGAATGAATGCTTCAGCTCTTCCTTCCCCAGTGGCCCTGGGGCTCTCAGAGGTCCCTTCCCCACGGTAGGGAGCTCTCTAGAGTCCCAGGCATAGAACCCCCGGTGAGTGGGATTCCCGATCTTTACCAGAGAGTGACAAAATACATACACGAAGACAGTCATTCTGTGAAAAGGGCAGCAGCTCAGGGAAGGGGGCCGCCAGAGAATGCTGGAAGCAGGAGGAGGAGTCCAGGAAGCAGGAGGGTTGGAGGAAGGTCTTGTAGCCCTGTGGGCAGTGCGGGGGGAGATAGCCTGGGACCCAGAGAGTGTGACTCCACAGCCAGCTCTGTCCCTCCACAGGATGCGGCTGAGGCTGGAGCCAGGTCTGGCTACCGCGGCCGCCGCTCCCCTCACACCCCCCACGAACGCTTCGAGGGGCTCACGGTGCTCAAGGCTGCGCAGGTGAGAGGAGGCCCCCATGGCCTGGTCTGAAGCCCAGAACCGGAGAAGAGGGTACGCAGGAGGCTGGGGACCTGGGCCTGCGCCTCTCCTGTGGAGGGGCTCTCTGGAGACCGAGGGCACCAGAGTCCTCTGCCAGGAGCTGAGGGTGGGGGGAGGTGTTCTGAGATGCAGGGACCTGGGTTATGGCCACAGAGCCAATGGAAGGGGCAGTTTGGGCTGATGGACAGAGCTGGTGGCTGAGATTCCAAACCTGTGGGTGGAGAGCAGTGGACGTAGGGCAGGGGCTGGGTCTGGGCTGTCCCTCTATGCCCCCTCCTGTCCCGCCCTTCCTTTCTCCGCTGGCAGCTGGCCCGGGCCGGGGCCGTGGGCAGCCAGGGGGCTAAGCTGCTTCTGGAGGTGAGCGAGCGCGTACGGACCCTGACACAGGCCTACTTCTCCCCGGAGCGGCCCCTGCATCTTTCCTTCACCCACCTGGTGTGCCGGAGTGCCATAGAAGGTAATCACTAGGGACCCCTGCCGCTCCTCCCCAGCCTCGATGCCCTGCTGGGCACCGCACGCCCTCGGCACCCCCAAACTCAGTGGGTTTTCTGACCCCCCTGCCCAGGTGAGGGCCTGGCCGCTTGGCCCACTCATGAACCCCCCAAGCTGCAGGGTGAGCATGGGTGGCAGTGGTTGGTGTTCACCTCTGTGTTGCTTCCCAGGAGAGCAAGAGCAGCGCATGGACCTGAGTCACCCGGTGCACGCAGACAATTGCGTGCTGGACCCTGACACCGGGGAGTGCTGGAGGGAGCCCCCAGCCTACACCTATCGTGACTACAGGTGGGCGCCCCCCCCCCAGGAGTCGGGCGGGAGGGCCTGGGGTGGGGCCTCACTGCCTGGTGTCTTCCTCCCTTTCCAGTGGGCTCCTCTACCTCAATGACGACTTCCATGGTGGAGACCTGTTCTTCACAGAGCCCAACGCCCTCACAGTCACAGTAAGCTGTGGGCTCAGGATTCAAAACAGAAGTTCAAAACGGAAGGTTCCCAGAGGCAAATGCAGGGAAATGGTCCCTGGGGCCACCTTAACCCTTTCCTTGCATGTCCTCCCCAGCCCTCTGCACCACCTGTCTGTGTTCAGGGGCTCTCTTAGAGGTTGATTACCCCTCCCCAGGAGATCTCTGGTGGTCCCTCCACACCCTGCCTTCAGTGTTTGCCTCACCCCTTCAGGGAGGGTGCATAAAGCACAGGACCCCAGGTCCCTATTCCAGGTAGAAACCAGGGGCTAGAATTGGGCAGAAGGAGACGGGCAGTGATTTTTCATCATTTATTGCTCCGTTTTACCCACTTACCTCCTTCTCCGCTAATACCAGCTACTGATAACCCAAGACCTCCTTGAGGTGGAAGAATGTCCCCAAGATCCTTATCCCCAGTACTCAGAGCCTGGTACTGTGTTCACACCCTCAGATTGTATCAGCCCTGGGTCCAAAGGATTGGGCGAGGGGATGGGGAGGGACCCCCCCCCCCATGGAGGCCCCTCTTCTTTGGCTCCAACTCCTCTAGCCTCGGTCTGGCATTTGTGCCCCTCGGGTTAAGGCCGGTTTCTCATTCCCCCCAAGATCGTCCCTGAATTAAGGAACGGAAAGTGATGGGGAGGAGAGCTGAACAGTTTGTGCCTCTGCCCCCATCCTGCTCTAAGGAGTCAGGGCCACGTTCTGTGAGAGCGCCTGTCCCTGGAGCTGAACCTGCCCTCACCCCCCCAGGCTCAGGTTCGGCCTCGCTGTGGACGCCTTGTGGCCTTCAGCTCCGGGGGGGAGAATCCCCACGGTGTGTGGGCCGTGACGCAGGGACGGCGCTGCACCCTGGCGCTGTGGCACACGTGGGCACCTGAGCACAGGGAGCAGGTGAGGCCGAGCGGGGTGGGAAGGGATGGCCCTCCTGCTGTGTGAAGGAGGAGGGGCAGGGGCTGAGATGCCCCCGGGAGGGTCCCCAGGGCAAGGTGACACAGGGGCTTGGGCCAGACTCTCCTTCCCACTCCACAGGAGTGGACAGAAGCCAAAGAGCTACTGAAGGAGCCCGAGGAGGAAGAGGAGGAGGAGGAGGAGGAAGAGGAAGAAATGCCCAGCAGAGACCCTTCCCCAGAACCTCCCAGCCGCAGGCTTCAGCGGGTCCAGGACAAAGTTGGGAAACCACCTCGGGCCCGCGAGGAGCTGTGAGGGACTGAGCCAGCTCCTTGGGGATGTGGCCACGTGACTTGTGAAGGGCCACCTCGATGCCAGGACCCACGAGAAGCCCCCATGTGATGAGAGCAGAGTAGTGAGCTCTCTGTCCCTGCGTCCCTACCCGCTTGGGGATCATGAGGGCCGTCCAGCCCTGGACTCAGAGGACAGTGCTCAGACGAGCCTAGAGCTCATGAGACCCAGCTAACGGACCTCCAGACTGAGGACAATGTGCCTCCCTGGAAAGAAACAGCAGGGAGAGGACCTGACTGCTTCGGATGTGGAAGACGAGAGGGAGGAAAACCCCAATGGCCTGTCCCAGCCTGTAATAAAGAGCTGAAGACCCCTCAGCCAGGGCCCCGTGGAGTGTATCACAGTTTCTCTGGTGTCTGCAGAGAGAGTGGCTGTGGCTGGCCTGGGAGGAGACAGGTGTCTTTGGGCCTCCCAGAGGCGGGGCCTCTCAAAGCCTGTGATTTGTCAGGGAAATCTCTGCCACCTGCTCCCTGCATGCAAATGGACCCAAACCCCTGACAGCTGCTCCTTGGGCCTCTGACTCTAAGCCCCGTCTTCCCTGTCTGAGCTTGACCGAGACATAGGGCAGCCTGATCCCTCTGGTTCCAGCCTTCGCAGCCCCCGCAGGACTCCGTGAGTCATGGGGGCCAAGAGTGGGCCAGACCCCAGATGGGAGCCGGGTTGGGGTTGCGCCCCACTTCCCACCCTTGGTCCACTCAAAGCAGGGAGAGGCCCATCCGTCTTCTTCTCTGGGTGCCCTGGGACCTCTCCCTGCCCCCCAGGATCAGGCCCAGGGGCAGCTGGTTGGGGTTTGTTGAGAAGAAGGATTATCCAGATCAGTCCCTACTAATCTCAGCTCCCGCCTGCACCCTCCCTGGATTCACCATGACCCCCTTCCCCCGCTTCCCCACAACGCTGAATGAAGAGTCAAAATCTTGGGTATTGACAAGTGAGCCACTTCTCACCCTGCTATTCTGGCTCCTGGACTGGTTGCTAGGCAGGCCCTGACTGCCACGATCATGAGCGTT
>NW_027529427.1:2237939-2295188 GCF_008692635.1 Crocuta crocuta | reverse complement strand
GGGGGTGGGGAAGGGAGCTGTGGTTGCTCCTGCTCCTCTGTCCCCTCCCCAACCCCAAACTTTAATCCTCACAGCTTTGCTCTAATCCCATGGGGCCTGATGCTCTTATCTCTGCCTCCAGGGACACTGGCTGGGGAAGCACCCCTCAACCCCTCTTCCCTCCAGGGCTGGTGAGGGGCTGCTCCTCTCTATAGCCCCGCACCCCTGGTCCCCCCACCCACCACCCTAGGCTGGGCCCAGGTCTCTCTGGAAGCCACGCGCCTCCCTTCCTGCTCTCTCCCCACACCGTTGCCAGCTGATTTCATTTGCCTGACGTCGTTGTTGTCGTGGGCCCTACCCTTCTCTGTCAGTGCCCCCCCCCGGCCCCCCCTCCAGAGTTGGGGCCAGGCCAGGCCAGCTCCTCTGGCAGCAGAGCCGGGGCAGGTGACGGGCTGGCATCGCAGCTGAGGGAGTGAGGAGGCGCCTGGAAACCTGTGAGAGGCCCAGCCAGAGTCCACGTAAGAGGGAGCTGGCCCGGCTGGCTGTCCGGGGCTGGGGGCTGCAGGGAGAGCTTGGGCGGGCTGGGCCGGGCTCTGAGCGTGAAGCTGGGGTGCGGAGGGGGTGCAGGCCACCCGGTCGGTTCTCCATTTCTTGTAGCTGGGCTCTAGCCCCTGAGTCTGGTGCAGCGGGGCGGGCAGAAACATGGCCTGGCCCCCCCCACACACACACCTGCCCCACGTTCCTGACAGGAGCCGGAGCTACCCCTCGACCTGTCAGCCATGGGGGAAATGGAGCAGCTGCGGCAGGAAGCGGAGCAGCTCAAGAAGCAGATTGCTGTAACCCCCGAGCCCTTCCATGGGGGGACCCCAGAAAGCATGGAACCGGGGACATGAGGGAGCGTGCACGGGGGAAAGGGGGCTGGATTTACTCTTGAGGGGCACCTTAGAGACCCCTGAGCTGGAAGTGACCATTTGAGATGTCCCCCAGACCCTAGAGCCCGAAGCCCACCTGCCTCAGAGGCCCCTGCACCCACTACCCCCACCTTGCCTTTGTGTTCTCCTGATGTCTGCTTCCCTCCATCCCCAGGATGCCAGGAAAGCCTGTGCTGACATTACTCTGGCAGAGGTGAGACCTGTGCCCCCCTGAGGCAGGGCCGGAGGGGAGGGGAAGGGAGGGGAGGGGAGGGGAGGGGAGCTCCCTGACCAGCAACAGCCTGGTGCCCAAGCTTTAGTACAGCATGTCCTTGGAATGAGGAACGACATTGATTAATTCATTCAACACACATTTAGTGAGATCTGCTGTGGGCCAGGCACCTTATTGGAAGCTATGAATGCAGATGCTGTCCCTGTGCTCAACCATCACACAAGAATCATCACACCCTCTCACCGGGTGGCAAGGATCAAGAGAGGGACGGCACTTTGCAAATCACAAGCCCTTATAGACCAGTTACTTGGTTTTTTTTTTTTAATGTTTATTTATTTTTGAGAGAGAGAGACAGAACACGAGCAAGGGAGGGGCAGAGAGAGAGGGAGACACAGAATCTGAAGCAGGCTCCAGGCTGTGTCAGCACAGATCCCGATGCGGGGCTTGAACTTACTAACCTTAAGATCATGACCTGAGCTGAAGTTGGAAGCTTAACTGACTGAGCCACCCAGGAGCCCCCAGTTAACTCGTTTTCTAATCGTGTCCTTCACCAATTCTAAGGGCACATCTTTTCACCTTGTGACATCTATGAGTTCAAGATGCATCCAAAAATAGATGATGCCTTTACATTTATAATTGGTGACATTTTTTTTCTTTCTCCGTGATGGTGCTTCTTGGAGTTGGGGGCATCTTCTGTTGGATTAAATATGTTAATAGGAAGAGGTAACGTTTACTGAAAACTTGCGGGGAGCCAAACACTGGGCTAAGTTGCGTAGATACATCATTGCATTTAATTTTCATGATAGCCTCATGAGTTGATGCTACAAACCTCATCTTGCAGCTGAGGAAACAGGCTCAGAGAGGCAAACAACTTGCCCAAGATACCAAAGCAAGTAAATGACAAGTCAAGGCCACTGACTCGAGCCCCAGCCTCAGTCAAGAAGCCAGATAGAGTTTAAGGGACGTAGGACCACAAATTTCAGGAGGTGCCGTCCAGGGTCATGGGGCTGCTCTGGATGCCCAGGGAAAGAGATAGCCCAGGGAAAGTTCCTGGTGTTGTGTGGGACTCAGCTCCCAGTGGCTTGGGACAGCGAATGTGTGCATCTTTTCCCAAGTCCGTGTTTGGTGACTTCACCCTGGCAGCTTGAAATTGGTCAAGGTGGGAGTGTTTACGTGATGGAAATCAGTCTCGTCTCCTTCTCCCCCACCCTCCACTGGAGAGGTGCTTGTCAAACACTTAGCGACAGGCCGCTGGCCGTGCGCGGTCTCTCCCACATCAGTCTAAGCCACTCCAAGGCAGAGACTTACTTCTCTTGAGGCCTGACCCAGAGCCTGGAACAGAACAGAAACCTGTACAGACCAGTGGCTGTGACACTGACATCTAGGTATGTACTCTACGCACCCTGATTTCTAGTGCCCCCTTTTCTGCAGCTGGTGTCTGGCCTCGAGGTCGTGGGAAGAGTCCAGATGCGCACGAGGCGGACATTAAGGGGACACCTGGCCAAGATCTACGCCATGCACTGGGCTACTGACTCCAAGTGAGACTTGGGAGGCACCCAGGGTTGGGGGGGAGGCAGGAAGGAGGCTTGGGTGACAATGGGGTACCCTCTTCCCAGGCTGCTGGTAAGTGCCTCGCAAGACGGGAAGCTGATCGTGTGGGACACCTATACCACCAATAAGGTACCCGCCCCTCCACCCCCCTGCCCTTCCTTAGAGGCATCTATTGTGCCCGCCCTCCCCTGCCCTCCCCACTCTGGAGCTCACTCAGATCCTGCGTCTGCCCGCCTGCCCACAGGTGCATGCCATCCCCCTGCGCTCCTCCTGGGTTATGACCTGTGCCTATGCCCCGTCAGGGAACTTTGTGGCATGTGGGGGGCTGGACAACATGTGCTCCATCTACAGCCTCAAATCCCGTGAGGGCACCGTCAAGGTCAGCCGGGAGCTGTCTGCTCACACAGGTGAGTAAGAGACCCTCTCTTCCAGTCCCTGCCCTGACACCAGGGGGGCTGCAGGCCTGCAGCTGGGGCACTATCCTCACCACCCCCAGGTTATCTGTCTTGCTGCCGCTTCCTGGACGACAACAACATTGTGACCAGCTCCGGGGACACCACTTGGTGAGGACAGAACACTGTGGGTGCCGGGGCTTGGGGTGCGGCTCCGTCCTGGCCTTTCCGTGACCGTGTGACAGCCTCCTCCTCCTCCGGCAGTGCTCTGTGGGACATCGAGACTGGGCAGCAGAAGACCGTGTTTGTGGGACACACAGGGGACTGCATGAGTCTGGCTGTCTCCCCGGACTTCAAACTCTTCATTTCGGGGGCCTGTGACGCCAGCGCCAAGCTCTGGGACGTGCGGGAGGGGACCTGTCGGCAGACATTCACCGGCCACGAGTCGGACATCAACGCCATCTGCGTGAGCCCCGCTCTGCGCCCTGCTCCCGGGACCCCTCCCCACGCCCAGCACACGCGTCCTTCGTCCCAGCCCGGGCTCCCTACCCCTTTCTCCTTAACGTCCCTCTTGGGCACAAGTTCACCTTACAGAAAAGTCACAAGAGTAACCAAAAAAGGCTCCCATCTACCCTGCCCCCGTCTTCACACTAACACTTCACCACACTTGCTCTGTCATTGTCTCTCGGTAGAGGGAGGGAGGGATGCCTGGAAAGACAGATACACACACACCTACCTGTGGACACAGATACATTTTGTTAATTTCCCCCCTCAGTCTTAACAGAGTAAGTGGCAGATATCATGGTTCTTTACGGCTTAAATCCTTTCCAGTGCATGTTTCCTGAACACAAGGCCATTCTCTTCTACAGCCACTATATAATTCTTCAAATCAGATTTAACATGGACACGAGATAGTCTATAGTGTGTATTCAGATTTCACCAATTATTTAAAAAATGTCCTTAATAAAAAAAAGTCCTTAATAGCAATGGTTTATTTTATTATTTTATTTACTTATTTATTTATTCTATATTTTATTTCATTATTTAATTTAATTATTTTATTTTATTTTATTTTATTTTATTATTTTATTATTTTTTTTTTATTTTTCTGTCCAGGGTCATGTATTGCATTTCCTTGCCATATCTTTCCAGTTATCTTTAAACTGGAACCTTTTTTCTACTTTTGTCTTTCGTGACATTGACATCTTTGAAGAGTACAAACCAATTTTCTCTAGTCCGTTTGAGTTTGTCTGACGTTTCATCGTGATGAGATTCAGGTCATGCATTTGTGCTTGGCCCCGTGCTTGCACGCTCTGACCCAGCCTAGAGCCTGGAGCCTGGGACAGCCGCCGCCCTTCTAGCCGTGTGGCCCTAGGCCAGCTGCCCCCCGCCCCAGCCCTGGGCTGTCGGGCGACGGGGGAGAAATAATGCCCGCCTGGCGCCATAGTGAGGGGCCAGAGAAGGGTGTAGGGAAGCGGCCGGCCTGCAGCTGGCGCGGGATAAATGTCAGCGGTGAAGAGTGGGGAAGGGCCAGGCAGACAGGCCGAGGGAAAGCGCTTGCTCTGGCAGGAGCCAGGGAGAGCAGGACAGGGAGCGGGCTGCCCAGGCCCCAGTCCTGACCCCCTTGCCGCCTGTACCCTCAGTTCTTCCCCAACGGAGAGGCCATCTGCACAGGCTCAGACGACGCCTCCTGCCGCCTCTTTGACCTGCGGGCGGACCAGGAGCTGACCGCCTACTCCCACGAGAGCATCATCTGTGGCATCACATCCGTGGCCTTCTCCCTCAGCGGCCGCCTGCTCTTCGCAGGCTATGACGACTTCAACTGCAACGTCTGGGACTCCATGAAGGGGGAGCGTGTGGGTAAGGGCCCGCCCCCCTTACGGCCACCTCAGCAGGAAGGACCTTCCTACTCACTCCCTTCTTTGGGACCCTCTGACCACCGTTCCCTAACGACTGGATGACTGACTCTATCCCTAGATTCTAGTCCCCCTTGGTTCTCAGACAAGGGCCATCTTCTCTAGTGGCCCATCTCCACTGCCCAATGTGATAGTTGCTTCCTGCCCAAAGAGCTTCTGTGTCACCCAGACCTGTGGACCTTGAGTGTCCAGTCCCTTCTGGACTTCCAGGGCCTCTGAAGTTTGCGGGGCATCCATGGAAGGAAAGGGCAATCTCAGGGAGCTGCAAGAAGCCCAGTCAAGGAGATCTAGATGACCCGAGGGCCCTGACCCCCACCTAGGGGCATTATCTAGGAGCACCCCGGTCCGAAGTTGAATCAGATAGTGCGGCTTTTTCTCTTGGGAGAGGCCCAGAGGCTGAATGAAACAAACGCTGGCCAGAGAGTCAGGATCCAAATCTGAATTCTGTCGCCTAGGATCTCAGGGACCTCAGGCCGGTCACTTCTCTCTGGGCCTCAGTCTCTTCATTTGGAAACGTAGCAAGGAGACTAAAGAGCCACCTCCCCATTTTCTAGTGCCTTTCAAGGTGCCCCTTGCTTTTTTCATAGCACACAGTTACCGCCAACCTTCTCCTGTCCCTCCCCGGCCCTCCCCACACCCACCCTCCACAGAGATTGGTCTGAAGAGAAATCCTGCCTCTTACGGCTAATCCTCTCTCAGTGGCTCAGGGTCCATGGCCAGTCTAACCTAGGGTTCCCACATGTGCACACACACTCTCTCTGCCAAAGCAGGCTGACTCCTCTCCCTCTTCCCCAGGCGTCCTCTCTGGCCACGACAACAGGGTCAGCTGCCTGGGGGTCACAGCTGACGGGATGGCTGTGGCCACTGGCTCCTGGGACAGCTTCCTCAAAGTCTGGAACTAAGGAGGCTGGAGGAGGGGAGGTAAAAGGCCATGAAGACACAGCTGCTCCTCCCCTGCCCAATTGTTTTTTTAAGGTTTCTTTCAGTTTTCTCTTCTATACCCCAGCTGCCATTCCCACCCAGCTTTGTCCCTTGAGGGCGGTGGGGGGAAATGGGGAGTCTGCCTTTGGGAGGCAGCATCAGGGACACAGGGGCAAAGAACTGCCCCCTCTCCTCCCATGGTCTCCCCTCTCCACAGTCCTGTGACTTCTCCCTTAATAAGCGAGGACAACTGACCTCCCCTCAGCCCTTGGCAGGCCTAACAGGCTTCCGATCTGAGGCCTGGGACCCTAAAATTCCTCCCCCAGAGCCACCACCTCTATCCAGATCTGGGTGGCAGTGCTCAGCCCTGTGACCTTGGCTCTGGCACCGCTAGGACCCTGGCCCTCGTCTCCTTCATGATTTCTTCCTTTTCTACCTTTTTTATTTCTCTCCTAAAGCACCTGCAATAAAGTGTAGCACCCTGGGATGTCTGGGATGTTTGGTTTCTGCCCCATTTCTGTTCCAAAAAGATGCAGTTCCAACTCAAGTAATAAAGCATTAAAGATGCAATGATAGGGGTACCTGGGTGGCTCAGTTGGTTAAGCGTCAGACTTTGGCTCAGGTCATGATCTCATGGTTTGTGGGTTCGAGCTCTGCATTGGGCTCTGTGCTGACAGCCATCTCAGAGCCTGGAGCCTGTTTCGGATTCTGGGTCTCCCTCTCTCTCTGACCCTCCCCTGCTCATGCTGTCTCTCTCTCTCTCAGAAATAAAACATTAAAAAAAATTTTCTTAATGAAATCTTATTAAAAAAAAAAAATGCAATGATAAAGGTTGGGTACCAGACAGCTTGTGGGCAGACAGTAGGGGGGAGGCAGAAGCCCAGGCCTCACAGAGAAGGCCAGAGACAGGTCAGGAGGAGAAGGTATTCACCAGGCGGCTGGGAGAGCACACACACAGTAGTTCACTACAACCCGCCTATGGTGAGTCTGTACGGGAAGGTTATGCTGGGAAGGAATCAGATTATAAAAGACCCTGAATGCCAGGCTAGGGCGTAGACTCTATCCTAAGGGCAATGGGGAACAAGTTTTGAACAGAGTGGTTACATGGTCACAGTCATGCTTCTCAGAAAGGTCACCCCTGGGGCGCCTGGGTGCCTCAGTCAGTTAAGTGTTCGACTCCTGATTTCAGCTCAGGTCATGATCTCACATTTGGTGAGTTCAAGGCCCACATCAGGCTCTGGGCTGACAGTGCGGAGCCTGCTTGGGATTCTCCCTCTGCCCCTCCCCTGCTCAGGCTCTGTCTCTCAAAATAAATAAATATGGCTTAATAAAAAAGAAAACAGAAAGGTCACCCTAGCAGCAGTGTAGGCTGATGAAACGGTGGGAAGTGAGACAGGAGAGAAACAAGGCAGGAGGTAGGTGGCAAGAAAGGTAAGATCCATAGAATGGGGGGGGTACAGGAAAAGGAGGGGGAAAGGGGAAGAGGTTAAAGAATACGAAATCAGGGGCGCCTGGGTGGCTTAGTTGGTTAAGCGTCCGACTTTCGCTTAGGTCATGATCTCACGGTTCGTGGGTTCGAGCCCCGCGTCGGGCTCTGTGCTGACTGCCAGCTCAGAGCCTGGAGCCTGTTTCAGTCTGTGACTCCCTCTCTCTCTGACCCTCCCCTGCTCACGCTGTCTCTCTCTCTGTCTCCTAGAAATAAACATTTAAAAAAAAAAAAAAAGAATACGAAATCACCAGAATTGAGTGCCAGGTGCCAGGAGATGGGATATTAACAGGGAAGGGTTCAAGATAATAGCCAAGGTTCAGGTTTGGGCAACTGGCTGATAATGCTGTTATGTTTACAGGGATAGAGAATAGGGGATGAGGAATAGCTTTGCGGGGAAGATTACAAATTCAACTGTAGACAAACTTCCCGTGAAGTGTCTCTGGGGCAGTGGGATAAAGGTCTTACACTTATCCCACTAGAGTGTAAGTAAGCGATACCTAACGCCTTAGAAGGCGCCTAGAGAGAGCAAGAGGAAAAGGCCAAGGACAGAGTCCTGGGGAACACCGGGATTTAAGGTAAGTGTGTAGAAGAGGCTTGGAGGACAGGGAACACAGGCTGCTTTTCTACATACGGAAGCCCAGCGCAAGGTTTAGGTATAACACTTGAAAGCATAATTTAAAATCACTTTCTTTAATATACAAGAAACACGAGACACAGATAAAGCCTAAGAAAGTGCTCAGTCCCCAAGTTGGTAATTTAGGCGGAGTCGAAGACGAGCCTTTCCAGTCCCCCAGGGAAAGCAGGGGCGGTGAGGACACAACACCACCAGGCCCCGGTGAATCTGGCGCGGGGGCCACACACAGCCTAGTTTTCCACCAAGTTTGGAAAGTGCTGATTTTCCTTGTCCTGGTCCTGGCCCTGCTCCCACACGCGGCCTCCGGTTTCCAGAAGTCGTCCAGTTCCCAGGATGGCCCCTTCCTTCAGTGTCCTAGCATTCTCGCTCAGGGGAGGAGGCCGCTTGCCCTGCCAAGAGCAGTGTGTGAGTTGGAGGAGGGAGGGGGGGTTGTTCAGGACAGGGAAGATTGGGTAGAAAGGTCTCCCACCTCCACCCCTCTCCCCCAGAGTTCCTAGTAACAGCTTTCACCCTCTGGCCATTTACCTGTCGTGGTGTCAGAGTTCCGGGGGAGTTGTCATCCTGCAGGATGGTGAGGGGAGATCTCCCTAGTACCTTGCCATTTGCTTTCCGTCTGTTGTGCTTAGAACCTAGGGTGGGTAAGGAGTTAAAGCCAAAAGCCCAAATTAAGGGTTTACAGTTAACTCCTTGACACTCATCTGTGGACACTATTCCTGATTTCTCTTCCCTATCCTTGCCCCTACGTTCTGTACCTGAAGATCGGGGGGTCTCAGGGTCTTTTAAGGGCCTGTCTGAGCCCTGGCTGGCCGTGGGTGTGTGTGAGGGCTGTCCTGCTTCCTCCTTGGAGGGGAGCTCAGCCTGGCTCCACAGTGGCATTCGGTCCTCGAGGGAAAACTGGGTGCCCAGAGGCAAGTCCAATTCAGAAGATGAAATTGCCTCTAGGGGCAGAATGGACTCTGGGGGAAGACTCGATTTGGAGGCTTCTGTCTCAAAGACTTCATTCAGCTGTTTCGCCAGTGGGCCTGGGGGCTCTAAAGAAGAGAAGTCAAGTGAGACAGTGACCCTATGATACAAACCACTCAGCAAGGAGAAGACAGACAGGAACTTTAGGATTCATGCTCTAGTGGGTGAGGGATTGGGAAGAGAGAAATCGAGGTGAGGGGGAGAAAATGTTGAGAGAAGAGCGAGATTGGTGCAAAGCAAGAGGAGGGAGGTTCTTTCGAGAAGGAGCTCTGGGAAGATGGCTTCCTTGGCCCAACCCAAGGGTGTTAGGTGACAGCCTTACCAGAACTCCCTGGGCCCACCATTTACCTCCGCCGCTGGTCTTCATAGGTGTCCGTGCAATGCCAAGGGTAGGAGAGCGAGGATCTGAGCCTTGGGCCTCATTAGGACTCTCCAACTGCTCCCCTGCTGGTAGGGTTGGCTGTGGAGAGCTCTCCACCTGGCAAAACCAAAGGCTAAAGCAAGTCTGGACCCTGACTCTTCTTCCCTTCCAGGTCTCTAGCCCCAGGTTGATATTCCAGGCAGGTATGGCCAGGGCCCTCAGGCATTCGGCCTACCCCAACTGGATTAAGAAAGCGGAAAATAAGGCTTCAAATTACAGGGAGGAGGAGGGCGTGAGGGCTTTCTCAGAATCAGGTTAGGTAGAGGCCCAAGAATTCAGACCCTGCCACCCTCCGCCGCCCGCCCCAGAGTACCTGGATGGGAGTGCGCAGGATGCCGGCACTAGGTGACCGGGGGTCCGCCACTCGGGCCAGAAGCTTGTTGTGCGGCGGAGGCCGCGCCGGAGTGACCGGGGAGCTCTTGGCTGAGCCCATCTCCACCAGGAGAAATAAGGTGGGGCGGGGCGGGGCCCGGCCCGGGGCGAGGAAAAGCCTGTGAGAAATGACTCAGGTCTCAGCCATTACCGCGACCACGTCCGATTTCTTGCCTCCAGACCACCCTATCTTCCCGGTTCCAGCTGAGGAACCTCCCCGCCGCTGGGCCAGAGGCCTCTGTGGAAACGACTGTTGCAGCTGACAAGCCGGCTCCTTCCGAGCCTGCTGGGCCGTCTAATTTACTAATTTATTCCAACCACTTACCGGGCCCCAATTCCTCTTTGGGATTCACAGAAGCTCGAGGCTCAACTCTCTACGCCGAGTTTCAAACCTCCCGCCACGCCCCCTGCCTTGACTCTATTGGTTGAGCCGACGCAGACGCCTATAGGCCCCCTCTATGGGACCCGCCTCCAGCGAGGGGCCGTTGGCTGGGAGGACGTCTGTCAGGAGGACAGTGCGGCCAATGAGCAGCGGCCAGGCTTGCCCAGGGGTGACGCCTCCCTGTATACGGGACTTTTGTCCCGCAACCGGCTGCGAGTTGTCCGTTGTGAGACTCTGAGGAGTGCCAGTCTTCGGTTTTAAGACCTCCGGTTTCAAAACCAAATGATTTTATTTAAAAAGTCATGAATTCTCACGTTATTACGTACATATCCGGCTGGAGGCGTAGTTATGAAGGATTTTCTGAGGCGAGAGAGATAGTAATCCTCATTGGTCGGCGGAGTTATCAATCACTCGACTAACCCTCTCAAACTCCGCCTCATTGGACAGCCCCTTTTCAAATACCGAGACTACAACTGCCTTTCTATTTTCCGATTGGACAAGACCCTGGAAGGCTTCTGGGATTGATTGGCTTAAACAACCGTCAGTTTCTGCTTTTTGATAGAAGGCACGCGAAGGGACTGTGGGGGTCTCAGAGTACAAGCGTCCAAAACTCCCGGACCCACGTCGCCTCTTTACATGCGCTCTGCCCTGGGAGAGTGGGATTGGTTCTTTCGACCATCGGTTGCATTAGAAGCGCTTTTCATTGGCGTCAGTCAAGAGTAGGGCAGAGGGCGGAGCACTAGTAGGCAGGCTGCGTCCAACTGCCATTCTCGCGCGTCCTCCCTTTAGCGCATGCCCCTAACGAGTAGTGCTCATTGGACGGCCAGACTAGGGGGTGGGGGACTGGGAACGGTGGGAGCTGCTGTGTGTGGAGGAGCTGCTGCCGGTGTCATGGCGGAGCTGAGTGAGGAGGCGCTGCTGTCAGTATTACCGACGATCCGGGTTCCTAAGGCTGGAGACCGGGTCCACAAAGACGAGTGCGCCTTCTCCTTCGACACACCGGTAAGCCCACTCCCCACGCCCGAAGCGAGCACGACTTCGTTCCATCGCCCTGGTCATTCTGCCGGGGCCTGCAAGGCTTGGGCTACCGCCTCCCTGCGATGCACCATGGGACTTGTAGTTTCCCACGCTCCTCCCTGCCGTTGCTTTTAATTAGCTGGCGTTGTCGTGGGACTACTGCCCCCGGAAGCCTCCGCGTCCGCCTCACCCGGTCCCCGCCTCGTGGAGCACTGTGGGGATCGTAGTCGCTCACTCCCCTCACTGCCGTTCCAAGGTAGAGGCGCGCCCCGATCGCTGGACTACATCCCCCAAGTGGAGGCCTGCGAAAACCTGGGAGTTGCCCTTGCCTGCCGCGCACGGCTCTCCGGGTTTTGTAGTCTCGTGTGGGAGGGATGGGGCGACCCCGCACTGTTCTTGGGCCGGGGTTTGGGTTGGAGGGTGGGGATTGCAGTTCCTGGGCGCCTAGTAGTCTGGAAGTGACCGTGCCGAAGGCCGGTTCTGAGAAAGGCCGTGTTAGACTCCACCCACGGTTAATGTGGACAGGGGGCGGGGAGGTGGGTCATTGGTGGTAGGGAGGAGAGGAAAGAAGGGAGGAAAGCTCTCGTCGTTTCTCCTTTGAGGTGAACTGTGGCCGCAGCCCCCCTTTCCCCGCCCATCACAGAGAGCAGAGGGAACCCTTTTAAAAGTATTCCCAGGGAGACCGTGTCTTTCGTGGATGATACTAAGACCCCCTCTCCCATCCCGCTCCCACTCTGGACTAGACAAAGCCTCCACCCACACCATGCTTCACGTTTTGCAGGCTCCACCCGCACCCTCCCTTCCTGCAGTGCTGCCTTCCTGTGTCACCCTCAAGCAGAGACTAGCCTTTGGCCTGGCCAGAGCCTGAGCTGAGAAGGCAGCAGCCTGGTTGGGATCCGCCCCCCTTACCACCCCTCCCGTCAAGCGGTCGCTGGGCCGGACCCAGGGTGTTCAGCCAGACCAGCTCGTGGCAGGGAAAACTGCAAGTCAGAGTGGAAAGGCTTCATTAATGCACCGCCCGTGCTGAGGGTAGCAGCGTGATCTAAGGCCCAGTTCAGGATCATCACTGTGATTTGTGGTTTGCTTGGTTTGCTGGGCTTTAATCTGGCCCTCAGTCAGTGTGCTGCTTCTCTGGAGTCTGGTTTCCACAGAGCCTAAAGAGGGCTGCTCAGAGCAGGGTTCCCAAGCCTGGGGGAAACCCAGCAGTTCTGATTCCAGCAGAGGAGTTCCGGAACTCAGAGCTCCTGCATGCCATCCGGTTCATCAGGTGCATGGCTTGGTCCTGTCTTTCTCAGGAGGGAAAGGTTTTTCTTAAGTGCCAACAGATGGTACGAGTCAGTGGCTCCCTCTTCACACTCCTGTCTGTCTCTGCTGAGTAGCTGCTTCGAGTAACCCACATGGTGTTTTTGTAAGCTTATTATACTTTCCTTCTTTTATCCCAAGTCAAGAGATCTCCAGTGTGGCCTCGTTGCTTTCCTGACCAACTGCCAGCACGTTTGATTATCTTCAAATTCGGTTCATGGTAGAAAGCTTATTTGCCCTCCGTGATGAAAAATTCTCCGTTCGCTCTCGAACATTGTAATCCACACTGTCCTAGGGAGTGGTACAGAGCAGTCTGTGGGGCCAGGAACTGCCTTAGACGGTGCCCTATTTTTCATATCGCAGCAGAGAATTTTTCAAGGCCACTGAAGCATTTATTCGAGGAAGAAGATGCCCGTCGTTGCTTGGATCTGAGGGAAGACTGTTGTTTTCTCCAGTTACCTCCTCCACCTTATCCATCTCTCTTCACAAAGACACTGAGCGACTTGCTCAGTGTTAGAGAAGCTCACCCTCCCTCCTTAGCTGTGATTTAGGGTGGACCCTTCTCTCTCCCTGTTTTCTTCCTGGGTTATATGTGTTTGAGCTGTCTCAGCAGGTGTTGCTAGATTATTCTAGAGAGGGATTGGCTTTGAGGTTGGCAGCTGATGGACATCAGTGGGGGATTTAGTTATCAGTCAGAGGGGAGGCAGCAGGGCAGTGGCTGGAGAATGCTGCTCTTCACGTCCCTGCCGAACGAGGTCCAGGTATAGCAGTGGGCGCCAGACAAGGCATTGTTAGCCGGCCTCTAGCAGGAGACAAGGGAGAGGACTCAGCGTGGACCAAGCTTTGGCCACCTAGTAGGGTGTGGTAAAGGAAGAGTCTGGGCTCGCTGGCAGGCTCCGGAGTTGGGTGTATTGTTCACGCGCTAAAATCTCTGCTCCTCCAGTCCAGAAAGTTTTCTGAATCCTGGAGATGAGGCGGGGTTTGTCATTGCGTGTTGGAGGGTGGGCGGGGGAGATTCAGTGTCTGACATGCAAGTCTTCCCTCTCCCGGGAAAGGACCGCTCTTCCCTCTGAGGGTAAGCACTGGCCCTGGAAGTCCATGGTGTTTGATTCCCATTGGCCTTAAGGAAAGAGATAAAGGGAGTTCTCTGCTACTGATTGGAAGGCTCCAAAGCCCAAAGAAGGAGCAAGAAGGATGAGGAATGGTGACTGACAGGTGCGGCTCAGCTCCTGGTGTCCTTGTTTGCTGTTACCAATGTCATGGGAGAATGGGGAGCGTCTTAGCCCTGGTCCGGGTCCTAAAAGGCTAAATGACTTCCCACGTGGTGTTAGAGCGCAGAGCCTTTCTTTTGGAAACCAGTTTCTGACCCCGGGTCCTGGTTTCCCCACCCAGCCAGGCTTCATGCCCCCTGTTTCGTCCCCTGCCTGTTGCACTGCAGGAGTCCGAGGGTGGTCTCTACATCTGCATGAACACGTTCCTGGGCTTTGGGAAACAGTATGTGGAGAGGCATTTCAATAAGACGGGCCAGCGAGTCTACCTGCACCTCCGGAGGACCCGGCGCCCGGTAGGCATCGAGCTGGGGCGGGGCCTGGGGACTTTCAAGCACGTCCCGCTGGGCCTCCATTTTGAATCTGCCTCTTCCGTTCTGGCCTCCTAGAGGCCTCCGTTCCCCCTCTCGCCCGTTTCTGCCGGTGTTACTGAAACTCAGCACACATGTTTTGTTTTGTCTGAGCTCCATTCCCTTCCCCGATTAACCCACTCTGTCCTGTCCACCCTCCCCATCTGTCCCTTCCCTGGCACGCATGGCCGATTCTGCCCTTCCTGCCTCATTGCAGAAAGAGGAGGACACTACTACAGGCACTGGAGACCCCCCCCGAAAGAAGCCCACCCGGCTGGCTATCGGTGAGCACCATTTCGTTCAGTCCGGTTCTCCCTGAGCTGGTCTTTCTTGCCCTTGGAGGGACTAGAAAGGCCCCCAAAGGATGGGCCTGACCAGTGGCCGTAGAGCCCTGAGAGGGGATGAAATGAGGTCCTGTTAGAGAGGCGGGACATTTACCTGTGGTGGCTGTCCTACCTCCTCCTCCCCCTTCCCTGTCTCACCAGGTGTCGAAGGCGGGTTTGACCTCAACGAGGAGAAGTATGAATATGATGAGGATGTGAAGATTGTGATTTTGCCGGATTACCTGGAGATCGCCCGGGACGGGCTGGGGGGACTGCCTGACATTGTCAGAGACCGGGTATGGGTGCCTTCCCGCCGTGCCGGGGACCCCAGGGCACACAGGTCCAGAGCAGTGACGTCTTGGGCGAGCGCTGAGAAAGCTGGAGGCTGGGGGGCTGGAGGGGCACGTAGGGCAGGGGGCTGGGCCCCGTCTCTGACCCTCTACTTCCCCCAGGTGACCAGTGCTGTGGAGGCCCTGCTGTCGGCCGACTCGGCCTCCCGCAAGCAGGAGGTGCAGGCCTGGGATGGGGAAGTGCGGCAGGTGTCTAAGCATGCCTTCAGCCTCAAGCAGCTGGACAACCCTGCTCGGATCCCTCCCTGGTGAGGCCTGGCCCCTCTACCTTGAGCCACACCCTCCAGAGCAGGGGCAGAGAGGCCACCCTCCTGGGGGATGGGGGGGCGAGAGTGGTGGGAGCAGGCCGAGGAACGGGGTCAGGAGAGGGGTGAACTCAGCCAGGGGCCGTCCAGAGGGGCGGAGAAGAGCGAGCTTTCCAGCCGGCAGGGGGCCAGCCGCATATACCCCCACCGTGTAGTCCAGCGTGTTTTCTTCTCCCTGGGTTAGCGGCTGGAAGTGTTCCAAGTGTGACATGAGAGAGAACCTGTGGCTCAACCTGACAGATGGCTCCATTCTCTGTGGCCGCCGCTACTTCGATGGCAGTGGGGGCAACAACCACGCCGTGGAGCACTACAGGGAGACAAACTACCCGCTGGCCGTCAAGCTGGGCACCATCACACCCGACGGAGCCGGTACTCCCGCCCCTCCTCCAGCCGCCTCCGCGCTCTACAATGAGCGGGGTCTACTCATTGTATATGACCCGGGGAGCACAGGAACACCTCCTCTTGATGAACGATGAGAATATTGCAGATGAGACTAGATCTTCAGCTGACCCCCCAAGTCCAGGTCCCCCTCCTTAGACGTTACCAACATAATCTATATAGTGAGTGTCCTTCCCAAACCACCTGACCCCAGCACCTTATCCTGGGGGTAGAGTCACGAGCAGGTGCGGCCCTTGCCCTCTTTTACCCCAGGCCATCTCAGAAGGGCTTGTGACCTCACCCATAGTCAGAGGAGCCAAGAGAGTTACCCTCACAGGCTCCTCCTCCTGTCCCTGCCATGGCAGGGAGTGAGATTGGTGGCCAGGCCGGAGCCACCGCTCCTGATGCTGCCCCTGCCTCCTGCCCTAGATGTGTACTCCTACGACGAGGACGACATGGTCCTGGACCCCAACCTGGCTGAGCACCTGTCCCACTTTGGCATCGACATGCTGAAGATGCAGAAGGTGAGACCCCCTTTCAGCTTCAGATTCTTCTCACCCCTGCCCGCCAGGCCCTTCCTCGCCTGAGGCTGATATAGCGCACCGGAGAGAGCTGCCACGATTCTCCCGGTCCCCAGGACATTTGGGCTCCCTTTGGAAAACTTTGTAATATCCGTCATTCGTTCATCGCCGACTACCGAGCACCTACTCTGTGCTCGTCGCTGTGTGAATGAGACAGGTATAGCCTTTCGGAGACTTACATTCTAGATGGAAAAGCAGATATTAATCACATGCTCAGGCACATGAGTGAATGAGCACAAGCCAATGGGCGCCGGGAAAGAGACAGAGGGGGTGCGACCCTAGCGTATAGCAGGAAGACCTTCAGCACAGATCTGAAGGGTGAGAAGGGGCAACTTCGGAATGGAAAAAACACTTCAAGTGGAGGGACTCGCATTCGTTTCTTCCTCTCCCCCAGCAAGAGGCCTGATGACTAACGATGATCGCTCGAGGCCCCTCTAGAACTTGGACTGGAAATAGCCAGGGCGTCTCCCACATTAGAGGCCACAAGTGAACACATTCTAAGCTCCAGCAGGGTAGCATCCCGGACCCTGTGAGGGATCTACGTAAAAATATCAGGGCTGAGTTTCTCGCCCTGCCTAAAGCACCCCTTCCCTTGCAGACGGACAAGACCATGACTGAGTTGGAGATAGACATGAACCAGCGGATTGGCGAATGGGAGCTGATACAGGAGTCGAGTGTACCACTGAAGCCCTTGTTTGGGCCTGGCTACACGGGCATCCGGAACCTGGGTAACAGCTGCTACCTCAACTCGGTGGTCCAGGTCCTCTTCAGCATCCCCGACTTCCAGAGGAAGTGAGTGGCACCCTCTCCCCATGACTGGCCCCTTGGCCTTGGACCCCTGCCCCCGCAGCTCTCCTCCTGGACGCCAGCCTCTAGGCACACTCCCCCTTCAGCCACCCTCAGCACTTCTGTGTTCTGGCTCAGGCTTTGTTCCCGTTCCACCGTGGCTGGCACGCTCCATTAGTTCGAGAACCACCCCACTGTCACCTAGCCACACGAGCCCCACTGGGAGCAGAACACTGAATCCTGGGGCTCTCACTGGCTTCCTGATTGACTCAAGGGCAAGAGGGTGGTCTTTCCTGAGGCCAGTGACATCACATGAGTGCCTAACATGGACACGTAGCATTTGGAGGAGAGGAGGGTTTGGGACAGTAAGGTAGAAAAAAGGCAGATTCTTGGCATAAGTGAGTCTGCTTTCTAATTGAGAAGGACGTGATGATGCATATGTGAAAACTTAGCAACGCAGTGACACGTTCCGTTCCAGGCTGCCTTCTCCCTTCCCCTGGCTCGCTTCTGGGGAGGAGGCCGGGGGGAAAGATTGCATCAGGGTACACTGCATGCTGGTGTAGTTGAGAAGGGGAGGAAGGGCAGCTTGCTGGAAAGAAATGGACTCCGTGTTTCAGCCACGTCCCTCCCCACTCTGAAGGTTGCCTCTTCCCCTGATCTAGTAGATGATAGTCCCCTTTTCCTTGCAACTCATGCCAAAGCACCTCCAGTTATCCTTCTCTTGGCTCTTAGGTACGTGGACAAGCTGGAGAAGATCTTCCAGAATGCCCCAACGGACCCCACCCAGGACTTCAGCACGCAGGTGTATGTAGCCAGGTCCTGTGTACCGCCTCGCAGCCTGTATGCCTCCGTTCCCCTCCATGACCACCTGGAGTGGGCAGCAGCTCAGGACGTTTGCCTCTGGCCGTGCTGCCTGCCTTGAGTTGGGTTCCTGGGGAATCTCAGGGTTTTCACATTCTAGGGAGTTGCCTGAGGGCTATAAGCAGCGGTCAAGTTGGGGAGGAAAAGGCACAGGTAGATGTCAGATGATCCACAGCTGACTGAAGCTAAGCAGTTCTCTTGGATGTTAACGCAGGGCCAAACTGGGCCACGGCCTTCTCTCGGGAGAATATTCCAAGCCAGCACCGGATTCGGGCGACGGGGAGCAGGTGCCAGAGCAGAAGGTGAGTCTGGGACTCTGTCCCTTCCAAGCTCTGGGATGATGGGGAAACTGAGGCCTGGGAGATGTCTAAAGAAGGCCCCTTGGTGGCCTCTTGAGCCCCAGCTGAATCGCTGCCCTGCCTCTGCCTAGGAAGTTCAAGATGGCATTGCCCCTCGGATGTTCAAGGCCCTCATTGGCAAGGGTCACCCCGAGTTCTCCACCAACCGGCAGCAGGATGCCCAGGAGTTCTTTCTTCACCTCATCAACATGGTGGAGGTAAAGGCTGGGAAGATGGCAGGGCAGGGCTCTCTGTGCTTCCTCCTGCCCCTTCTTCCCTGGCAGCCCCCGCCAGCCCCAGTTCGGGACCCGGCACGCTGGGCTTCCCCTGTGAGTAGCGGCTGCCCCTGGGGAGAACAGTAAGGCCGGGCAGTGAGCCTTATGCCAGACGGGCTTGCAGACTAATGCAGCATGCACCCAAGGACATGATAGGAAGATGCTTCTTCCTCGTGAAGAAAAATACCAGAGTGTCCCACCATGGTCCCAGTGCTGTGTCGGCGCCGGGGTCGGGGAGGGGGAGTTCATTAGGGAAGGGTTCTACTCTTGCGGCCCGAGAGGCTCCTGGTGGACTCCCTTCTGCTCCGCTCTCTCTCCCTGACTCCCCAGGGTCCCTTTCGGGCCCCTCTACTGTTCCCTGGCCGCCCAGACCTCCCCACCCTGCCTCTTTCCCGTAGAGGAATTGCCGGAGCTCGGAAAACCCTAACGAAGTGTTCCGCTTCTTGGTGGAGGAGAAGATCAAGTGCCTGGCCACGGAGAAGGTGAAGTACACCCAGCGTGTGGACTACATCATGCAGCTGCCGGTGCCCATGGACGCGGCCCTTAACAAAGGCAGGTTGCCCTCAGCGAGGCCTGGGTGCAGCGCGGCTCTGAGGTGTCGGAGGAGTGCTCGGGCACCTTAATGGGAGCAGAGCCCACAGTACGCCCTGCCCCCCCAACCAGAGGCCCGAAGCTGGGCCACCTCGGGGGGGCAGGATCACCTTTGCATGTCAGAGCTGCGCTGGGAAAGAGGGGCAAGATCGTACGTGGGGGTGTGGCCAGTGGGTGTGGGGAGGGTGTCCAACACAGTCACAGATGTTGAGGCAGTCTAAAGCAGGGCTGAGGAGGGAAAGAGACAGTGCCCTCTGAAGGGTTCACCCGTCAATTCTGTCCCCAGAGGAGCTGCTGGAGTATGAGGAGAAGAAGCGGCAAGCCGAGGAGGAGAAGCTGCCCCTGCCGGAGCTGGTTCGGGCCCAGGTGCCCTTCAGCTCCTGCCTGGAGGCCTACGGGGCCCCGGAGCAGGTGGACGACTTCTGGAGCACCGCCCTGCAGGCCAAATCGGTAGCCGTCAAGTAAGTCCCGTTGGCCTGCGCCTCCGGCTCCAGGCCAGTGTCGGGGTAACCCCGGTGACACTGTGTGCCTCTCTTGTCCTTCTGTCCCTTTGTGGTTGGACTCTCAGGGCTGCATCAGTTGGGGGAACCAAGAGGCCCTGGCAGGAGTAGACATAGCTGATGACCACATTACCTTGTGCTGCCCCGGCCGCTCCCTCTTCTGTACGGGGTCACATGTTAGCACAGCTTCGGTCTGCTCAACTCCCTCAGTCAGGGCGAAAGCACGTAGTGTCCCTTGCAGACGGGATTTGGATTTCTAGCAAATGGACTTAGTTTGCGCCTGATTCTGTCGTGAACCTATACTGGAGATCTGAAGGAGTGCTTTGGTTCCAGGGGATTTCAGCCAGCCCCTCCTCCCCTTTGACAGGCCCCTGACTTTTGCTGCCCCTTGTCCGCAGACGGCTCCGAGGCCTGCCCCAGGCGAGATGAGAATAGATGAGAATCCAGAGTATCTTCTGGGCATCAGGGCTTTGATCAGGGAGAGGCCAAACCCTGGGTGGAGGTTTCAGGACAGGAGGACTTTGGGATTCTTTGGGTACCAGGACATTCTCTCTTCCCCAGGACCACACGATTTGCCTCTTTCCCCGACTACCTGGTCATCCAGATCAAGAAGTTCACCTTCGGCTTAGACTGGGTGCCCAAGAAACTGGGTATGGTCGCTGGGACGAGTGAGGGAGGTTAAGCAGAAACTGCTAGGAAAAGAAGGGGCCTTATCAGCATAAACCAGCGCTGCTTCAACTTTTCCTCTGAAGGAGGAAAACATTGCCCTGACCGTTTCAAAGTAAGGCAAGTTTGGAAGGCACAGCCTAAAACTATTAAAACACTTGCTGTCATAGCGATGATTTACAAGCAACAGCGATTTTCTTTTGTGCTTGGTAAGATGTCCCATAGATAATTTTGAAACAGTTCTCGTGAGTCTTCCAGCCCCTGCCGACTTGGAGAGCAGCTAACTTAGCTTCATTCCCTTAGGTCAGTTGAGGCCCGCAGAGGGAGAAAATCATTGTTGTGCCTGTGGGAGGCGCCCATCCTTGCCGTAGCTCATGGGTGGTAGGTCTAGGACTAGAATCCAGGTCTCCAGGTTCCCAGGCCCACCATCGTATTGCACCGGGACCCCCTAACACCGGTGCTGTTGTGAGCAGCTCCTTATTGCAGAGCGGGGCCAACGTATGGGGCCGGGCTTTGAGATTTCCCAAAGGGCTTTTTCAGGAAGGGCCCCAGGGAGCTGCTGAGGTGACCCTTTGCCTGCCATTCCAATTTCAGATGTGTCCATCGAGATGCCAGAGGAGCTAGAGATCTCCCAGTTGAGGGGTACAGGGCTGCAGCCTGGAGAGGAGGAGCTGCCTGACATTGCCCCACCCCTGGTCACTCCGGATGAGCCCAAAGGTAGCCTTGGTTTCTATGGCAACGAAGACGAAGACTCCTTCTGCTCCCCTCACTTCTCCTCTCCGACATGTTAGTGACTCTTCTTCCTGCCTGTCTCTCTCCTTTGCCAATGGGGGTCTTCTCTGCCTGCCTCCCCTTGACCCTGCCCTTCGTATTTCTCCTGTCCTCCCTTTCAAATTTCCCCTGCCCTCTTGATGGATGGGAGGACGGAGCAGAGCACTCGCGGCCACACTGTATGTGTGGCCGGCAGTAGCACTGGCTAATCACCTCTCTGCTTCGTTAACCTCATTGCATGGGGTGGGCTCGAGGCGTCATACTCCAGAAGCGGGGCCCGTTCGTGACGGGGGCAAGGAAGGGGATCCGTGGGAGACCTTTAGCCTCAGTTCCATGTCTTCAGTACTGCCGGGCCCCCGCTACGTGATGCTGTCATTTTAGTTCTGGAGTCCGATGCCACACCATGGAAGAAAAATGCATGGAACGGGGGGTTGGGAGAGGGCCCAGGGAGTGCACTGTGGGCGGGAGGAGGAGCAGATAGGGGCCCAAGGAGCCGGGTCACCGTGCCCTCGCTTCTCCCCCAACAGCACCCATGTTGGATGAATCCGTCATCATCCAGCTGGTGGAGATGGGTTTCCCTATGGACGCCTGCCGCAAAGCCGTCTACTACACGGGCAACAGCGGGGCTGAGGCCGCCATGAACTGGGTTATGTCACACATGGACGATCCAGGTAGGCGGGGTGGGTAGCAGGGCAGCACAGGGCCACCGTCCTGCCTGTACACACACTGCATCCCTTCCCCCCCCCAAACAGATTTTGCAAACCCCCTCATCCTGCCCGGCTCCAGCGGGCCTGGCTCCACCAGTGCGGCAGCCGACCCCCCGCCCGAGGACTGCGTCAGCACCATTGTCTCCATGGGCTTCTCCCGGGACCAGGCCCTGAAAGCTCTCCGGGCCACGGTACGGGGTGTCCCCCAGCTCAGGACTGGGGGCCTGCGGGGAAGAAGCTGGTGGTGGGGGGAGGTTCCGTCCTTTGTCGGTGAGACCAAGGGCAGCCGGGGTGGTAAGGGCCAAGCCTGAGGCTCCACCCTCTCATGGCTGCAATGAAGGAGCCGAGCCCTTCCCTGGTGGTTTGCTTGCCCTGAACCTGTTGGAAAGAGTAACGCTTCCCTCCTCTCCAAGAACAATAGTTTAGAAAGGGCTGTGGACTGGATCTTCAGTCACATTGATGATCTGGATGCAGAAGCCGCCATGGACATCTCGGAGGGCCGCTCGGCTGCTGACTCCATCTCTGAGTCTGTGCCAGTGGGACCGAAAGTTCGGGATGGCCCTGGAAGTGAGTGTCCCCGGGAAACGGGCTGCTGGGACCTAGCCAGTCCGCTCTCAGACCCTCATTCCAAGGCAGCTCTGCCTCCCTCGGGGCGAGAGGGGGGTGCCCCGGGGGCCCAGAGACTTCTTTCCGCTGACCTGGCTTCTGAAGGGGGGATTCTGGGAGTCTGAGACAGACTTGTGACTCAGTACATGCCCCCCATTCCCTGAAACTTGTGTCCCAAGTTTGAGCTTCTGGATGCACCTTTGGATGTCGCTCAAGGATTCCTGTCCTTGTGTTCTCTGCACCCCCCTCCCCTTCTCTAGAGTATCAGCTCTTTGCCTTCATCAGCCACATGGGCACCTCTACCATGTGTGGTCACTATGTCTGCCACATCAAGAAGGAAGGCAGGTGAGGGGCTGGCCGTGTACCTTCCAAACTGGGGAGCGGTGGTGAGAGTGAGGGGGGGACATCCTGGAAGTCCTTAGAATATTTACAGGAGAAGGCCTGCTGGGTTGGGGGGCGCAGATACAGCGCACGTGGACACAATGCCTGACTGCAGGGATCGGCAAACTATAGCCCCAGCGCTGCATCTGGCCACCTGCTTTTACAAATAAAGTGATTTTTTTTTTTTTTTAAGTTTTATTTATTTTTGAGAGAGAGAGAAAGAGCCTGAGCCGGGGAGGGGCAGAGAGGGAGAGAGAGAATCCCAAGCAGGCGCTGTGCTGTCGGTGCAGAGCCGGACGCAGGGCTCAAACTCACGAACTGTGAGATCATGACCTGAGCGGAAATTGAGAGTCCGATGCTTAGCGGACAGAGCCACCTAGGCACCCCATAAATAAACTTTTAATAAACTTCACCGCACTTAACTCATGTATGTATCATTTGTGGCTATTTTCACGCTGCAACATGAACGTTGAGTCATTGTGTCAGAGACCGGATAGCCTGCAAAACCTAAACTATTTACTGCGCTGCCCTTTACAGAAACCGTTCGCTGACCGGACCAGAGCCAGGCAGGAATGGGCGGGGGTGGCTGTAGAGATACTGGAGGATTTGAAGACTGGGGAGTCGGGAATGAGACCTGGATGCTCCCTGCAGGCAGGTAGCAGCTAGACTGTAGGTTTAGGGGCCCAGGTTGAGAATGCTGGGAGTCTGTGCCCCAGAATCACCAGGACCAGGCGCTGTGTCAGAAACTAAGCTGACGCCCTGTCTGTTCGTCTTTCTCCACCTGCTGCTTCCCCAGATGGGTGATCTACAACGACCAGAAAGTGTGTGCCTCTGAGAAGCCGCCCAAGGACCTGGGCTACATCTACTTCTACCAGAGAGTGGCCAGCTAAGAGCCTGCCCTGACCCCTTACCACTGAGGACGGGGGACAGACCATCTGGCATGAGGGACAGGGGCTGAGGAATGGACTCCAGCCCCACCCCTGCTCTGTTCCCTTTTTCTTTTCGTCCTCAGCAGCAGGGAAGAAGCGAGAGGCCATAGAAGAATGGCCAGGCCGAGCGGGGACACTCCAGAGACTTTGGGGCTTGGGGGGGCAGGAAGGGGGTGGGAGGGGCCGGCCACCTGTCTGTGAGGAGACTTTGTTGCTTTCCCCGCCCCTTGAACCCACAGTGCTCTGCTTCTCTGTGTAACCCTGGCGGCCCCTGTGTGGAGGGGGGCTTGTGTGTGCGCGTGGGTGTAGCTTTGTGCAGCCTCTTCCACAGGAGGGGGCGTTGGTGCCTGCCCTCCCCCTTTGTGTTTGCTCCCTGTGTGGTCAGGCAAGGAGGGCTGGGAGGGAAACGGGGTCCCCAGCCCTCCCGCCTGCCCTTCCCCCACCTGTCTCTTCCCTGCCCTTCTCTGGAAAATGCCAAAATACACGATGTGAATAAAAGTACAATGGCTAAGTTGTGTCCTGTTTGGTACCTTAAGGGAGATTTCTCTTGCCTTGGGCGAGCAGGAGTGTCCGGTCTGCTGGGTGCGCCCCCACCCCTGCCCCCTCCATCGGCAGTTCTCAACTTTTCACTAGTTCTAGAGTTTTTGGGAAATCGGGTGTGAAATGAGGGGGAGGTGGGGGCTGTCAGAGCAAAGATGGGGGTGAAGAGCCCTGCCTTCAGCAGTCACAGCAGGAGGGGGCCCAAGGGGGTATTTCCCAAATGTCCCAGGTCCCCTAGGTCCTGGTGTGGGGTTGGCCAGCTGGAGCAGAGCGGGACACCCGGAGGACGGGGTGGTTTCTCAAACTGCCTCCCGTCCAGCTGCCCGGCTTCTAGCCAATGTGGGCGGCCCCGCCCCCTCTGAACCCTGTTACTTGCCGGGTAACTGTGGGACCAGGCTTCCCCTGGGTAGGTCAGAGGGGGGCAGCCACTTCGTCGGGGGAAGGGAGGTCCTTTTCTCAGAGTTGGAGAGATGCCCCTCAAGGCTCCCTCGGTCCCGGCGGGCAACGTGATCTCGGGCCACCTTTGGCCCTCCGGGGGGCTGCAGTCGTGAAGTGGGGGCTCTTCTGGGCGCAGGTTCTCGCCTTCTCTCAAAAGCCGGGCAACGGATGCTGAGGCGACTGAGCCCCCGGACGCCCCTGGAACGTTGCTACAATAACTGGGGCAACATCCGAACATTGCAACACCCGCGGCTGGGGCGGGGGGCGNGCGGAGTTCTGCCTCACGGCCCTCTATATAAGCGGGCAGTGGCAGCGGCTGCGCGGTGATACTGACCTTCAGTGTGTCGGACCCAGCGCCATGGCGCCCTCCAGGAAGTTCTTCGTCGGGGGGAACTGGAAGATGAATGGGCGGAAGAAGAACCTGGGGGAACTCATCACCACTCTGAACGCGGCCAAGGNNTGGCAGCGCGCTCTCCCGCGCTCAGCCGGGTGCCCAAGTGGACCTGGATGCAGGGGTGAGGACAAGGCCTATTGGGGGCTCCAGACTCTGACCCTGCAGCCGCAATACCGGAGGTGTGTCGAAGGAGGAAGGGTGGGGCCACATTTAATGGTGGCCTCCGGCCGTGGGGCGGGAAAGGATTTCGTGGGTCATCAGGAGGACTTGGGCTGCACCCATCAGGAGCCGGGGATAGGAGCGGAGCCCCTGCGGACGATCGCAGGAGGCTGGCGACAGCCCCCGAGCGTGGGGAGGAGGCTGAGCCTGCGTGCGGGGTTCCAGCTACCTGCCCCCTCGGCCGTCTGCTCCGTGCGCCGCCGCACGTAGCCCGCGACTCCTCCCCGCGCCTCGATGGGCGGGCCGCGTCCCCCAGCCTAGCGGCGGCGGCCTGTTAAACTACACGCTCCATCCTTTACCCTCCTCAGCCTGGATGCCTGCTGCCCTCCGACGAAGGGGCTGAGCAGGTGCCGAACAAGATGGGCCATTGGGGAATGAGGAGCGATCCTACAGTTTTCTCCAGGCTGCAGACGGGAAAGCACCAGGCCTCCCTCTATAAGCTAGTCGTCTCCCTGCCACCCACGGGCAGAGTCTTTACCCTCCCACTCACCCAAGTCACAGAACCACGGGCCTGATCAAAACAGGCCTTGGTTTATTCCCCAAAGACCCAGTACAAACCCCAGGAGTTGGCTGCTTCTGCTTTTACTAAAAATCCTTGCTCGGGGTGGTAAGGATGGGCTATTTTATTCTTTTTTTTTTTTTTTCCTAGGAGAGAGAGAGAGACAGTGTGAGCAGGGGAGGGTCAGAGAGAGAGGGAGACACAGACTCAGAAACAGGCTCCAGGCTCTGAGCTGGCAGTCAGCACAGAGCCCGACGCGGGGCTCGAACCCACGAACCGCGAGATCATGACCTAAGCGAAAGTCGGACGCTCAACCGACTAAGCCACCCAGGCGCCCCAAGGATGGGCTATTTTAGAAGGGAGGCGTGGTTGGCTCCAAGAGAATGCTGAGTCTAGGAGGTGCCCAGGCCCAGAATAGCCTGGGGAAATCAGAACCACAGCTGTTAAAGAGCAAAGGGCAGGGCAAGGGCCATGGCCTCCCAGGGACACCCGGAAAGCTCCGGAGTTGGGTACGGGCCCAGCCTGGACTGGCGAGTAGACAAAGGTGATCCTGCTGGAATGAAAAGGAGTGGAGAGCAGAACTGAGAAATCAGGTGAGGGGACCCCAGGACACGGGATGGAGTCTGGAGAATGGCTTCCATGTGACTTCATCCCCTTGTGCCATCATCTCTCCAGAAGTGGTATGTGCACCCCCCACCGCCTACATCGACTTTGCACGGCAGAAGCTAGATTCCAAGATTGCTGTGGCTGCGCAGAACTGCTACAAAGTGACTAACGGAGCCTTTACCGGGGAGATCAGGTGAGATGCAGGCGTGAGAGGGGTGCGTGGGGGCTCTGCCCTCAATTTCCTCACTGAGGGGAAGCCAAAGGGTGGGCTCTCAGCTGAAGCATGGCCTTCTCTCTCTTCCTTTAGCCCTGGCATGATCAAAGACTGTGGAGCCACATGGGTAGTCCTAGGGCACTCGGAAAGAAGGCATGTCTTCGGGGAGTCAGATGAGGTTAGTAACCAGGAGGAGGAGGTAAGAGATGCCTTATCCAGGAGGGGTGTCTCACCAGATCTGTTACCCAACAGCTGATTGGACAGAAAGTGGCCCACGCCCTGGCGGAGGGACTTGGAGTCATTGCCTGCATTGGGGAGAAGCTAGATGAGAGGGAGGCTGGCATCACTGAGAAGGTCGTTTTCGAGCAAACCAAGGTCATCGCAGGTAACTCCATAAAAAGGGACCTTTGAACTGGGAAGGGCTGTGGAGGCACAGAAGGTGGGGTGAGATGCCCTGCAGCCTAATTTGACCCCCATCCCAGGCTGATACAGGAAAGGAAGGAGGAAGGTTAGAACCCTTGCATCATCCAGATCGCTTGTGTTCCTGCCTTGGATGTTAGAGATGCCACTTGGAGTTGCTCCAATAGCCACCAGGGGGCATTAGGGCACCATCATCATCATTCCCTGGGCTGAGGGCGGGCTTGCTCCTTCGTGTTCACTCTTCCACCTGTGATCTCTGTCCCACAGATAACGTGAAAGACTGGAGCAAGGTTGTCCTGGCTTATGAGCCTGTATGGGCCATTGGTACTGGCAAGACTGCAACACCCCAGCAGGTAACCAAGCCCAGGAACTCTGCCCTCACCTTACCCCGCCTCGGTAGGACTAGACTGCCACAGAGATCACCTGAGCCAACCCCTCGGGTTTAAAGACAGGAACCCCCCGGGGCATCTGCCTGGCTCAATCCGTAGTGCATTTGACTCGTGATCTAGGGCTCATGAGTTCAAGTCCCACACTAGGTGTAGAGATTACTTTAAAAATACCTACAAAATAATAATAACAATGAGCCCCCCCAAGCCCAGAGAAGGAGAGTGATTTGTCCAAGGGCATCCATTCCGGGGCCTGGGTGGAACCGGAGCTGTGGTATTCTGACCCAGATCGCAGGGCTCTTGTCCCGAAACCACACTGCCTCTCCTCCGTGGGGCCCAGGGTCTTTTAGCCTCTGAGTGGAAGGCAGAAAGAGGCTTATGTAGCCTGGCTTCTCGTTCTAGGCCCAGGAGGTACATGAAAAGCTCCGGGGATGGCTTAAGTCCAACGTCTCTGACGCGGTGGCTCAGAGCACCCGTATCATCTACGGAGGTAAGTGGGTTTGGCTCCAGCCCGAGCTGGGGGTAGACTTGGCCCTCCTGCCCCTTCCCTGACCATTCCCTGTCTCTTCTCCCTTCCCAGGTTCTGTGACCGGGGCAACCTGCAAGGAGCTGGCGAGCCAGCCTGATGTGGATGGCTTCCTCGTGGGCGGCGCTTCCCTCAAGCCCGAGTTTGTGGATATCATCAATGCCAAACAATAAGCCCGTCCACCTCTCTTGCTCGTCCTGCTAAGCCAGGGACTAGGTAGCTCAGAAGCCCAGTGACTGTGCTCCTACCCCCCCACGCACACACCCCCACCCCGCACATGCTTCTGACAGTGTCACCTGCCCCCCTTGTGGCCAGACGACTATACCTCTTCCTTACTGTTTACACCTCACCCTGTAATGGTCGGGACCAGGCCCACCCCTTCTCCACTGACTGTAGTGGTTGGAACTAAACACATCACCAAGTTGGCTCCTCCTTGGCTGAGAGGTGGAAAGGGGTGGAATTTGCTCATGGGTCCTCCCTCCCCCCCGCCCCACTCGGGCCCCAGTGAGGGCAGGAAAGAGAAGCCATCCTGCTCTCCTGTCTCGCGCCATGAGGCCAAGGGCCGAGAGAACATCCTGCTCTCCCCTCAGAGGCCAGGGGTGCTTCTCTCCCATGGCGCCAATGCCTGCGTGTGTTGTGTCTGTGAGCAATCCCACGTGTGGGGGAAATAAACACCTGGCACTAAGTCTTGCGGTTTGACCTTCTTCACTGTCCTTGCCCATTTACCTTCTTTTTCCTTTGTGCGGCAGCCACAGGACACTTGTACCAAAAAAAAAACAAAAAACAAAAACACCCCTCCCCCCACACACAAACAGGTTTCTACAACAGCACATCTCTTACTGTTTTTACTTGAAAAAGTGTCCTGCGTATGAAGCCACCGTAGCCTTGAATAACAGCTCCCTCCCTTCCACCCCTCTGGATGGCTCTGGGGGTGTAGGGCTCCCCAGTGCTAGGGTTGGGGTAGGGGCCCAGCCTCACCAGACCCTCCCCCCCCAATGGCGTTAAGTAGCTGGTCTAGGCCAGCAGGGCCTCCTCCCCGCTCCCCAAGGGACGGATGGTTCTAAGGCGCCAGCACAATCTGGTATCACAGAGGTCACTGGTAGAGCAGGTAGCGCTTCATGGCAGGGGGCAAGGGCAGAGCAGATACCTGGCCGAGCCTGGTATCCCCCAGGGCGTGGCGCACGCACAGGCGGCTCAGGTGCAGAAGGGAGTGTGGCTCCGCTGGGAGAGAGAAGGAGGGGAAGGTGAGTAGGGGTGCAGCCACCAGCCAGACCTCCTCAAACTACAGGCTCTTGCCCAAGTTCTCCTCTGCCTTCCTGCTCTGAGTCTTGGCTGAGAGGGAGAGCGAAGGCACCCTGGGGCGGGAGGCTCTGCACGTTTATCCCCGGTCAGCTGGGGGTGAAGCTCCAACTAAGGCCCTGTAAGCAAGAGGCCAAGCAAGTTATGACAGTGGCAGAGCTGGTCTAGGCTTTGATTCCATAGAGCCTTGGAGCTGGGGTGATGAGCCCTCCTCCGCTCTGTAACAGCCGGCCATGGGGGATGGGGGCAGCAGTACTCTAGGGCTTGCAGAGAACAGTTCAATGAGCCCCCCAGCTCTGGCCCCCTCCCTTTTAGAGGAGGCCCCTCCCCTGAAGTCCCACCCCAAGGCCCTGCCTCTTTCAGTGCTCACCTTCCAGGGGGCCCAGGGCCTCAAAGGCCCCTTACTGGGATTTGAGAAAGGAAGTACCACAGATCAGAACCCAGGGAATCCGACACACCCTGGGTGCCCAGCACCCACGTAACCCTGTGCACCTCTTGCTCTAGGAGCTGATATCTGCTGTGAATCCCTAATCCCTCGAGTGCCTCCCCCTGTTCTGAGGGCTCACCCACCACTTACTGGCAAGTTGCTTTCCCAAGCCTCACTTTCACCCCTATTGCTGCTGAGACGACTACGTTAAGTCCTATCTGTGAAGACCCTTAGCCATGCCCCGCACCGGAGGCGGGTCAGATGAAGGCCCATTCCCTCTGCTCTTGTAAGGTACTGAGCTTCCATCCCAAACCACAGCCACCAGTAACAGAACACTCTCCCCACACCTGCCCCAGGCCTCACCTCTCCTTCCGCCCAGGTAGCTGATGCGGACCTGGCACTGGCCCCAGACAGCGCTTACTGCCGGATAGAGGGTCCTGCCCTTCAGTCCTCGAAAGGCTGGCCCCAGGTAGGTGCCCCCAACAGCGTAGCCCAGAGTTCCCTCCTCCATGTCCAGAACCACCAGCAGCCTCTCCGGCACCTCCAGCTGCTCACCCTGAGGTCTGGCTGGATATTGGGGGGCCCCGAACCCCTTGCTCTGATGGTATAGCTTCCCCCGACCAATGTCCCAGCCCCACGACTCGCTGTTGCTGCCCAGCAGCGCCGCATAGTGGTCAGCTTGCAACGGGGCTAGGGCCGTGGCCACGCCCACCACGGCGTGGGTACCCCTCTGTTCGCGGGGCCAGCTGATCTCCCAGGCGTGCAGGCCCCGCGAGTAGCCCTTCTTACCCCGGGCCCCATCAGTGCTCTGGGCCACGGGCCGCCGCTCAAAGCATAACCCCCCTTCCTTGACCTCGATGTTCTCAGAGCAGTCCTTGGGGTTCCAGCCGTGGCGCTGTTGGGCTCCCAGATCAGGAGGGGGAGCAGACAGCAGCTCCTCCAAGCCCTCGGGACAGGAGAGGTCAGGGTACAAGGTCTGTGGGGTGGGGGTGCTGCTGCTGCCCCCTGCCAGGGCCGTCTGGCCCATGGAGGTTTGGAGCTGGAGGACTCCCGGAGTCTTGCTGGGGCGCCTCTCTTCTGAAAGTTGATCTCCCGCTCGGGACTGATCTAGAGAGGAGTTGGGAGAGAAGAGGGTGTAAAGGACACGATCCTGGCGGGGACTCCCCACGCAGGAGCCCCATCTTTTCACGCATGTTTGCCCACCACCCCTCCACTCCCTCTTCGCTCCCCCAAGGCTCTTAGGCCCATCACCCTGCCCTCGCCCATCTGTCCCGCTCTGCCGAGACTCTCCCCGGTTCGCCTGCTTTGGACCTCTCCGGGGGCCGTGCCCTTTGCCCACCTCGTGCCCCGTCACCGCCCCCGCACCTCGCTGGGCTTCCCAGGCCGGGAGGTCACGGGCCCTCAGGAGGAAGCCCGCGGAAGAGAGCCGAGCCGGGTAGGGCGCAGACTGCCGGCCGCTTCCGCCTCCAGCACCTCCCTCGGCCTCGCCCCGCCCCCAGGCCCCGCCCCCACGGAGGCCCTCGGGGGCGGTTAACCCTCTCGTCGCCGCCCCAGGTCGCTCTCCGCCCCTTGGCCACCCCACCGCGGGGCTCCTCGCGCGAGGTTTACACTCCACTCAGGTCGAGGCCACGCCCCGCCAAGAGGACCCGTCCTCCTAGGGCCCATTACCGGACGGTTAACCTCTGGCCCCCGCCCCGAGGTCCCGCCCCGCGTGGAGCCCCTCCTGGGTGGTTTAACCCTCCTTGGCAGCCACGGAGTCGGCACCAGGCAGTGGAGCCTCAGAATGGATTCCGATGGTATCATCGCCATCGTCCAGACCTTTGAGCCGCTTGAGCGGCTCAACTCCCGAGCCCCTGGAGATGAGGGGCATGGGGTCATGGAGGGGCTTCATTGTGCTGACATCCATTTCTGTGTCCTTTAGATTCTGGGTCACTGTTTCTGGATTGGTCTCTTTCTGCCCCACTTATGAGTGAGTCTGTTCTATGCCTGAGGCTTTGAACTGGGTTTTCAGAGGTACGTGTCCTAGGTCTCTGTGCTGTTCTAAGTCTTCATCTTGGATGTCAATCCATTCCTGAGCTATGGGTCTAAAGTGGTGGAATATAGTGGTTAAGACTGGTTAGGAGTGAAGCTGTGTCACTAATTAGCTCTATGACCTTGGGGAGTTTGCCAAACTTCTCTAAACCTGTGTTCTCTTATGTAAAATGAGAATAATGATAGTACTTACCTCACAGGATCGTTGTGGAGTTGAAATAGCCCAGGTAAAGCACTTAGCACAAAGCCTAGTACCTGTTATGCAATCACTAAGCGTAACTATTATTGTTAACATTTACTCTATAGAAAGGCAATGTAATACAGTGATGACAGATGCCAAATGTAGAGCCAGACTAACCGAGGTGAATACCTGAAAGCCAGTATGCACATGACCTTGGGCAAATTACTTAACCTCCCCAGGGCCTGTTTCTTCCTCTGTAAATTGGAGATATTATTGGTATTTACTGCATAGGGTAGAGTGAGGATTCAGTGAGATTATATATATATGTAAACTCAGAGCAGTTTCTGGTTCAAATTTAATCATTTGTGCTATAAGCACCGAAGATGCAACAGTGAATCCCGAGAAGGTTACAGAGACATTTATAAAATAATTAATCATGTAGTAGAGGAAATTATGGAGATATAAAGAAAGTATTATGGGACCCAAAAGGATGGGACTCCTAACCAGGGATCAAACAGTCCTGGAGGAGCTAACACTGGGCTGAATCTTAAAGAATGACTAGGAATTGGCTTGAGAGGTGGTTCTGCAGAATGGGGGTTGGATTCTGGGTGCTGCATGGAGAAGACATTCTCCAGACAGAGGGGTCAGCATGAGAAAAAAAAAAAAGCCAGAAGCAGTAGATGGGAAGGCTTTAGGGTCCCTGCAACTAGAAAGGAAGCGTGAGAGGCAAGCCTAGAGAAATCAGTGCCAGATGACAGTGGCCTTGTAGGTCAAGTTAAGGGATGCAAACGTTCTCTTGTAGGACACGCCGGTAGTGGGGAGACACATAGGAGGGAAGCAAGAGAGGAACATGGCCAGATACTCATTTTAGAAAAACTCTCCTGGTGGGGCGCCTGGGTGGCTCAGTCAGTTGAGTGTCCGACTTCGGTTCAGGTCATGATCTCACATTCGTGGGTTCAAGCCCCCCATCCGGCTCTGTGCTGACAGCTCAGAGCCTGGAGCCTGTCTTTGGATTCTGTGTCTCCCTCTTTCTCTGACCCTCCCCCGCTCACACACTCTCTCTCAAAAATAAATAAAACATTAAAAAAAAGAAAAAGAAAAAAACTCTCCTGGGGGTGCCTGGCTGACTCAGTCAGTAGACCATGCGACATTTCATCTGGGGCTCATGGGCTCAAGCTCCACATTGGATGTAGAGATCATTTTAAAAAAATTATTAGAAAAGCCACCAAGGCACAGCAAATGTAGGGGAGGCTCAAGGGAAACAGGACTAGAAACAGAAACTGGTTCCATCAGCCTAGGTGACAAGTGTCAAGGGCCTGAAATAAGGTAGTAGAAATAAGGAAGAAAAGAATTCAAGAAACACATGAAACTGCAAGATTTGGTGGCTGATACATGCTGAGGCGAGAGAAAGGGAGGTTTCTAACCTGGAAGACTGTTGGAAGGTGGTACCACTAATGAAGATGGAGATGACCGAAAGCGACTAGAACGGGGCTGGGGCGGTGGGGAGAAGATGAGTTCACATGAGGACATGTTTTTCAGGAGCCTGAGCAACAACCAGATGGAACCATTCAGAACACACGTGAAAACTGCAGGTCTGAAGGGGTAGTAAGAGGCCTGGGCTGGAGATATAAATGTGGGAGGTGATGCAGCCGTTAGTCAGAAGATGAACTATGAGAATCGCAGACGGGACCCAGAGACCATGCAGACGGACAAGAGGGTTAAGGAGGACACAGTGAGCAGAAAATGCAAGTTTGATGACTCCCAAGAATTGTTTGGTCATTAGCAACTTCAGCAAAAGAGCATGTGTGGGTTGTGGGAAGTGGGAGTCTAGACCGAAGGGGCCGAACTGGCACTTTCTGTATATTAGGAGCTGTGCTATACGCTTCACATTTCGGGGGTGATAGAGAGTTGGGAGAGAGAGGGTGACGATCATGTCTCGTAGTCAAAATTACCCTTGAAAATCCCTCATTCACCCCATCCATTAAATACAGCTATGTTAGTTCTGTGTAAAACACAGTATGTGGCAGTATTCTGCAATGATGTATGAATAAAATTGTATAATTTTAAAGACAGAGGAAAACATATTAAAAGGAAAGATGTGACCCTGAATACCCGTCATGCACCTAACCTAGATATTCTTGCCAGTGTGATGACAAAAATAAGGACGTCATCATCATGGATGGTGGCCTGTGATGAATATTAGTGCAGGAGCTGTGTGATAACCGGGTGGATGAAGGCTTAGGGGACGAAGAGCAAGCCTCGGTCATGGCCGACTCGAGTTCAAGGTTCAGAAGTGCACCTGCTTAGCTGCTTGTTGTTTAAAACATGGTATTCACCAATTACTACCCCTGAATCGTGAACTACCCACTCAAACATCTGGGGTGTGTGTCTGTGGGTGTGAGGGGCAGAAGGAGAGAGAAAATCCCAACCCGGTTCCACACTCAGCACCAAGCTCAAGGTGAGGCTCAAATCCACAACCCTGGGATCATGACCTAGGCCAAAATCAAGAGTGGGACGCTCAACCAACTGAGCTACCCAGTCCCCCCTCAAACAGGTGTTGCTAATAGCTCCAAATATTACATAATGCTACAGTTTCTTGTTTTATCTTTATTTTTTAAAGTTTATTTATTTATTTTGAGAGAGAGAGCACAAGCTGGGAAGGGGCAGAGAGAAGGAAAGACAGAATCCCAAAGCAGGCTCCTGCTGTCAGTGCAGAGCCTGATGCGGGGCTCAAACCCACAAACTGTGAGATCATGACCTGAGCCAAGATCAAGAGTCAGACACTTAACGGACTGAACCACCCAGGTGCCCCTTATCTTTTTATCTTTGAGTGAGATGTAACACATATAAAGTGATCTTAAGTTGTTCAGTCAATCTTCTGTATGATGAGTGACCATCACCAAAAAGATCAAGAACATTTCTAGCATCCCAGAAGGCTCCTTTTTGCCTTTTCCCTGACACCACCTGTAAAGGTTAACTCTTATTTGACTTCTATCAGTATAGATTTGCTTTGCCTCTTCAATTTCATATGATACCATATAGTGTCTACTCTTTTGTGTCTGACTTATTTTTCTCAGCGTCATGACTGTGAGTCATTTACCTTGTTGCATGAAATGCAAACTCATTATTTTCATTGTTTTACATTACTCCATCGTGTGGACATACCACAATTCTACCTATGATGGACATTTGTTTCCGGTGTTAGCTATTATAGAGAAAGCTGCTATGTAGAGTATTGTAGAAGTCTTTTAGTGGACCTAGGCACTCAACTTTTGTTGGGTGATACTTATATGCAGAATTGCTGAGTTATAAGGAATACAATGTTAACCGCAAGTGATTTTCTGGTTTCTCTTCATAGAGAGATTTTATTCAGAAATTAAATCATTCAGGTGTTTCAGCATTTTTGCAGCAACTTTAACCTATTTGTGAAGATTTGATTTGGTCTTCCTTTCCTGTTCATCATATTTTTGTCTTCTGGGATGATTTCATCAGTTCCTCAAGCTTTGTATTAGTGTTTCTCAGTGGCTCTCAAGAGGTTCTTCAGAGGCTCCTGGGTGACTCAGTTGGTTAAACGTCTGACTCTTGATTTCAGCTCAGATCATAATCTCTCGGTTTGTGAGTTCAGGCCCCATGTCTGGCTCTAGTCTCTCTGTCCCTCCCCTGTGCTTTCTGTCTCTCTCTCTCTCTCTTTCAAAATAAACTTAAAAAATTTTTTTAATGTTTTAAGAAAAAAATTTCTTCAATGTTTTAAAAAGTTTTTTTTAATGCTTATTCATTTTTTGAGAAAAAGAGAGAGACAGAGCACAAGTGGGGGAGTGGCAGAGAGGGAGGGAGACACAGAATCTAAAGCAGGCTCTAGGCTCTGACCTGTCAGCACAAAACTTGATGCAGGGGCTGAACCCACAAACTAAGAGATCATGACAGAGCCGAAGTCAGTCACTCAACTGACTGAGCCACCCTGGCGCCCCTTCAATTTCTTCAAAAGCAAGCAGGGGAAAGGCAGAGATTGAGAGAGAGAGAGAGAGAGAGAGAGAGAGAGAATCTCAAGCAGCTCCACACTGTCAGCATGGGGCCCCATGCAGGGCTAGAACCTGTGAACCGTGAGATCATGACCTGAGCCAAAATCAAGAATCCAACGCTTAAACAATTGAATCACCCAGGTGCCCCTTTTAAAATTTTAAATGTTTATATCTATATCTATATATATATATATATATATAGAGAGAGAGAGAGAGAGAGAGAGAGAGAGAACCAGTGGGGGAGAAGCAGAGAGAGAATCCCAAGCAGGCTCCATGATCAGTGCAGAGCCCAATGCAGGGTTTGGTCCACAACCATGAAATCAGGACCTGAGCTNAGAGAGAGAGAGAGAGAGAGAGAGAGAGAATCTCAAGCAGCTCCACACTGTCAGCATGGGGCCCCATGCAGGGCTAGAACCTGTGAACCGTGAGATCATGACCTGAGCCAAAATCAAGAATCCAACGCTTAAACAATTGAATCACCCAGGTGCCCCTTTTAAAATTTTAAATGTTTATATCTATATCTATATATATATATATATATATAGAGAGAGAGAGAGAGAGAGAGAGAGAGAGAACCAGTGGGGGAGAAGCAGAGAGAGAATCCCAAGCAGGCTCCATGATCAGTGCAGAGCCCAATGCAGGGTTTGGTCCACAACCATGAAATCAGGACCTGAGCTGAAATCAAGAGTCAGACACTTAACCGACTAAGTCACCCAGGCGCCACAGTGTGTTTCACTTCTCTGTCAATAGAAAACCCTTAAAATCCTAAACACATTCTTCCCAACATGCATGAACTGTTTTAACCTTGATTGTTGCCATGACAGTTTAATAGAAGTGATGTAACTGGCAATACTGGAGAATATCCAACTCTTCCAACTCCTTACCACGTTTATTATTTTTTTTTACTTTCTTAAACTTTTTTTTAAATGTTTTTATTTCTGAGAGAGATAGAGAGAGAGAGCAGGGGAAGGTCAGAGAGAGAGGGAGACACAGATTCTGAAGTGGGCTCCAGGCTGTGAGCTAGCTGTCAGCACAGAGCCCGACGCGGGGCTCGAACCCACAAACCGTGAGATCATAACCTGAGCTGAAGTCAGACGCTTAACCGACTGAGCCACCCACCCAGGCGCCCCTCCTTACTACGTTTCGATTAGGGTCAGCTCTCTGGGGCCCCATGTCAGGCTCTGTGCTGACAGCTAGCTCACAGCCTGGAGCCCACTTCAGAATCTGTGTCTCCCTCTCTCTCTGACCCTCCCCTGCTCACACTGTCTCTCTCTCTCTCAGAAATAAAAAAATAAAAATAAAAAAACATTAAAAAGAAAAGATTAGGGTCAACACTCATGGCTCTGGGAGTCAGCGCCTCATGCATGTGGCTGAAAATCATGCTTAGGTCAGCAAAGTGAAGGACGGGGTGATGTTGGAAGGGCAGCCTTCGATGACTTTAAGAGCAGATTCACAAAGAGTGTGGTACCTCAGGTGGTACGCCAAGGCCTTCCTCTATGAGGTCTCACTTGACTTCTAGAATGTAGAACTGTAAATCCCAACTGTGGAAAGTGCTGCAGTCACCTAGCACTTTGCATTTGATTGCTGGAGCACAGGCAGATTGTTTGGTTTGGTTTTGTGTTTTAGGGCCCTGGCGTTTGTATCCTGTTGAACATATCTGGTTTATTAAGTACAGGGCTGCACCATAACAGTGAGGGAGAATGGGGGTCACCAAGGTCATCGAAGGTATTCAATCCAGGGCATTGTGTTTCTAGTTTGGAACTAAGAAAGCAGTTGGGCGTTTTTCCTCCGAAGATACCAGCCTCATTCTAGTCTAAAAGATAGCCATTTGGCCAATAATTGTTTTTAGTAGCTCTGGGTGGGTTTTACTCCCTCTTCTCCACAGACACAACCTCACTGATGGTTGGCGTGGGTTGTTGTTTTTTTTAATTTTTAAATGTTTATTTAGTTTTGAGACAGAGAGAAACAGAATGTGAGTGGGGAAGGGGGAGAGAGGGAACAGTGAATCCGAAGCAGGCTCCAGGCTCTGAGCTGTCAGCACAGAGCCCGACGCAGGGCTCAAACCCATGAGATCAAAACCGTGAGATCATGACCTGAGCAGAAGTCGGAGGCTTTACTGACAGCCACCCAGGCGCCCCACAGTTGGGGTTGGGGTGTTTCAAAAGTTGAATTGGTTTCAGGGCGCCTGGGTGGCTTAGTGGGTTAAGCGTCCAACTTTCACTAAGGTCATGATCTCGCGGTTCGTGGGTTCGAGCCCCGCGTCCAGCTCTGTGCTGACTGCTAGCTCAGAGCCTGGAGGCTATTTCAGTCTGTGACTCCCTCTCTCTCTGACCCTCCCCTGCTCACGCTGTCTCTCTCTCTCCTAGAAATAAATAAAACATTTTTAAAAAAAGTTGAATTGGTTTCTAAATGTTAGGCCATCGTCACCTGGTTTTGAAATCCTTCCATCTGAAGCTGTCTTCTTCCCTAGTAGGAGGTCTGAACTAGGAGACCAAGAGATTTTCTCCCCCTCCCTTTTTTTGCCGCATACTGTCACTGTCCAGTTCATACATCTGGTTCCTTTCTTCCAGGAATCGACTGAGTGCTCCTTGAGTCTTCATTAAAGGTTCAGCACATGTACTTCGGTAGCCGTTGCAAGAACTTGATGACCTACCTGGCTTCACAAATCTGTTCAACCTCAATTGCACGTGTGAATTTCCTGAGGTCATATTTATGTGCCCCCTGGGAGGTGGACATACCGCCCCTTGGTAAATGGTTGGATTGCCTTCACATGGGTCGTGTTATACGTCAGAGGCATCTGAAAATTCTAGAATCTAGTTCTAAAAACAAAACACTGGAGTCGCAGTCAGCCTCCTAAGCTACAGGCACTGAGAGGCCCGAACCAGAGCCAAAGAGAACGTGGCCTAATCTCCCATCCGACACTAGCGCGGAACGGTGCCTGGCAACCTTCTGCCCTGATTTAATAAATTCACGTCAAGCGCGTCACCGATGAAACACTACTGTATCTCATTAAATCCTCACATTAAAGATAATCCCAATTTTTACAGATCCGTAAACCGCGGCTTGGAGAGGTTAAGCGACCCGCCCAGGACTACAGAGCTGGTCAATGACGGGATTTAAAAACGGGAAGCCACTCGCAAAGCACCACGGCGGCGACGCCAAGGCGACCGCAGAAAACCTATCAGCCCCGGCGAGACGCCCCGCCCCGCGCTGCTGCCGCGGGCGCTCGTTTGNACGGAGGTAGGAGCCCTCGAGCTGGCGCCCTCCCCGGCGCCGCCCCCGCCAACCGCCTTCCGGAGCGTCTGGAAAGTTCTGCGCCGGAACAAAGGCCCCAGGGCGGAAGCGAGGGCCTGAAGCTTGAAAGCCGGGGCTTGGAGGCTTAGGGCCTCTTAAGCCGGTTGCTGAGAGGCGGCTCCTGGCCAGGGCTCCAGAGGCGGGTGGAAGGGACTGGTGCTTCTGCCAGTTTCCAATTTGAGGCTTGCATCCGGAGCGTCTTTACATTTAAAGGGCCCTCTTCCTCCATCAACAAATTTTCCTTTGCATCCCCATGTCTCTTCTTTCAGGGTAGGAGGTAATGTCTAGGGACCCTCCACAGGAGAGAATCTTCTAGTTCACCTTGGAGACGGGAGGCCAGAAGTCAGAGACACACGGGTTCTGTTAGAAACTAGCAGAAAGGAGCGCACCTATTATAATAACCACAACCTCTTTAGCGCTGCAAAACTCACCTAGACCAGGCAGGCATCAAAGGTCTTGCTTGCCAAATATACGCTTTTTTGTTTGTTTGTTTATCCTTGCTAATTTTAAAAATACTGACTTTTTCTAGTTTTCCTTTATGTCCTGCAGGGCCTCTACTTCTAGTGAATCCTAAGGGGGTGTCTCCTGGCTTGTCCTTGGTTCATTCGTCCTCACATTTTCTCAAAAGGGGAAGCCTGCAGGAAGCAAGGACTTTTCTTCTATATGTGCAAATCCAAACTGAGGGAAGAGTGTCTTTGATTATTTTGTTTTTAATGTTTAGTTTTGAGAGACAGAGTGGGGGGAGGGGAGGCAGAGAGCAAGGGAGACCCAGAATCTGAAGCAGGCTCCAGGCTCTGAGCTGTCAGCACGGAGCCCGATTCGGGACTCGAACCCACAAACCATGAGATCATGACGTGATCTCAAGTCAGATGCTTACTGACCAAGCCACCCAGGCGTCCCTGTCCTTGATTACTTTTTTGAAAACATTTTTAATGTTTACTTATTTTAAGAGAGAGAGACAGAGCACGAGCAGGGGAGGGACAGAGAAAGGGAGACACAGAATCCCAAGCAGGCTCCAGGCTCTGAGCTGTCAGCACAGCAACATGGGGCTTGAACCCACAAACCGTGAGATGGTGACTGAGCTAAGTAGGATGCTTACCTGACTGAGGCACCCAGGCACTCCTGTCCTTGATTACTTTTTAAAAGCACGTTTAATATACATTCAGCCAGCGTGGCTTGGTGGGTTAAGGGTCCGACTCTTGATTTCAGCTCAGGTCCTGACCTCACGTTTGGTGAGATGGAGCGCCCATCAGGCTTTGTGCTGACAGCATGGAGCCTGCTCGGATTTCTCTCTCTACCTGTCTCTGCTCCTCCCCGACTTGTGTGTGTGCATGCACACACACACTCTCTCAAAACACCCCGAAAAAAAATTAAAAATTGATTCAGCCAGCGTTTATTAAACATTTACTATGTGGCATGCACTGTGCCAGGCTGCAAGATGCAGAATGAAACTCAAGGTCTGCTGGAGTTAGAAGAAGCCAACATAGAAGTCCTTGATGACATCTAGACTGGAGCAAACCTGATGATCAAGACAAATTGTGTTTGGGGCACCTGGGTGGCTCTGTCGGTTAAGCATCTGACTTCGGCTCAGGTCATGATCTCGCGGTTCATGGGTTCAGCCCCGCATCGGGCTCTGTGCTGGAAGCTCAGAGCCTGGAGCCTGCTTCAGATTCTGGGTCTCATTCTCTCTCTGCCCCTCCCCCACTTGTGCTTTGCCTCTCAAAAATAAATGCAAAAAAAAAAAAAAAGACAAATTGTGTTTACTCCCATCAAGGAAAGGCAGGGAACTGTAAGAGGGGATCCTAATTTATTTATTCTTTTTAAATTTTTACCGTTTTATTTTTGAGAGACAGAGCATGAATGTGGGAGGGGCAGAGAGAGAGGGAGACACGGAATCCGAAGCAGGCTCCAGGCTCCAGGCTGTCGGCACAGAGCCCAACACGGGGGTCAGACTCACGAGCCTTGAGATCATGACCTGAGCCTACATCAGACGCTTAACTAACTGAGCCACCCTGGCACGAGGAGATCCTAATTTAGATTCCAGATCAGGAAAGACCCTTCTGAGGAAAGGCTGAAGCTTAGACAAGGAGCAGGAGGTAGTTAAGAGAAGAGTTCCACAAAGAAGAAGAGTAGAAGTGAAAGCCCTTAAGAAGGAAGGGGCTTCGTGGTGGGAACACTGAAGAGAGGCCCATGTGGTCCAGCTGTGGCTCGGGCTCAATAGTGAAGGTCAGAGAGGGGTCACAGCAGACGGAGAGAAGTAGATGGATTCAAGGTACTTTTTTTTTTATTTTTTAATGTTTTTATTTATTTCTAGGAGAGAGAGAGAGACAGTGTGAGCAGGGGAGGGTCAGAGAGAGAGGGAGTCACAGACTGAAACAGGCTCCAGGCTCTGAGCTGGCAGTCAGCACAGAGCCCGACGCGGGGCTCGAACCCACGAACCGCGAGATCATGACCTAAGCGAAAGTCGGACGCTTAACCAACTAAGCCACCCAGGCGCCCCGGATTCAAGGTACTTTTGGAGGTAGACTGGGTCACACTCTGTGATACGTTCACTGGGAGGCCACCGGGGGAAAGTGTCAGGGAGAAAATAATGACAAGGATGACCCCAAGGTTTCTGGGTTGAACATCTGAATGGTGATCTAGGGAGCAGTGAAGAAAAGCAGAGGTAGGGGACATTTACAGGATTTGTTTGGGGATGTGTTTAGCTGGTGATGTCTGCAAGTTACATAAACGGAGAAGTAGGAGGTGAGCTGTATCAGCCTGGCACTGAGTAAAGAGTTCTTGGTTGGAAATAGCACTTTGGAACTAAGTGGGACACGCACTGGTGTGCCGAAGCTGGGTTATACAGGCTTGGGAGAGCTGATGATTTTTTGTGAAATCTGTAAGCCAAGCCAGTTGTTAAAGGCTGCCATTATTTTTAAAATATTGCCATTATTTTTAAAAAAGTGCGTAGACAGAAATTTAAATAAATTACGTTTCATTTTATAATTATTTTATGATTTTATTTTTTAGGTAATCTCTATACCCAGTAGAGGGCTTGAACTCACAACCCCAAGATGAAGCACGCTCTACCGAGTGAGCCATCCAGGCGCCTCTAAATAAAATGAAGTGTTCTTAAAAAAGGTTAAAAAGGTACTTACAAGTCACCACTTTCTAATTACTTTACTATATTTTTATATTAGTTTGCTGAGGCTGCCACAACAAAACACTGGGGATTTTGAAAACAGAAATTAATTTTCTTCACAGTTTTGGAGCAAGAAGTCCAAGAGCAAGGTGCCACCAGTCAGATTGGATTTGGGCCTGCCCTAAAGGTCTCATTTTATTTATTATATTTTTTTGATTAATTATTTTATTTATTTTTGAGAGGGAGAGACAGAGCATGAGCAGGGGAGGGGCAGAGAGAGAGAGGGAGACCCAGAATCCAAAGACAGGCTCCAGGCCTTGAGCTGTCAGCACAGAGCCCGACACTGGGCTTGAACCCACAAACTATGAGATCATGACCTGAGCCGAAGTCGGATGCTTAACTGACTGAGCCACCCCGGCGCCCATAAAGGTCTCCTTTTAATGTCGTCGTCACTTTACAGGGCCTATTTCCAAACACAGTCACGTTCTCAGTAACTGGGAGTTAGGACTTCAAAACGCGGATGAGGGAGCAAATTCAGCCCCTAACAACGTTACTGTTATCTATACTCCTGAAGTTGTTTACCTTGTAAAGTCAGCCATGGTGGGAGTGTGCACACCAGAGGAATCAGCAAATGCTAAAAATTAAGGCTTTTTGTTCTCCCTGGAGCACCTGTTGTTTACCAGCACACCACACATCACAACTATAGGTGTTACGTGGTCTCCAGAGTATAATTTGAATCTGAAAAATGAGAAACACACCCCCCCAGCACTATTTTGCTGAAGTGCTTTAAACTATGGCTGGTACAGGTACAAAGAAAGTCTCCGTGTCAACGATTTGCAAAGAGAAGTGTATCAAGATGCTTTCCACTGAGTCACAGAAACTCCTGACGAAGTTCATAAGGGCATTTATTATTTCACATAAACATAAATCCTGGGGTAGTGGGGGCTTCTGGAAAAGAGGGTTCCTTGCTCTTAAGAGAAAGCAGCAGAAAGGAATGAGCCAGTTAAGCACCCACCATCAGCTCAGGTCATGATGTCCCAGCTCTTGAGTTTGAGCCCTGCATCTCTGCTGTCAGCACAGAGCCCTCTTCAAATCATCTGTCCCCTTCTCTCTCTGTCCCACCCCCCGCTTGTTTCCCCTCCCCCAAATAAACAAATGAACTTAAAAAAAAAAAAAAGAAGAAGAAGAAGACAGCACTCCAGACTGGGTCCTGGAAGACATAGTGGAATGGAAAGATCAGCCAATTTTGAGGCTCAGCTCTAGCTCTATCTAATGGACATCTTCATGTGGATGTTAACTATCATTTCAATCTCAGTAAGTCCCAAAGAAATTAATCATACTCCACAGCTCCAAGTTCAGACCTCTCTATTCCTTTTGGAGTCAATACTATTTTCTCAGGAACCCTATAGTCCTCTTCTCCCTACCCTACATCCGTTAGCTGTTGAGGACTGTTGAACTTTCCTCTTCATCCCTCCTCCTTGCTCCAGGCCCTTATCCTCCTTAGCTTCCTGATCTTTCTGCTTCAAGATTCTTCCACCTTCAATGAATCATACACACACACACACACACACACACACATACGGTGTATGATAAACTATGTATAGTTTATATATTACATGTATATATAAACTATGTATAATTTATATATATAATCTATATTTTCTATTTTAAGAACTTACCATCTTTTTTAAAAAATATATTTATTTCTAGGAGAGAGAGAGAGAGAGACAGCGTGAGCAGGGGAGGGTCAGAGAGAGAGGGAGACACAGACTCTGAAATAGGCTCCAGGCTCTGAGCTGGCAGTCAGCACAGAGCCTGACGCGGGGCTCGAACCCACAAACTATGAGATCATGACCTAAGCGAAAGTCGGATGCTCAACCGATCAAGCCACCCAGGCGCCCCAAGAACTTACCATCTTAAAATTTATTATTCCTCCACTTCTCTCTATTCAATAGACAGGCTACTTTATTAGAACTAATAAGGTAGCAGGATACATGACATTTAGAGAAAAACCAATAGTTATGACAGTGTGGTACTAGAACAGAAATAGGGAGGGAGGGAGGTAGATAGATAGATAGATAGATAATCCATGGAAAAGTAGTCCATATCACATATAACATATAGATGATAAGGATGGTATTTCAAATCAGTAGGAAAGATGGGATTATTCAACAAATGATGCTGAGAAAATTGGCTCCTCTTTTGGCAAAATGTTAGATCCCTACCTCACCCTATATACAAAAATTATTGTGGGTGAATTAAGGACTTAAAAATGTAAATACTAGAAGAATATACAAGAGAATATTTTTATAACCTTGAGGGTGAGAAAGGGTTTTCTAAACCAGACACACCATTGACAAGCCTTATGGAAGAGATGGACAGTAAAGACTACATACAAATGTCAAATTACTGTAAGACAACACTCTATAAACCAAGTGATAGGACACCCAGGAAAATATTTTCAGCGTGTAAAAAACGTTAATGTATCTGTGTATCATTTTCAAATATGCCCACAAATTCTTTGATACTTCTCCATCCAAGAGGTGGAACTTAATTCCCCTCCACTTGAGTATGGGCTGGATTTAACAAGTACCTCATAAACAATACAATAAAATGGAAGTGGTCATATGTGACTTTGGAGATTAAGTAATAAATGGCTCAGTGGCTTCCTTCTTGGTCTCTTTCTCTCTCGGATCACTTGCTCTGGAGAAAGCCAGCTGCCATATTGTGAAGACACTTGGGCGGCCGTATAGACAAGCCCATATGGCAAGGAAGTATCTTGCCAACAGCCGTATCAGTGAGCGTTCTTGGAGGCAAATCTTCTGGCTTCAGTCAAGCCTTCAGAATGACTGAAGGCCCAGCTAACAGTTGGTAGAAAACCAACTAAGCCACTCTTAGATTCCTGATCCACAGAAACTGAAATAAAGAATGTCATTTTAAGCTACTAATGTTTTAGATAATTGGTTATAATCAGTTAAGAATTGCATTTGGCTACAATATAGATCCCCTAAACCTAGTGGGTTCTCTCTTTTATAAAATAAATCTGGAGAGGCAATTCAGGGTTGGTATAACAGTTTCATGAGATTTTGTGTTTTGTAGGCTGCTCTCTACATCTGTTCTGGTACCTCAGCGTGTGGTTTATAATCTCAAGGTTATCTCATGGTCCCATATAGTTGCTACAAGTCCAGCCATCACATTCCTGTTTTAGACAGTAAGTAAGAGGAAAGAAAAGAGGAAAAAGGGGCTTTCTAGATGTTTCACCCAGTGACTTTCACTAACATGTCATTGACCTATCAGCAGTGGAGACTGAGAACTATTTTTTAACTGGGCACAATGCTGCCCCCATAATATAAAAGTTCTGTTAGTTAGCTCAGTAATGAGAAGACAGGGGTGCCTGGGTGGCTCAGTCAGTTAAACATCCGACTTCGGCTCAGGTGATGATCTCACGGTTCGTGGGTTCGAGCCCCGCATCGGGCTCTGTGCTGGAAGCTAGCTCAGAGCCTGGAGCCTGTTTTGGATTCTGTGCCTCCCTGTCTCTCTGATCCTCCCCTGCTCATGCTATCTCTCTCTCAGAAATAAATAAAACATTAAAAAAATAATGAGAAGACAAAACCCACTTTATAAATAAACAGTCTTAATAGACAGTTTTCCAAAGATCTACAGATGGCTAATAAACACACAAAAAAATGCTCAGCACCTTTAGCCATCAGGGAAATGAAGATCAAAGCCACAATAAGATACTTCAAATCTGCTAGGATGGCGATAATCAAAAACACAGATAGTAACAAATGTTGGTCACAATGTGGCAAAATTAGAACTCTCATATACTGCTGAGAGAAGTGCAGCCATTTTGGGAAACTATTTGGCAGCTCCTTAAAAGCTCAAATATAGAGTTACCATAGGATCCGGCAGTACCACTCCTTACATTTCCACCTGTTAGGAAAAAATTGCCAATAAATTAAGTTGAAATGTCTGAGGTCAGGTTGTATTTGTAATAGATTTTTTTCTAATAAAAATTGTTTCCTTCTGGGAATTTTCATATAATTTATTGGGGAGGATTTTATTAGGCTATTAGTAAGTGTTTATTTAGTACATAGCAAGCACTCGATAGCAGGTCGAATAAATGAATGACTAGGTTGCTACCGTAAATATTTTAGAATGAAATCTCCATGTTGGCAAAGAATAATGTCCTCCTTTGGAATCCATTCATTGTAGCATAGAAGTCAGTGTTTTGATACTAAACATATTATTTTTGTGTTGATATTAATTGGGTATGTAACCAAGAGAAATGAAAGCATATGGCCACACAAAAATTTGTACATGAATGTTCTTAGTAGCNAATAAAACTGGTAAGGAGCATCTGGCTGGCTCAGTCACTAGAGCATGCAACTCATGATCTTAGGGTTGTAGGTTTGAGCCCCATGTTGGGTATAGAGATTACTTTTAAAAAATCTTTTAAAAATGAGATAAAATAAAGCTGTTTAAAAACAGTTCTGTTAGGGGCACCTGGGAGGCTCAGTTGGTTAAGCGTCCAATGTCGGCTCAGGTCNAGCCCGACGCGGGGCTCAAACCCACGAACCGCGAGATCATGACCTAAGCGAAAGTCGGACGCCCAACCGACTAAGCCACCCAGGCGCCCCTTAGTAGCATTATTTGTAATACCTAAAGAATGGAAACAACCCAAATATCTATCAATTGATGAATGAAAAAATCAAATGTGGTATAAACCATACAATGGAATATTGCTCAGCAGTTAAAAGGGACAGAGTACTGATATATGCCATAACATATGAACCTTGAAAACATGATGTTAACGTGAAAGAAGGTAGTCACAAAGGTCCACATGTTACGTGATTTCATTTACATAAAATGTGCAAAATAGGCAAACCTGTAGAGATAGAAAGTAAATTAGTGTTTGCCAGCAGCAGAGGTGGATAGGGGGAGGGCAGGGATGTGATAGCTAAGCAACACAGGCTTTCTTTCAGGGGTAATGAAAACGTTCTAAAAATGACTGTGGTAATGGCTTCACAACTCTGAATATACTGAAAGCCACTGGATTGTACATTTCAAATGGGTGAACTTTATGGTATGTGAGTTAATANCAGGTCTGATCTCACCGTTTGTGGGTTCAAGCCCCACATCAGGCTCTGTGCTGACACTCAGAGCCTGGAGCCTGCTTTGGATTCTGTGTTTCCCTCTCTCTCTGCCCCTCCCCAACTCTCATTCTGTGTCTCTCTCTCTCTCAAAATAAATAAACATTAAAATAATAATAATAATATCCATCAGGGGCACTTGGGTAGCTCAGTCGGTTGAGCATCTGACTTTGGCTCAGGTCATGATCTCAGGGTCTGTGGGTTTGAGCCCCACATCAGGCTCTGTGATGACAGCTCAGCGCCTGGAGCCTACTTCAGATTCTGTGTTTCCCTCTCTCTCTTCTCTCCTGGTTGTGTTCTGTCTACCAAAAATAAATAAACATTAAAATTTAAAAATAAATAAATAAAATCCATCAACAGGAAACAGTGATAAATTACTGTATATCCATATAATGGAAGACTAGACAACTGTAAAAAAGAAAGAGGTAGATCTATGTTTAGTGATAATGAAAGATGTCTAAGACATATTATTAACTGAAAATAATTCAGTTGATGAACAGTATGAGTGATACCGTTTTTGTTTTTTAAAAATCTATATTTTTGGGGTTCCTAGATGGCTCAGTCGGTAAGCGTCTGACTTTGTCTCAGGTCATGATCTCGTGGTCTGTGTGTTCAAACCCCATGTCTGGCTCTGTGCTGACAACTCAGAGCCTGGAGGCTGCTTTGGATTCTGTGTCTCCCTCTTTCTCTACTTGCACTCTGTCTCTTTCCCTCTGTTTCAAAAATAAATAAACATTAAAAAATTTTTAAATTTTTTAAATGTTTTATTTTTGAGAGAGAGGTAGAGACAGCGTGAGCAGGGGAGGGTCTGAGAGAGAGGAGACACAGAACCTGAAACAGGCTCCAGGCTCTGAGCTGGCTCACAGCACAGAGCCCAACACAGGACTCAAACCCACGAACTGTGAGATCATGACCTGAGCCAGTCAGACACTCTACCAATTGAGCCACCCAGGTGCCCCAAACATTAAAAATTTTTTTTAAAAAAATTAAAAAATAAAAATCTATATCTTTTTTTAAAGTCTTTTGTTGTTGTTTATTTTTGAGACAGAGAAAGACAAAGCACGAGCGAGGGAGGGGCAGAGAGAGAGGGAGACACAATCTGAAACAGGCTCCAGGCCCTGAGCTGCCAGCACAGAACTCCATGCGGGGCTCCAACCCGCGGACTGTGAGATCTTGACCTGAGCCCAAGTCAGACACTTAGCCAACTGAGCCACCCAGGCGCCCCATATCTTTTCTAATAAAGGAGAGTCATGCTGAGGGAGATCATAGACTTATATGTTCCTCTCTATACACTTCTCTATTATTTGCATTTTATTGATTGATTGATTGAGTGAGTGTGAGTGGGGGAGGGGCAGAGGAAGAGGGAGAGAGAGAATCTTAAGCAGGCTCCCTGCCCAGTATGGATTCTGACACGGGGCTCCATCTCACAACTGACCATGAGATCATGACCTGAGCCAAGATCAAGAGTCAGTCGCTTAACCAACTGAGCTACTCAGGTACCTGAGTACATTAAAATTTGCATTTTAATTTTAATGAAGTATACTTTTATAATTCAAGGAGATTCTGTTTAGATCCTTCTATGGGAATGTATGTCATCAAAGAAAGCATAGAGTATCTAGCTTTCATGACACAGCGTATATTCAGTCCTTGTCAACAAAACACAAAATAAAACCTCCAGTGATTCCTCAGTTTCCAGGATAAAGTCCAGATTCCCTAGTGTGATCAGCTATGTTTGCTGCCCCTACCTCATCCCCCAAAGCACACCTACTGTTCTATCCAGCAGAACTCCCTGCTTTCCTTACACAAGTATTGGTTGGTCTCTTTCTCCTCCAGGCCTTACCAAAGGTGCTTCCTCTGTCTGAAATCTCTGCCCTGAGTATATGATATTTTATATACACATGTACAATCAAATTATCCACTGGCACTTAGTAAAAGCTCGGGTATCATTATTATAACATGTGTCTCATTATATGGAATTACTCGTTTACTTAAGCTGTCAGTGGGTTGTAAGGTTCCAGATGACAGGGACTGTTTTACTGTTCTTGAGGGTCAAGTACTTACAACCTGGCACAGAGTGAGCGCTTCACAAAAATATGCTCAATGATACCTCCCTAATCCTTCTGTCACACCTTTTTTTCCCACCTAATATGTCTTCTTTCTTCTGGGCCAAAGAAAATCACATCCTTTCCCTTTGGCTACATCAAGCCACAAGGACTTTTCCTTTCCCCACTCCAACCATATAGTACCGTTCAACTGCCTAGCATTTCTAACCTTCTTGAGTGTTTTCACATTTACTTTCTTATTCCTCATGCAACCCCAGGGCTGAGGAAACAGGCAAAAGGGACTGTTACTGAGGGCCCTTACTGAGGGCTGCCGAAGTGCAAGGCCATTTACCCATGCTGTCTCTTTTAAACTTCTAACAATCCTTTTGGAAGTGGACATTTTTATCTCCATTTCACAAATGTGAAAAATAAACCTCAGTGACATTACATAACATACTGAGGAGCACAGAGTTATTAAATGGTAGAGTGGGTTTTGAACCTGGTGTCGCTGCTACTTCCATGACATCAAGTGCACAGATTGGTCTATTAACTATATTACCTTTGCTAGACAGAGTAGGAGGTAACATGTCCTGATTTCCAGCCCACTCCATCTTCCATCAGATCACTTTGCATGTTATATAAAGTCTGTAACACACAATTCAACAATCACATGATATCTTACCTTGTTGCCCAATTGTTTTTATTTATATTAGATTCCACAAGATTGGTACTATCTCCCTTTCCCCTGGCAGGAACCGTGTCATGAATAGTAACCTCCTTGGGCCTTAGTTTCCTCTTCTTTCAAATATCTATCTCACACAAGACTGGTGTGAAGATTACGTTATCGCTTGTGAAGGCATCTCACACAGTGCACAAACTCTCCAGAAATATTTCTTGAATCTCAACTTCTTTCTCATCTCCTTCAACAAGTCACACAGACCCGAGTGCCTGGGTATGGTTGTATCGGGTCTTGTTATTTATATAACAACGTTGGATGAGGTGTATTTCAGTGGGCACTTGTTGGATTTTCTCCCTTCCTAGCCCCCAAAAGGTTTGCATCAAACCAGTCCAAGGTATGAGGAAAAGTGAAATGTCCCCAAACTGGGTTTAGCAATCTACAGTGTGTTAGTATAGATTACACTCATACTCGAACCCTGTCAGTTGGTATAGCTAAGCCTATTTCACAGATGAGAAAGTAGAGTCTTAGGTAAATGGCTAGTAAACTGCAGATCTGCCGAGACTCCAACACAGACCTTAAGATATATTGGGCCTGATACTATTTGGTAATAAAAAGAATCAAACTATTGATATACTCAACAACTTTGATGGATCTCAGAGGAATTATGCTGACTGGGAAAAAAAAAACCTATCTGAAAAATTTAAATACTGCATTATTCCATTTATACAACATTCTTGAAATAGCAAAACTATAGTGTTTAAGAATAAATTACTAGTTGTAAGGACTTAGAAAAAAAGGGAAGGAAGTTGCTGTGCATATAAAAGTCTAGTGCAAGGGCTTCTTGCAGTGTAATATCTTAACTGCTGGTGATCACATTAAGCTACACATGTGACAAAACTGCATAGTACTATACAAATGAGTGTATGTAAAACAGGTGAAATCTGAATAATGTCAACAGATTTTATCAATGTCAATTTCCTGATTGTAATTCTGTACTATAATTATACAAAATGTTCCTTTTGGGTAAAATGTGTAAAGTGTACATTTGAATCCACAACGATATCAAAATAAAAAGAAAATATTTTTACAAAAATTAAAAAAATAGATATATTGGGTCTGGGCTTCTTCCACTCCACCAAGCCACCTTCAAAGGTCAACTAAGTGCAAGGCTGCGGTAGATGTAGGAACCGGACCACGTACCTTGGTATTTCTTGCTCCTCTTTCCCGTTTAGCTACTGAGGATGTTTCTTTGGAATTCACAGCACTTTTGCTTTGAAGATGTGCGGTCCCTTTAACGTCTCGAGTGACGTACAATTGGCCCCGCCCATCTCCCCGCCCCACAGCTCTGTTCCAAGCCCCACCCACTGCTTTTCGCCTTTGGCCTATGAACGCCCTGCGGCGGGTTGCGGAGCTGACTTCCCTACGACGCTACCATTGGTCCCCTTGCCCCCGGGCAGAGCAGGTTTTGCGTTCAGTTAGTCGTGGTCCCCCAGGCGCCCTCCTCTCAGCTGTTGCCCGGCGGAAGTAGCCAAGTGTCCCGCCCCCCCTCCCGGTTGCCATAACAGCAGTACGCGACGCCTCCTTGCGCCTTTCCAGTCTTCAGAAACAATCCTTCCCGGTCGCGGCCAAGACCCCTCCGGGACCTCATCTTTAGTGGAGAAGAACCAGGGTCTGCGCCCCTTCGCAAGCGAAGGATTGGGTGGGAGGGTTGGAGCCGGCGTCAGTCTGGTGCCCCGGAGGGGACAGGGAAATGGGGTTAGACGCGGTGGGAAAGTTCAAAGAAACGAGCGGATCTGGTGTTAGGGATGGAAGGGAAGGGAGGCGTGTAGGAGGCTGGTAGGAGAACGCGGCTTAAGGGGCAGATAGGAAGAACTGGGTAGAGGAGAGTCGAGGGAGCAGGGAGGCGGAGCTCCTAGGAGGCCGTTGGAGCCTCTGTGAAGGGTAGGAAAGGCCTGGGAAGGCATCCCGAAGGGAGAGTGATCTTTGGTGGGAAGTCGGAAGTGGAAGTTGGGAGTCCAAATGAGATGCTCACAGGGATAAGGAAGGAAGCACGGTTGGGAGGAGGTCAGAGGTCAAGGGTGATGGGAAGGGGTACCCTGTCCATGGAGGCGAGGGAGCTTAGTGCTGGCCGAAGCTGAGGAGACGTTCCTTCACAGGAGGAGCACTGAGCTTGATTTGACTCTGGAGCCTTCGGCCAGGAAGAAAAATGTCAGATGAAGATGATCTGGAAGACTTCGATGCAGACCAGGATGATCTGGAAAAGGAAGAGGATGAGAAGGAGACAGAGGAGTGGGAGGAGTACAGGAAGGAGGGCGAAGACGTCTCTGAGGAAGTGCGAGCCTGGGAGCGGGGGAGCGGAGGGGTCCTAGGGCAAGGGATCCGGTTGGGTTGGAAAGGGATGCATGGCTTCCCTTCCTCTTGCAGTGGTTGCCCATCCCCCTCACGGAGGACATGATGAAGGAAGGGCTCTCCTTGCTCTGCAAGACCGGCAGTGGACTGGCTCATGCTTATGTCAAGCTGGAGGTTAAAGACAGGTGCCTTTATGGGGGACCAGAAGAGGCCTGAGGTTGTAGGATCCAATTTCCTTTCTCACCCTCTTTCCTGGGAGCCTCAGCTGGGAGTTTGGATCCCTCTTACCTTGGCCAGTGCAAGGGAAGAGTAGAATTTACTTTTCTTGAGCCCTGTGACTCCCTCAGAGCTGTCCTGGGGAATTGGAGCCTGTGAGGATATGTTGGGGGATTCCTCCTGGATTCCTTCACTCATCCTTCAGTGTTGGCTCTTCGCAGAGAAAAAAAGGCTCACTGTTAAGACCACTCCCGTCTGTCACTCATTCTTCTCTGCATTATAGGCCATCTCCCTATTACCCTCTGCTTTAGCACCTCCACCAGTCCGTGCTGGATTTTTTTTTTTAAATGTTTTAATGTTTTAGTTATTTCTGAGAGAGAGGGAGAGAGAGTGTGAGCAGGGGAGGGTCAGAGAGAGAGGGAGACACAGAATCTGAAGCAGGCTCCAAGCTCTGAGCTGGCTGTCAGCACAGAGCCTGATGCGGGGCTCGAACCCATGAACCGTGAAATCATGACCTGAGGTGAAGTTGGGAGGCTTAACTGACTGAGCTACCCAGGCGCCCCATTCTGTGCTGGATTCTTAACCCTAACTCTAGCCTCTGCCACCTCCTAGGGATCTGACAGACATCCAGTTGTTGCGTTCCTACATCCATCTGCGCTATGTGGATGTGTCTGAGAACCACCTGACAGACTTGTCCCCGCTCAACTTCCTTACACACCTGCTCTGGCTCAAGGCTGATGGCAACCGTCTGCGGAGTGCACGACTGAATGAACTGCCCTACCTGCAGATTGCCAGTTTTGCCTATAACCAGATCACTGACACCGAGGGCATCTCTCACCCTCGTCTGGGCAGCCTGGATCTCAAAGGTGGGTCCTTCAGTTGGGCTACACGAGATTTTTTTCCTTCCTAGCTTGGGGCCACCAGAAGTGGGCAGCGAGGTCCTTGGCTGTGCCACACAGCAATTTGCACTCATCCATTCATTCATTCATTATGATTTGTTATGACATTTCTATGTGCTGGGGATGTAATTGTGAACAAAACAAAATCCTTAGTCTCACGAAGCTTACGTTCTAGTCAGGGGAGACAGGCAACTGTCAACGAACATAATAAATAAGCAAATTTACATAGGATGTCAGGAGGTAATATGTGCTGTGGAAAGACAAATCCGGATAAAGGGAATAAGTAGAGGCCCAGATGCAACTTCAAACAGGTTGGTAAGGACAAGCATCATTGAGAAGCTTGATCTGAGCAAAGATTTGAAGGAGGGGAAGGAGTTAACCATGGGGATTGCTGGGCACCCTTCATTCATTCCTCAAAGGCTTGCGTGAACATGTCCATTTGGCCCTTGTACTACCAGACCACCTGCCCCAGGGCCCTAGGGCCCCAGGGATATTAACTCTGGAGCTGTCCCTTCTGGTATCCACCTGACATGAGACAGAAAGGATGATGCAGACGCTCCCAACATTCAGGCTTTCCTGCAGAATATCTGGAGTGGCCCTTTGAGCTCCTTGTAACTTCCTGCTCCTTAGGTAACCGCATTCGCATGGTGACAGGTCTGGACCCCCAAAAGCTGATCAGCCTGCACACTTTGGAGCTTCGGGGGAACCAGCTGGAGACCACCCTGGGAATCAACCTTCCTAAGCTGAAGAACCTCTTCCTGGTAGCTCACTGGGTTAGAGGGCGGTTGGTGCAGAAAGGTGGGCACTGCTAGGGGCCGGGATGCCTGACTTCTAGGAGGCTCAGCTACTAGCTCCATCACCATAATGATAATTTGGTGCCAGATGCTATGGGGATGCAGAGTTAAAGCAGGCGAGAGCCACCCAGCAGGGCTGATAATACATAATGCATAGGAATAGAGACAATTGCTTTGATACAAGCAGTAGCATAATTTGCTCTAACTGAGGTGCAGATATCAGGCTAAGGAAGCCACTTAAATGTCATCTTTTTGACTTGTGAGATTCTTCATTCTAGGATAGTGCGTTTCTCCTCAGTGGACCAGTAGGGACTCTTGTGCCTGGGAGTGGGGTGAAGCATCTCTTCTTAATCAGGTGGCTTTGGTGGGATGAATAGTAGGGGGTTACTGCTGACCCTTCTCTGGACTGAAAGCTTCTCCTAGTCTTCTCTACTCTCCACACCCATCTCTACCCACCTCCACTCCTCTCCTGCACCCCTCTGTCTCCACTCTTCTGACTTCTCTTCCCTGTCCCTGCTACTTTCTCTCAATCTATGTACTGTATCCTGGGGTCTAGGCCCAGAACATGCTGAAGAAGGTGGAGGGCTTGGAGAACCTAAGGATTCTCACTACCTTGCATCTCCGAGACAACCAGATTGAAACTCTGAGTGGCTTCTCCAAGGAAATGACATCACTGCAGTATCTCAACCTGAGGTATGTACCCCTCGGGCCCCACCTTGCCCCTACCCTGGGCCAGGAGCAGGTTTTGACCCCATGTTCCTCCCTGGCCCCAAACTCCCAATCCGAGTCCACTCCCAGATTCTCATCTCAACCTCCACCTTGATCCTTAGCCCTCCTTTCCTTACCATCTTCTGGGTTCAGCCCTAATTGCCGCACTGAGACCTTTATAGCCTGAGACTCCTGAATCTTTATTCACTCAATCCACAGTTCTTGAGAACGTGCTATGTGCCAAGGCTTTGTGCAGTGTTTTGGGAACATCTAAAGGAATCAGAGATGGCCCCTATTCTCAAAGGACTCAGAGTCAGGCTCCAATTCTTTTTTCTCGGTCCTATTGCATGTACATTTCTGCTGCCCTTTCTTCATCTCCGGGACCCTTACTCCCCATCCCATTTCCTGCCTCTCTTCTCCTGAGCCCCACCTGGAAGGGATGACTCCCCAATAGATATAAAACACAAGATGTGCTCAGATTTGAGGAGAGAAGAATATTTGAAAGAAATTCTCTAGATAGAAAGGCACTAGGGATCAGGGGGGATTTTCTTTCAGCAATCCTTGCCTGATGGAGGATTTTTATGTATTTCTTTAAGCAAGATGTAAGGACTCTGCCTCCTTAGTCAACATGGCCAAATCCTTAAGACTGCCAATGGAAAGAGAATCTCCAAGTAGAGAGAGGCGATTACACCTTGAAGCTCCAATTCCTGCCATGGCTCCTAGTGCAATCTCTCTCTCTCTCTCTTTTTTATTTTTTTATTTTTTTAAGTGATTTCTTTATTTCTAGGGGGGGTGGGGAGAGAGAGAGAGACCATGAGCAGGGGAGGTTCAAAGAGAGGAGATACAGAATCTGAAACAGACTCCAGGCTCTAAGCTAGCTGTCAGCACAGAGCCCAACGTGGGGTTTGTACCCAAGAACCATGAGATCATGACCTGAGCCGAAGCCAGAGGTGCTTAACCGACTGAGCTACCCAGGCGCCCCATCCTAGTACAATCTCTTGCTAATTAGTTCTGCCATATTGGTCTGGCAGGGTTGGGCTGGAGGGAGGGGCAGTGTGCTCCTTTCATGGACCGGTCTAGCCTGAGACAATAGAGCCTCCTCAGCGGCTCTGAGTGGGGAAAGGGTAGCTCAATGACTGGGAGATGCCTCTGGGGCCAAAGATGCTAAGCCTCCTGGAATGCACTGGAAGCCTAGCCTCCCGGGTGCTCCTAGTGAGCACCCTGTAAGGTGTAGTCACCTCCATTGAGGTTAAGACTAAAACAAACCTGATTTCCTTGAGGCATGAGGCGAAAACATGAAAACAAACACATTTTATGTTTCACAAGGCACATTAGGAGATGAAGCTTCCTGAGCAGAGCTCCCACACAGCCCCCCCCCTTCCCCTCCGTGAACTTAGATCCCAGCTCCTTGTCCACTGGCCTGGCTCCTACTTTCTAACCTTTGATTGGGTATCATTGACACAGAAGAAGTTTGGCTTTGCAAGGGAGATGTCCCCCCACCCCTACCCCCTAAGACAGGGCTGGGACCTAGCTTTGCTGCTCCAGAGGACAAATATGACTGGCGCGGTACAGAACAGACCGTGGAGCTCACAGGCTGCTGCAAGGGCGGACGCAGGAAGGGAGCAGGTGGGAGAGACCGCCCCTCTGCAGCAAGGCCGGCACCGCTGAACATGCCGGTGCATGGGTTCCAGGGAGACGGGAGCCCGGTGGGACGTTCCCCCAGAGGCCCCAGTCCTGGGAGCGGGCCCCCAGAGCCCATTCTTCCCCGAAGGTGAATCCCTCCCGACCACACCGGCAGGGGCAACGTGGTGACCCACGTGGGAGAGCTGGCCAAGCTGCGGGAGCTGCCCAGGCTGCGAGCCTTGGTGCTCTTGGACAACCCGTGTACGGATGACAGTGACTACCGCCTGGAGGCCCTGGTGCAGATAGCGCACCTCGAACGCCTGGATAAAGATTTCTACGAGGAGGAGGAGCGGGCTGAGGCTGATGAGATCCGTCAGAGGATGAAGGAGGCCCAGGGGCAGGAGGCTGAGCCCGAGCACGACTTCGAACCGGAGCAGCCATCCGTGGAGCAGCAGCACTTCTAGCCTCCAAGGGTAGTAAGGAAGCTGGCAAAGGCCGGGAAGAGGAGGCCGAGGGTCTGTCGGGGTAAGGGAAGCTGCTACCGGAGGAGGTGGCTGAGGCAGGGATATGACCAGGGGAACCCTTGGACGGGCCAGGGTTAGGGTCAGGGGGTGTCTCAGGGTGAGGGGGGCCAGGAGGGCCTGGGAGGAGAATACGTCAGGAGAGAAGTGACGGGGAGAGTCTGGGAGGCTGGCAGAGACGCTGGGGGTGGGGGTGTGGC